>NC_083340.1:117999231-118320992 GCF_019175385.1 Lycium barbarum | reverse complement strand
ACTTATTAATCCAATTATGGTTAGTTTAATCCCAATTTTCCATTAATAGTTTAATGCCACACGAAAATTGTGGATAAATTGTGACTCGACACGAAACCGGAAGTTAAAATCTCTACTTCATATCTTAAGATAGTCTTGCCTTTAACTTGTCGCGCTTATTTTAAAACGTCCCGACGTATGAAAATACGGGACATAACAAAAGTAGAACTCGGATCAATCATTGCATAGACATCATGAGAGAATACTAATAGGATACCTGTGATAACGTCAGGGGAGGACTCAAGATCCTGTCGCCCGACTAAGGCGTAAATACGGGGCTGAGAGCTACCTGAACTGGATGCTCCCCCTCTGCCCCTGCCACGACCTGCTGAGATCTGGGGAGTCTACCCTACAGGGCGCATGGATGAAGAAGAACCAGCTGCTGATCCTGTGGGCTGAACCCCAACCCTTCCGCGTATCGAGGGATAATCATGCATCATATGACCAGTCTGTCCGCAAGCATAACAAGCATCTGAGCCTTGACGACACGAACCCGAATTTAATCTTCTCCACTAGCTGCATCGTGGGACCGGAGGTCTTCTCTGACTAAGATCTCCTCCAAATTGGGAACCCAAAACTCTCGAGTTCTGACCCTGTCCTAAATAAATGGGGCGATCCAATCTCCTGCCCGCTAATCGAGGAGTGGCACTAGTGCAGACTGGCTTGAATACCTGGAATATGACTGCCTCTGACCCCCTCTATACTCGCTACTAGCACCAACAGATCTGACCCTCTTACTCTGCCCTCTGTCAACATCACGCTGACCACAGTGCGGTTGCTGCTACTCTTCTAAATTATGAGCGTGATCCTGAATACGTGAGATGTACATCCCTTCTTGAAGTGAAGCTGTCAAGCACTCTTTGACCAAATGCGGCCCTAAGCCACTCACAAATCGATGCACCCGGTCTCCCATATCAGATACCATGGTCGGAGCATACTGGGATAATGAATTGAAACTAAGACTATACTCCCGAGTACTCATATTCCCTTGCTTAAGATTCAAGAACCTGTCAGCTCGGGCCCGACGGACCTCGTGTGGCAAATAATGACGAATAAAAGCATCCATGAATTCTTGTCATACCGGGGGAGGTGCATTTTCCCCTCCTGAAAAGATCCAGTTAATGTACCAAAGAACTGCTACATCCCACAATTTATAGGATGCCAATTCTTCCGAATCTGTATCTGAAGCATTTATAATCCTCAGGGTCCTTAACATCTCGTCTATAAAACCCTGTGGGTCTTCATCCGGCTTTGACCCGAAAAATTCTGGCGGGTTCAAACTCATAAAATCACGGGTTCTAGCATTAGCCGCTCTGTCACCTGGACCCGCACTCTGCCGCTGAGCTTGAGCAGCAACTAGCTGAGTCAATAGCTGAATAGCGTCGGTCATCTATTGACCCGAAGCATCCGGTGGAGGAACTGGAGGCACTGGAGCTGGGTTGGAGACCTTTTCATGCTCCTCTAATATCGGCGGAGTATGAGAAGTCCAAGATGGAGCCTTATTATGGGACTCACCCTCTTCTATATTCATCGAGGGCTCCTGTTCAACCCGTCTTCCTATCACAGTATTGTCCTTCTGGGCGTCTGTTGCTTTCCTCGTTACCGGCATCGCTGAAATTATAACGCACAATTACGAAAAAGAAACCTTATAACATAGCTCTATCGCATGATCTATGAAGGAAAAAGACGGTCATTATTCCTAAATGCCATGCAGCCTCTTGTTTATAAGTGTGGCACGCTTCATACCTATAAACAAGACTCTACTGGACACGGCTCGTAGACACATCCTAGGATAAAACTGCTCTGATACACTTTTGTCACGACCCAACTAGGGGGCCATAACGGGTACCCGGAGCTGACTACCAAGTACAACTTATCATGATAACTATCATACTCAACCTGGGCATATATCATTTTCAACACAAACTTATCATAGAACGATCTCCGAATATCTCCCAAAACATTTGTGCATACATAGGCCCATAAGCCTACAAAAATGACGTACAGAATATACACTGAAGAAGTCTCATAACATGTACTACCCACACATAAGTATCTACGAGCCTCTAACTGGAATACTGAAATAACAAGGACGGGACCCCGCCATGCCCCAATATATACACAAAATAATATACCAAGAAGTGGCGACTCCGGAGTAGTGGAGTGCTCCTGTAACCTTGCTGAGAAAGCTCCTAGGATTTCGGTTCGTCCCCCTATCTACCTGTGGGCATGAACATAGCATCCATAAAAGAAAAAGACGTCAGTACGAATAATGTACTGAGTATGTAAGGCATATATAATAACATAATAAGGCAATATAGAAAGCATAAGAAGAAAAGATAACTGTAACTGCTTGCCTCTTGAGGCGGAATGACGCATGCTCACCTTTACCTTTAAAACATATCACACATACATACATAAACTGTCCGAATCAATAGCATCATTAGCCTACGTTCGGGTCTCCCGCGTCCGAGGTAATCATCTCACGCCGCCCACTAGTGGTGCAGCCCGTGCCATATCGACACAGTGTAGTAAGTAGCCCGCCTTAGCAGTGCTGCCCGGCCATCTAGGCATGGTGTAATCATCATCATATACTTAACATGAAGCATGTATAAGAACTCAAGTAAAAGCTGTCACTCTATCGGAGTGACGTAAGGTCGGTAACCTCTGATTACATTATGGAACATCATGATCGTCATGTCTCACCTTGAAGGAATTAGCATTATAAGGTGAGACTATCAACATTGAATAGCATGAAGGAATCATGTAAAGATCATTAACATCTTAATAGCATCGTAACATAAGCTTTAAAATCTCTTGACATAGATTCACCATTATCATTATGATATTCAAAACACATCTCTTATCTTTATCTCATGAGAAGCTCTTAGTAATCATAGACTTATAATTGGTTTTAGAATGTAAGAAAGTCATGGAAAGATAGAGGAAATCATGTTATAGGAATCATGCCTTAGAAAAGAAGGGGCTGGCCTTACATACCTTTACATCTCCTTAACGACTAAGCGTTCTCCTTCTAAGGTCACAACTCTACATTCAAGAGAATTCGTACTACATTAGATCTTTAGAAACATGCTTATGGCTAAGCAAAAGCGACTAAGAGCTAACGAAAATTAGGCAGAATTTCCTTTGTTTCAACAACTTTCTCCATATAATAGACAACTCCCAAACATCAATAATAACACCCATAATATCACAATCGATAAACTTCATCGAGTTAAACATTATTCAATTCTTACCATGCCCTTCCAATGTCATCCATAACCATAACTATGACATAACACCATATTCATTCTCATATAATACTCCTTTAACATCATTTGCATTATTAACCAAAAAATTGTACTCATAACATGTCAAGAACTATGATTCAAGTCAAGTTACTATTCAAAAATACCACTATTTTCATACTCGAGCTTCATATTATTCTTTCTTCCTCAATTCAAGTCTTTCAACCATTCAATACTCTTAATAACATGAAATGAACACAAAACTCACCTTTGATTATGTAGGAATGGGTTTTGGATGAATAAACTTCACCTGAGAGAATCCCTAACTTCAATACCAATAGAATTCTTGACTTCTATCAACTCTAAAGAGCCTCTTCTTCCCTTGATTCTCTTGATTCTTGGTAACTAGTCCTTGATTCCCCTTGGATTTATGTTAATATGATGTGGAGAATATTCTAGAGTCTTCAAGACTTGTAGAGAAAGTGGAAACTGAAAAATGAGAGCATGGGTCATCTATTTATAACTGGAACTGGAAAGTTCCAGCGGGGCGGTTCGATGAGTGGGTCGACGACCTGTCGACGTGTCGACGGTCAGTTGACTTGCTCCATCGACTTGCGCCTGCAAATTGCAGATTGCAGAAACATGTTGACGGTGCACTGTGACGGTCCGTAAACATGTCGACGGCCCGTCGACACTGACTGGTGTCTGCAGAATTTCCTGAATCACTTCAGATTGCATCGATTCGATTCGTTCAACTTCTAACCCCGTAAATTATCGGAAATACCTGCTGGTACATTTGTACATGGGGTAAGGTACTTTCTACCTTAACTTTCTCCAATGAGCTTTCTTCTCTTACCTCAAATATCTTTGGAATCTTAATTAGAATCATTAAGTATCCCTTCTTACTTGTAGGGGCATCATATACACCTTAACTTGCGTTATTATATTCACCGCACAACAACCCAAAATTCTGAGGTGTAACAAGAAGAGTCCACACACCTGAGCAATCCCAAATCTGGAGTTCTTTTGTAAAGGACATTCTTGTTAAGGAAAAATCCATTTGCCAATTTCCTGATAGTCCTCTTCTGATTCAAAGTGATTCCTTCGGGATATTCTCCTTTCTCCAAGAATATTTTAATGTCGACATACCAAGTCTATCCATCAGGATCAGCTTCTACAAAAGCACAGTAGGCTGGCTGATCTTTAATTTGGATTTTGACAGGATCAATATATCTACTGTCGTCGCCAATGCATCGGTGAACTCATTTTGAGTTCTTGGTATATGCTTGAACTTGACTTCTTGGAAACGATCTGTCAATCTCTGCACAAGTCCCACGTATGGTATGATCTTTTCATTTTTGGTGGCCCACTCTCCTCGAACTTGGTGGATTAGCAAATTCGAGTCGCCAATTACTTGAAGATCTTTCACATCCATGTCGAGAGATAAGCATAGACCTAAGATGCAGGCTTCATATTCAGCCATGTTGTTAGAGCAATTGAAATTTAACTTGGCCGCCACTGGATAATATTGGCCTAAGTCTGAAATCAAGATGGCTCCGATCCCTGATCCTTTAAAATTGACTGCTCCATCAAAGTATACTTTCCATCCTGCCTCATCTTCGCTTTTCTGACCTTCAATTGTCATTATTTCTTTATCTGGGAAGTAAGTCCATAAAGGTACTGGATTGTCATCTACCAGGCTTCCTGCCAATAGGTCTTCCAATGCCTGCCCTTTGACTGCCTTTTGTGCAACGTACTGGAGGTCAAACTCACTTAAGAGCATTTTCCATTTGGCCAGCTTCCCTATGGGCATGGGTTGGCGAAAGATGTACCTTAGTGGATCCATTCTTGAAATCAGATGAGTCGTGTAGGCAGCCACATAATGTCTCAACTTCTGAGATAACCAAGTTAGGGCGCAACACGTCTTTTCCACCAAGGAGTATCTGGATTCGCAAGGTGTGAACTTTTTACTAATGTAATAGATAGCTCTCTCTTTCTTGCCTGTCTCGTCATTTTGTGCTAACATGCACCCGAAAGCATTTTCTGACACCGACATGTATAGCAGCAAAGGACTTCTCGGCCTTGGCGGGACCAAAACAGGTGGATTTGACAGGTATCTTTTGATTGTGTCAAAGGATTTCTGACAGTCTTCCGTCCATTTGGTTGGAGCATCTTTCTTCAGAAGCTTGAGGATTGGTTATATGATCACTGTGGACTAGGCGATGAAGCGTCTGATGTAATTCAATCTTCCTAAGAAGCTCATGACCTCTTTCTTTGTTCTAGGCAGTGGTAGTTGTTGGATTGCTTTGATCTTGGTGGGATCCAACTCGATACCCCGACGACTAACTATGAACCCTAGTAATTTTCCAGCGGGCACTCCAAATGCACATTTTGCAGGATTCAACTTCAAATCATACTTGCGGAGCCTGTCAAAGAATCTTTGTAGATGTTCTAGGAGGTCCTCACCCATTCGGGATTTGATGACGACGACATCCACATACACCTTAATTTCTTTGTGCATCATATCATAGAAGACGGCGGTCATTGCCCTCATGTTAGTAGCACCGACATTCTTGAGTCCGAAAGGCATCACACGATAATGATATACCCCCCATGGTGTGATAAATGTCGTCTTTTGAGCATCTTTTTCATCCATCAATATCTAATGATAGCCTACATAGCAATCCATAAAAGATTGCACCTCATGGTTGGCGCAGTTATCAATGAGTATGTGAATATTTAGGAGTGGAAAATTATCCTTTGTGTTACACCTCGAAAAATTTCCCGTTGATGCACAGTGAATGGGCTAACGAAGAGCACGAAGTGTATTGTATTTCAATAAGTAAATAATGATATTTGATGACCCTAAGTAAGATTTGAAAGACATCCGATGTTAGACGAGAAAGTTGCCAAGAGAAGGCAAGGCATACGATAGGTATCAGACGAGAATTATGAGTAACAAGTTGATGACGGCTTAATGATGTTTGGGGAAGAGTTATAACGTCCCTTGGATTGTTAATGAAGTGTTAAACAAGTGGTGAGAAGATCCCATAAGGATTGGAGATCAAATGAAGTAGCGAGAACAAGTTCAGTGGACTGATGGGTTATACGGCTCATTATACGAACTGTATAAAGTTATACGGACCGTATAATGGACCGCAGAACCATCACAGTGAAGATCACTCACTGGTGGGATTATACGGTCAGTTATACAGACCGTATAAATGGACCGTATAATGGTCACAGAGACGAGTGAATGAAAGGTTCATTTCACGGTCATTTATACGGACCATATAAGATTATACGGACCGTATAAATGTCCGTATAATGTCCCGACAGAGCAGATTTTTGGGTTATTAAAAAGGGGACCAAGTTCATTATTTCATTTCCACATTTCACTCCTTCTCTCTAGAACTCTCTAGAACTTTTCTCCCACATAAATTCAAGAGATATTAGTGATCATCTACATCAAGCTAAGTGAATCAAGTGTAAGAAACCCATTAAAGTTCATCCAAAGCAAGAAATCCAAGTGAAGGTGAAACTAGGGTTTTTCTCAAGTGAAGTGTTTGCACCCAAGGTTCATTCCTACACCATCTAAGGTAAGTTTTATGACATTTCCTTGTTGTTTAAGGTACTTGAAAGTTGAAACACTTGGATTATATGAGGAAATAGGAAATGGGTTATGAATGTGGGAATAGTGTCACTTTTGAGTAAATGTTTGGATTGAGTTATGACTCTTAATACATTATGCTTATAATCATGTTATAAATAACATTGAGAACGTGGAATAGACTTTGTATATGAATGAACGAAATTGTGTGATATGACCATGAATATGGATGAATTGGGGTGAAATGAGAAGTAAGGATGATGTATGTGAATAAAGGCTATTGTGATGATATTGTGAATATTATTATTGATGTTTGGGAGTTGATATATGATATGGAGGAAGTCGTTTAAATAAAGGAGATGCTGTCCAATTTTCCCTAGCTTTAGTCATGAATGCTAAGCTATCAATTCTCTAATGTTAGTATGCACTCTAATGAAGGTAGAAACGTGAGCATTGAAGAAGCACGTGCGAGTGATAGAATAGTCGAACGGAAAGGTATGTAAGGCTAACCCTTTCTTTCATAAGGCATGGTTCTTTGGCCAATCATCTAAATCTTCTATAAGTCTATGACGTACTCCAAATGATTCTATCTTCAAAAGCTAATAAGCTTATGACTCTCGATATGTATTATGATTGTACTAAGTTCCTCATATGACGAGTAATCCTATAAGGATAGATGTAATGAACAACGATGATAGTGATAACGATAATGAAAACGATGATGATAGCGATGACGATAACGATGACGATAATGATAGTGATGATAATAGTAAGATGCTTATGAGCTATTATGTATGTGTATCTATGTATGACTATTGTGGAACCCTGAGCTTAGGAGGCCGGGTAGGATATGTATCTATTTACGTAACGCGCGCGCACCTCTGCAGATGGTACGGATAACCCTGAAGCCTTGGTAGGGCAAGGTAGATGTAACCCTGAAGCCTTGGTAGGGCCAGGTATGTGTAAACTTGAGCCTTGGTTGGCCAAGTATGTATGAAACACCGAACCTTCGTGGTCGGGCATGCTATGTAAATGTTATGTGTATGATATGGTTATGTATATGATGTAGATATGAGTATGAATACAAACATGATACGGATATGAATATGAATAAGACTATGTATATGAATACGATTATGGACGCAATGTAAATGAATACGGATATGAGTACGGATACGGATATAGATGTATGTACACGAATACGCGCTAGAAATGGAAAGTCCCTATGACAAGCAAGTAAGTGCTTATGACGACGTTGCTACTATCTCCCATCTGATGCTATTTCTTATGTTGCTTATTATGCTCCTATATTGATATTGATCATGCTTTGCATACTCAGTACATTCTTCGTACTGACGTCCTTTTGTTTGTGGATGCTGCATCATGCCCGCAGGTGCCCAGGGAGACAGACTTGATCCATAGCTACATTCTCAGAGACTACATAGCAGAGCTCCATTTCATTTGGAGCTATAGCTTTTGGGTACTTATTATTTTGTGTACATAATTATGGGCATAGCGGGGTCCTGTCCCGCCTATATGTTATGACATACTCTCCTTAGAGGCTCGTAGACATATGTATATGGTTAGATAGGTTTGGCCTTATTGGCCTATATTTTGTATATCATTTTGTAGCCTTGTCGGCTTATGTACATTGGTATGGCATAGATGTCAATAATGATATAAAGGTATCGTTGTCCAATGGGACTCGTAAGATTGATGAATAGGAATGTATGTTTAAATATGTGGCTCACCTAGACGTAAGCGTGAAGGTACGCTAAGGGGTGCCCAGGTGGGCTAGCACCGGGTGCTCGTCGCGGCCCCTAGTCCGGTCGTGACAAAAGTGGTATCAGAGCAGTTCTGTCCTAGGGTGTGTCTACGAGCCGTGTCCAGTAAAGTCTTGCTTATGGGTGTGTTGCGCGCCACACTTATAAACAAGAAGCTGCGGGCATTTTAGGAATAAATGACCTTCTTTCTTCATAAGAATCGTGCGATAGAGCTATGATATAAGAACTTCTTGTTCCTTAACCGTGTGTTGTGTATTTCAGAGATGCCTGTAAAGAGAAAGCCTACAGCAGCCCAGAAGGGCATGACGGTTGCAGAAAAGTGGGCTGAAAGAGCACCGCCACGGGTAGTAGATGAAAGTGAGTCCCAGAGTGCGGCTCAATCTCAATCCTCCCGTTCAGTACCTATATTAGAGGAGCGTGAGGGAGCCTCAGCCCCAGCTCCAGCACCTCCGGCTCCTCCACCGGATGCTTCAGGCCAAGATGTAAAAGAGGTCATTCATTTGCTTACTCAATTGGTTGCTTCCCAGACTCAGCGGCAAAGTATAGGACAAGGTGATAGGGTTGTTAGTGCAAGGGCCCGTGATTTCATTAGCTTAAATCTTTCGGAGTTCTTTGGATCAAAGCCGGATGAGGACCCTCAAAATTTTATTGATGGTATGTTGAGGACATTTCGATTGATACATGCTTCAGACACCGAATCGGTAGAGTTAGCGTCATATAGATTGAGAGATGTCTCGATCCATTGGTACACGGTTTGGATGGCTTCACGGGGAGCCAATGCACCTCCCTCGGTATGGCAAGAGTTTGTTGATGCTTTCCTCTAACAGTATATGCCTCCAGCAGTTCGGCGAGCTAGAGCCGATAAGTTCTTGAATTTGAGGCAAGGTAGCATGAGTGCTTTGGAGTATAGTCTCCGCTTCAATTCTTTAGCTAGGTATGCTTCGGCCATTGTAGCGGATATGGGTGACTGATTACACCGATTTGTGAAGGGCCTAGGGCCACATTTGATGGATAGGTGCTTGACTGCGTCCCTTCAAGACAATATGGACATTGCACGCATTCAGGCTCATGCTCAGAACTTAGAAGAAAGTCTGTGTCACAACCCAGCTAGGGTCGTGACGGGTACCCGGGGCTAGCCACCGAGCACCGTTTGTTCTATCTCTCATCATGCTTATTTAATGCTCTTTTATCAGTTTATGCTCAAATCGTATGAAAATCATCTTTTATGTGGAAACATAAATACTTTATATATACGTATGCTTCTCAGCCATCAAAATAATATATACATCTAATAGCATCTCGTGAGACCATCTAACCCACACTGCGCATCTACGAGCCTCTACTGGAGTGCTACACATAAGGACGGGACAAGACCCTGTCATGCCCAAAAATACATATACATGAATATACACAAAAGAATCGTCATAAGCACCTCCGAACAAAGGAGTGCTTTCAATCAGCTGACAGCTATTGCTGGTTTGGGTCGAGCTCTCCTCCCTGTCTACCTGTGGGCATGATCACAGCGTCCAAAGAAAGCGGACGTCAGTACAAATATTGTACTGAGTATGAGAGGCATAAACAAGGAAATAAGGCAATGATTTACAAGAAGTATCAATATGGAATAACTGTATCTGACTATCAAGTGTAAAAGGAATAATGCATGCTGGCTTACTCATAGTCATCATCAGGTCATGTGTGCATAAATATATAAGCTGTCGCCCATATAGGTACGGTGTAATAATGTAAAAGCTGCCCGTCCATATCGGATCGGTGTGATAATCATAACATTAGCCTGCGTCCAGGCCTCCCGCGTCCGGGGTATCATCTCATGCCGCCCACTAGTGGTGTCTGCCCATGCCATTTGGCCATGGTGTATCGTATAGCAGCCCGTCTTAGCGGTGGCTGCCCGGCCAAATAGGCGTGGTGTTATATCATCATCATGCATGCTCATCATACTATGCTTATCGTAACATACTTATCATAGTACATGCATAAGTCTTATGAACAACTTTACTTTATCGGGGTGACGTAAGGTCGTGATCCCCCGATTTCATTAAGGAGAAATTATTGACATCCTGCCTCACCTGAAGGAAATAGCATATAAGGTGAGTGTAAGCAATAAATAACACCATTAACATTATAGGGTCATCATATCATATCTCTTATCTTATATAGCTATCCATAGACATAGGCTCTTAGCTTTCTGGAATATGGGAACTCATGAAAAGGAAGGAAAATCATGCTAGAAGATTCATTCCATTAGAAAGAAAGGACTAGCCTCACATACCTTTGACGTTTAACTAAGCTATTGTTCGCTTTTTCTCCTTCGATATCACGTTTCTACCTTCAAAAGAGAATTCGCATTTACGTTAGTTAATCGACTATAAGAACGCGTGACTATTACTAGGAAAAATTGGGCAGTGCTTCCTTTGTTTATACTAATTTTCCCATATGCTATATCAACTCCCACACGCTCACAACAACTTTCACAATATTGCGTTCAACAATCGTCATTTTTATACATTGACTACAATCCACCATTTCTCTTCAATTTCTCCACATTTATGGTGATAGCTTACTATCGCGTTTCCTCATATATAATACTTATTTCATGGTCTAAATGTCATTTATAACGCATTCATAATCACAACACTCCAACATTCATAATCCAACCCAACTACTATCCAACCATGACACTATTCACTCATAAATGACCCATTCCCTATGGCTTTTTACAATTCAAGTATCTTAACCTTCCCATACCTTAAACAACATGGTTTAGTCATGAAAATTACCTTAGATGATGGTTGAACAAGCTTTGAATGGAATTACTCTTCTAGCATCAAAACCCTACTTCACTTCCTTTGGGTTTTCTTGAGAGAGATGAACTTTAGCTAGGTTTCTTACACTTTATTTCATGGATTTGGTGTTATTGATCATGGATTTCCCTTGGTTTTTCTTGTGATGAAGAGTAGAGAGTATTCTAGAGGCTTCTAGAGAGAAATATCGTGGAGATGAAATGAATTTAATGAGCTTGGGTCTCCTTTTAATGACTTAAAATCTAATCCGGAATGAACAGTGACTGAAGTGCACAGTGGTCGTAAACCCAGTTTACAGTCCGTATTCCAGTTTACGGGCCGTATATCGTGGTCGTATTTATGCATATCAAAACCAGAAAGGTATGCTGGGGATCATGGTGATTTACGATCGCAGTTTACGGGTCGTATTTCAATTTACGGTCCGTATTCCAGGTCGTATTTAACCATTTAAACATTTGACAGAAAGTTGAAGTTTTGTTAGTTGAAATACGACATGGTAGTTTACGGGCCATATACCACTTTACGATCAGTACTTCACTTTACGGTCGACTGGGCCAAAATGCAAATCTGCGACTTTCAAGTCTTCAAAACCTATAGTTAGTCATTGTGGAGCATAACCTATCTCTTGTTCCCATTGCCTTTGAAATCTTACTTAGGGTCGTCAAACGTCATTCTCTTCTGATTAAAACACCATATACCCATATTCTTCGTTAGTCTATTCGTGGTACGTTCACGCGAAAATTTTCGAGGTGTAACACTCTTCCCCCCTTTTGGAACATTCGTCCTCGAATGTTAAACACTCGGGATTCTACAAAAATTTAGCCAGAGTTTCCCCTGTAATACGGCACTACCATCCTGTCACAACAACCCATAATATTATTGCCTCACAGGGCCATAACACAATAAAACTCTAAGAAAGACTTACAAAAGCTCCCGAAAGTAGGGGATATAATATCTGAGTAATGATAGAAATAAGGGTGTTCAGGTACTCTAATTATTACACTTCATTTATTGCATACTTAGCTTATATTGTTGGCGTGCCATCTTGAGTCTCTTCTGGGGGTTGAAATAAATGCGGGTACTTGGACTTCATACTCTCTTCCGCTTCCCAAGTCATTTCTTCCTGGTTATTGTTTCGCCACAAGACTTTAACTGACGCTACCTCTTTATTTCGGAGTCTTCGCACTTGCCTGTCAAGAATAGCAATAGGCACCTCTTCATAGGTTAGCTTTTCTGTCACTGTGCACATCATCTATCGGGACAATCTTTGTGGGATCTCCAATACACTTGCGGAGCATCGAAACGTGGAAGACTGGATGGACTGATTCAAGCTCCGAAGGCAAGTCCAATTCATAGGCTACCTGATCCACCTTGCGGATAATTCTGTAGGGTCCAATGTATCTAGGGCTTAGCTTCCCTTTCTTACCAAATCTAATCACCCCTTTCATTGGCGATACTTTCAAAAATACCCAATTACCAGCTTGAAATTCCAAGTCTCGTCGGCGATTGTCTACATAAGACTTTTGGCGACTTTGGGCTGTTAACAATCGATCTCGGATCACCTTAATGTTTTCCACCGCTTGCTGAATCAATTCAGGGCCTACTAGTTGTGATTCTCCTATTTCAACCATCCGATTGGGGATCTACATTTCCTTCCATATAAAGCTTCATATGGGGCCATTTGAATGCTGGAATGGTAACTATTATTGTATGCAAATTCGATTAGCGGTAAATGATCGTCCCAACTACCACCGAAATCCAGCACGCATGCTCGTAGCATATCTTCCAAGGTCTGAATAGTACGCTCGGCTTGTCCATCGGTCTGCGGATGAAATGTCGTGCTAAGCTTCACTTGAGTGCCTAGACCTTCTTGGAAGGACTTCCAAAACTTGGCTATAAACTGTGCTCCTCTATCTATAATAATAGATAATGGAATACCATGAAGTCGCACAATTTCCTTGAGATATAACCTTGCATAATCTTCAGCTGAGTACGTAGTCCTAACTAGGAGAAAATGGGCTGCTTTCGTCAATCTATCCAAGATCACCCATATAGAATCATACTTGCCGCGGGAACGAGGTAATCCCACGATGAAATCCATGTTGATCACTTCCCATTTCAAAGTAGGGATTTCTATTGCTTGTAATAAGCCTCCTGGCTTCTGATGCTCAACTTTTACTTGTTGGCAATTTGGACACTGTGCTACAAATTCCGCTATATCTCATTTCATGCCATCCCACCAATACATCGTCTTGAGAACATGATACATTTTAGTTGCACCCGGGTGAATAGAATACCGAGAACAATGTGCTTCTTCTAGAATTCGTTGGCGCAATTCTACCACATTCAGCACACATAGCCTGTTTCGGTATCTAAGAATTCCATCCATTGAAACTTCAAATGGAGATTTCTCCTTTCCATGAGATATGTCTCTGTAATAGCACAGTTTAGGATCCTCATACTGGTGCTCTTTCACTTCCATGTTCAAGGATGAAGTTGTGGGGTCATTGATGCTAATCCCTGCATTACCTGAATCAATTACACGTACTCCAAGATTAGCTAATTGGTGGAACTCATGAACCATCTCTTTCTTTTCCAGAGGGACTTCACATAAACTGCCCATTGACCGGCGGCTAAGCGCATCAGCTACTACATTCGCTTTTCCAGGGTGGTACAAAATGTTCACATCATAATCTTTTAACAATTCTAACCACTGCCTCTGCCACAGGTTCAACTCCTTTTGCTTGAATATGTATTGAAGGCTTTTGTGATCTGTATAGACATCAACATGCACACCATACAAATAATGCCTCCATATTTTTAAGGCATGAATAACCGCAGCCAATTCGAGATCATGAGTTGGATAATTCTTTTCATGTTTCCGTAATTGTCTCGAAGCATATGCAATAACTTTACCATGCTGCATCAATACGCATCCTAATCCGACACCGGAAGTGTCACAATATACTTGTCACGACCCGACTCGGGGCCGCGACGAGCACCCGGTGCTAACCTACCCGAGCACCCTCTTAGCTTACTCTTATACTTACATCTAGGTGAGCCACATAATTATACATGCATTTCCATTCATTCATCAACTAGTCCCATATGGACAACCGCACATTTATATCATCATAGGCATTTATGCCACATCAATATACATGGGCCAACGTGGCCGACAAAATGATATACAAAACATAGGCCGACAAGGCCAAACACATCTACCCACACACACACATGTCTACGAGCCTCTAAGAGTATAACATATCACATTAGCGGGACAGGTTCCCGCTACGCCCATAATTATATACACAAAAGAATGAGTACCCAAAAGATATGGCTCCGAAGGAAATTGAGCTCTCTATGTAATCTCCGAATAGGCAGCTAAGGATCAAATCTGTCTCCCTGTGCACCTGCGGGCATGACGCATCGTCCACAAACAAAAGGAAATCAGTACGAAGAATGTACTGAGTATGTAAAGCATGATCAACATCAATATAGAAGCATAATAGATATCATATGAAGATAGCATAGGAGGGGAGACAGTAATATCATCATCATCATGTCGCTTACTTGCATACGTCGTCGTTCGGATCCCATAATAATACTCGTACCATACTTGTACTCATATTCGTATACATGTCCTTTTTCGTATTCTTATACATAGTCTTATCACATTCATATTCATATTATATACATAGCCATACACTTATATACATACATAGTATTTACATAGCATACCCGACCTCATAGGATCGGTGTTTCATACATACTTAGCCAACCAAGGCTCAAGATCATACATACCTGGCCCTACCAAGGCATCAGGGTTATCCGTACCTTTTGCAGAAGTGCGCGCGCGTTACGTAATCATATGCATACTTTATACATAGTTATATACATATAGTCTTACCTGGCATCATAAGCTCGGGGTCTTATCATAGGCCTTCATAGGCACACATATACATATATCATAGCTCGTAAGCATCTCTAGTCTCATTTTACTCTCATCATCATTACTATCCTCATCATTATCGTTACATTTACATTATAGACTTACTCGTCATACGAGGAACGTAGTATAATCATAGTACATATCAAGGGTCGTGAGTTTATGAGCTCGGAATGTCAACCATGTGAAGACAACATACTCATATAGAGGAATTTAGGAATTTGGCCAAGAACCATGCCTTATGAAGGAAGGGTTAGCCTTACATACCTTTCCATCGAACTATTCTACACTTGCACGTTCCCTTCCAATGCTAGCGTTTATACCTTCATTAATATCATAACAATGGCCATTAGTCATTCACATTATCCACATTATCTAGATTCCTCAATTTGCCTCTAATCCACCCACATTCTTGGTCATAACACCCATCTTCGTCCATTCGTCTAAAGTGTTTAGTTCATGATCTTAATACCATTTATAATACATTCATATCACAACACAACAACATTCATATCTCAATTCAAACTACTTCTCAAAATGTCACTATTCATCATTCATGACCTAGTTGACCACATTTTCTACAATCCATGTATTTTAATTCTCCAATACCTTAAACATCTTGTAAAAATCATGAATCTTACCTTAGTAGTTGTAGGAACAATCTTTGGTTGGTAATACTCTTCTTTGAGCAAACCCCTAGTTTTTCTCCATTTGGATTCATTGACTTGGATGATCCTTGATGATTCCCTTATCCTTGATTCACTTGTCTTAATGTTATTGATGGCTTATAATCCTTGAAAACTCATATAATAAATGTAGAGAGAAGTTCTAGAGAGAAGTGGTGTAATGTTGTAATGAAATAAAATAAGTCTTGATCCTCATATTTAATGAATTGGAAAATCTGTGCTGGGTGAACAGTGGTCGTCCATGGAGGTTTACGGTCCGTATTTCAGTTTACGGACCGTCCCTCATGGTCGTCTTTAAGTTTAAGCAGGACCAGAAACTTTGGCCTGCATGCATGGTGATTTACGACCATGGTTTACGGGCCGTAAATCACTTTACGGTCCGACCACCAGGTCGTGTTTAGCCATTTCCTCGGCTGGCAGAAAGTTGAAGTTGGGCATGCCAGTTTACGACTTCAAGTTTACGGACCGTGTTGCACTTTCCGGTCCGTATTTTGCACCATACGATCACTGGGCAGTTTTGCCAACTTTCAATTTTTCTCATTTCTCGACTTTTCATTCTAATCATTCTCGTCCATTTACGCACCTTGATCATGAAACACTATACACAAACACTCATCGCACACATCATTAGTTCGTTCACTTGCGTATCAACGGGAAATTTTCCGAGGTGTAACAATACTACATAGCCATCTGACCCTTCTAGAAGTGTTAAGATCGGAGCTGAGGTCAATCTATCTTTCAACTCTTGGAAGCTGCGCTCACAAGCATCATTCCATTGGAATTTGGCTGACTTCTGGGTTAGCTTCATCAATGGGGCTGAAATAGATGAGAAGCCCCCTACGAATCTTCTATAATAACCTGCCAAACCCAGAAAACTACGAACTTCTGTAAGCGTCGTAGGCCTTGGACAAGTCTTCACAACTTCAATCTTCTCAGTGTAACTCGAATGCCATCATTTGAAATAACATGGCCTAGAAATGTCACATAATTTAACCAAAACTCGCACTTTGAAAACTTTGCATACAATTCTCGGGCTCGAATAATGCCAAGAACAATTCGCAAATGATCTGCGTGTTCTGATTCTGTGCGAGAATACGCTAGAATATCATCAATAAATATTATCACAAATAAGTCCAAAAGAGGCCTGAATACATTGTTCATCAAGTTCATAAACACGGCCAGAGCATTAGTCAATCCAAATGACATCACCCGGAATTCATAGTGGCGATATCTCGTTCTGAAGGTCGTTTTGGGAATATCCGCTTCTCTAACTCTCACTTGATGATAACCCGACCTCAAATCTATTTTTGAAAACCATTTGGCACCTTGCAATTGATCGAATAAGTCATCAATCCTTGGAAGAGGGTATTTGTTCTTTATTGTCACCTTGTTCAATTGCCTATAGTCAATACACATTCGTAGAGATCCGTCTTTCTTTCTCACGAACAAGGCCGGTGCTCCCCACGGTGATGAATTGGGTCTAATAAACCCCTTTTCAAGCAAATCTTTCAACTGTGCCGTTAACTCTTTCAACTATGCCGGAGCCATCCGATAAGGAGGAATAGAAATAGGCTTGGTGTCCGGAAACACATCAATGGCGAAGTCAATCTCTTTTTCTGGAGGAAGACCTGGAAGTTCGTCTGGAAACACATCGAGGAATTCATTCACTACCGGAACTGATTGGAAAGTTGGCGGCTTTGACTCGGTATCATGAACCCGAACTAAATGATAAATATAACCCTTGGCTATCATCTTCCTTGCCTTAAGGTAGGAAATAAACCTACCCTTTGGAGATGCTGCATTACCCTTCCATTCAAGCACGGGCTCTCCCGGGAATTGAAATCGCACCACTTTCAATCGGCAATCAACATTAGCATAGCACGAGGCCAACCAATCCATACCCATAATTACATCGAAATCTAACATCTTCAACTCAATCAAATCGGCTGTGGTCAGGCGATCACATATCACAACTACATAATTTTTATACACTTGTCTTGCTATCACGGGATCACCAACCGGAGTAGACACCTCAAAAGGTTTGATTGGCTCAGGTTTCACCCCAATACAACCAGCAACATAAGGAGTAATATAAGAAAGAGTAGAACCCGGATCTATCAATGCATACACATCACGGGAAAATATAGACAATGTACCTGTAACCACATCCGGGGAGGACTCAAGATCCTGCCGTCCGACTAAAGTATATACACGGGGCTGAGTGGCACTTGAAGTAGATGCTGCCTCTCTACCTCTACCTCGGCCTGCTGACATCTGGGGAATCTGTCCTGCCGGGCGTGCTGAGGAAGAACCAGCCGCTGAACCTGTGGGCTGAACTCCAACTCTACCATTCATCGACGGGCAATCTCTCATCATGTGCCCAACTTGGCCGCAAGTATAGCAAGCGTCCGAACCCTGGCGACAGTTTCCGGAATGCAATCTACCGCACTAGCTGCATCGCGGTACTGGGGGTCTCCTCTGACTATAATCTTCCCTGAACTGGGAATCTGGAGTCCTCGAACTCTGGCCCTGTCCTGAACGGAAGGAGCGATCAAATCTCCTACTTTCGAATCGAGGGGGTGCACTGGTCACCGACTGGCCTGAGTAACTAGAATATGTCTGTCTTGATCCCCATCTATAACCAGTGCCTACTCCCATAGATCTAGCCTTCCTGCCTTGCCTTCTATCACTATCGCAATCACTTCTTTGTGGTTGTTGTCGCCCCTCTAAATTCTGAGCATGGGCCTGTATTCGGGAAATATCCATCCCATCTTGTAGCGAAGCTGTCAAGCAGTCTTTGAACAAATGTGGCCCCAAGACACTCACGAATCTATGCACCCGATCTCCCATGTCGGCCACCATAGCCGGGGCATATCTAGCCAAGGAATTAAATTGCATGCTATACTCCCGGGCACTCATATTTCCTTGCCTCAAATTTAGAAATCTATCTGCTCTAGCTCGGCAGACCTCGGGTGGAAAATAGTGACGAATAAATGCATCCACGAATTCTTGCCAAACCGGAGGAGGTGCATTCTCTCCTCTTGACATTACCCAGTTATTATACCATAAAACTGCCACATCCCGGAATCTATAAGATGCCAACTCCACGGATTCAATTTCGGAGGCATGGACAATCTTCAATGTCCTCAACATCTCATCTATGAAACCCAGCGAGTCTTCATCCGGCTTTGACCCGAAGAACTCTGGAGGATTTAGACTCATAAAATCACGGGCTTTGGTACTTGCTGCCCT
Organism: Lycium barbarum; assembly: GCF_019175385.1. NCBI lineage: Eukaryota > Viridiplantae > Streptophyta > Magnoliopsida > Solanales > Solanaceae > Lycium > Lycium barbarum. Next base: position 118,301,605 of record NC_083340.1, on the reverse strand, counting down.
ATCACTTGAACTCGCATTTTGTCGTTGTGCTTGTGCGGCGACCAATTGTGTCAATAGATGTATGGCCTCGGTCATTTGTTGACCCGAAGCAGCCGGTGGAGGAATTGGAGCTGGAGCTCCTCCTTGTCCTTCCACATTAGGCGAGATAGAAGAATTATTAGACAAGGCCTCATTATGTGATTCGCTTTCTTCTATATTCATCGGAGGCTCTCTTTCTACTCGCCTCTTTGCCGTAGTCTTGCCCTTCTGGGCGGCTGTAGCCTTTCCCTTTTGCGGCATTCTGATATCATAACACACTATTAGGGAGGATAAAATCTTGTACACGGCTCTATCGCACGATCTCATGAGAAGAAAGGTCATTTTTCCTAAATGCCCTATCCTCTTGTTTGTTGATGTGGCGCGCAACACACCATAAACAAGACTCTACTAGACACGGCTCGTAGACACTTCCTAGGACTGAACCGCTCTGATACCACTTTTGTCACAACCCAGCTAGGGCCGTGACGGGTACCCGGGGCTAGCCACCGAGCACCGCTCGTTCTATCTCTCATCATGTTTATTTAATGCTCTTTTATCAGTTTATGCTCAAATCGTAGGAAAATCATCTTTTATGTGGAAACATAAATACTTTATATATATGTATGTTTCTCGGCCATCAAAATAATATATACATATAATAGCATCTCGTGAGACCATCTAACCCACACTGCGCATCTACGAGCCTCTACTGGAGTGCTACACATAAGGACGGGACAAGACCCTGTCATGCCCAAAAATACATATACATGAATATACACAAAAGAATCGTCATAAGCACCTCCGAACAAAGGAGTGCTTTCAATCAGCTGACAGCTATTGCTGGTTTGGGTCGAGCTCTCCTACCTGTGGGCATGATCACAGCGTCCAAAGAAAGCGGACGTCAGTACAAATATTGTACTGAGTATGAGAGGCATAAACAAGGAAATAAGGCAATGATTTACAAGAAGTATCAATATGGAATAAATGTATCTGACTATCAAGTGTAAAAGGAATAATGCATGCTGGCCTACTCATAGTCATCATCAGGTCATGTGTGCATAAATATATAAGCTGCCGCCCATATAGGTACGGTGTAATAATGTATAAGCTGCCCGTCCATATCGGATCGGTGTGATAATCATAACATTAGCCTACGTCCAGGCCTCCCGCGTCCGGGGTATCATCTCATGCCGCCCACTAGTGGTGTCTGCCCATGCCATTTGGCCATGGTGTATCGTATAGCAGCCCGTCTTAGCGGTGGCTGCCCGGCCAAATAGGCGTGGTGTTATATCATCATCATGCATGCTCATCATACTATGCTTATCGTAACATACCTATCATAGTACATGCATAAGTCTTATGAACAACTTTACTTTATCGGGGTGACGTAAGGTCGTGATCCCCCGATTTCATTAAGGAGAAATTATTGACATCCTGCCTCACCTGAAGGAAATAGCATATAAGGTGAGTGTAAGCAATAAATAACACCATTAACATTATAGGGTCATCATATCATATCTCTTATCTTATATAGCTATCCATAGACATAGGCTCTTAGCTTTCTGGAATATGGGAACTCATGAAAAGGAAGGAAAATCATGCTAGAAGATTCATGCCATTAGAAAGAAAGGACTAGCCTCACATACCTTTGACGTTTAACTAAGCTATTGTTCGCTTTTTCTCCTTCGATATCACGTTTCTACCTTCAAAAGAGAATTCGCATTTACGTTAGTTAATCGACTATAAGAACGCGTGACTATTTCTAGGAAAAATTGGGCAGCGCTTCCTTTTTTTATACTACTTTTCCCATATGCTATATCAACTCCCACACGCTCACAACAACATTCACAATATTGCGTTCAACAATCGTCATTTTTATACATTGACTGCAATCCACCATTTCTCTTCAATTTCTCCACATTTATGGAGATAGCTTACTATTGTATTTCCTCATATATAATACTTATTTCATGGTCTAAATGTCATTTATAACGCATTCATAATCACAACACTCCAACATTCATAATCCAACCCAACTACTATCCAACCATGACACTATTCACTCATAAATGACCCATTCCCTATGTCTTTTTACAATTCAAGTATCTTAACCTTTCAATACCTTAAACAACATGGTTTAGTCATGAAACTTACCTTAGATGATGGTTGAACAAGCTTTGAATGGAATTACTCTTCTAGCATCAAAACCCCACTTCACTTCCTTTGGGTTTTCTTGAGAGAGATGAACTTTAGCTAGGTTTCATACACTTTATTTCATGGATTTGGTGTTATTTGTCACACCCCGATCTTACTAGGGTGTGATGGGCACCTGACCCCATACTCGGAGCCGAGCGAACCCGCTGACTCTTATTACACACATAGTCTCCTTGAACTCTTAAATCAAATAAACATGAAATACATAGTAAAGCTTTCAAAATCTTTCTTTTCATCGTACTCAATTCAAATAAATTCTATCGTCACATGAAACATGTAACGTGAAACACAATAACACATCGGCGGGTAGAGCCGCTTACAATACGGACATTCTATACCCACGACTCTGTCTGCAAAATCTCTAACTTCGAACAAGACATCATAGCATAATACTCTGACCCGGTAACTCTCCAGGGGAAAATGGAGCTTGCCAACTTCACTGGAACATCTTCTTTAATGGCTTCTACTCATCTGGTTGTACCTGCGCGGCATGAAACGCAACCCCCGAAGAAAGAGGGTCAGTACGAGCAATGTACTGAGTATGTAAGGCATGAATAGTAACATAGTAAGAGATGTAATTATGAATAATAACAGAATGGAGATATAGAGCACATCATGGGGTAAAAGAGTAACCTGTACATCAGAATGCCTTTTAGGTGGGTACCATGCTTGCTTAGTGCTGCGGAACGTGCAGCCCGATCCATATATATACATATCATATTTTACTTTCTTTGAAAACATTTCTTTTTCATATATATGTAAAATAGAACATATCATATTGTCGAGGCGTCGACTCCGATCCATTTAGCCACATATATCCCGTGTCCGGGACAATATTAACTGATGTGAGATTTGCCTGAACCAATGTGAGATTTGCCTAAACCAATGTGGGATTCGCCTAAACCAATGTGGGATTCGCCTAAGGCAAGCCTTACACTCACCCCCCTTTGGGACTCAGCGTTCTTGCTGAGGTTTGCCCCACCACTGGGTTTGCCCCACCATTGGGTTTGCCCCACCACTGGGTTTGCCCCACCACCAGCTCCGATACCAACTGATCAGGTGGCAATGCGTCTATAGCGCCTGACCTTTCCCCTTACCCCATATACATATACATATATCATGTTCATATAGCATATACATATATCATATACATATATCATGTAAGCAGCATGCAGGAGAGCCCAAAGAATGTTATGCCTCTATCGGAGGGACGTAAGGTCGGCAACGTCCGAATATATTATGGAAGACTCGATGGACAAGTATACTTACCGACACCTGAAGGCTCAGAAACAAGTTTCGGGTCAATCCGATTTAGTATAAGAAAGTTATGAGCATTTGAAGTACAGAACCTTCCATGAACGTTTCAGAAGCTATTTTTGGAAAATCAAAGCAATAATCATATCAAATACCTTTCGAATATTGCTATGAATCAAATCAACATAGAACTTTTGGAACCACACACTTGTACCAAGACATAGCAAAATAGTTCTTCGGAAGTCAAGAACATTAGCCATCCTAGTGGCTTTAAGAATAGGAGGTTCATTGAAATCATACATATGCTTTGTCTGTTTGTCTCACAAAGATCATGCCAAAAGAAACAAAGGGTAAGCCTTACATACCTGTTCGACCGCCTATAAGCTACACTTATTCGTCCAAGCTTGTAAGTCTACATTTAAAAGGATTAATACTGACGTTAGACTCTGTCATCGCACATTTGTACCATATTTCAAATTATGCTATTTTATATTCTGCCCAAAATCGGGCAGCATCTCCCTTGTTTATATGCATAGCCCAAATTCCAATTCAGCAACCAACAACATCAACAACAATACCAATAATATTAACATCATTTCCAATACCAATGTATGCCATAAAATAGCCCGCACACTGTTTTCTAAATTTCTCAACCAACCAAATTTGCGATATAGCTATTTCATAATTTTATTTCCGCAAAGACGTCGAAGTTAATACCAATAACATCAATACTTACATCCAACAAGATAAATAAATAAATATACATTTTATCCAAAATTCTCCTCACGCCTCAAACCATAATCCAACCACACTGATAAACGAATTTATCACACTATTTTCTCCGTTCTAGTTCGTTAAAACTCTAAATAAACTTACTAGCAATGAAAAGGAACCTTAATCTTACCTCAAGTGTGCAGCCACCATGTCCACCCTCTTCTTTTTGGTTGATTTTTAGTTCAAATTGAAGACAACGCGACGTACAACACCTTTCTCTTCATGAGCTTCGGGATTCGGGGCTCAGATTTCGATCAAAATTAGTTTTTCTTCTCCAAGACTATTTTTCTCTCTCTCTCCAGAATTTTCTGGCTGTTTTGGTCTGAAAAATGAGGAGAAAGGGCTGAAATCTCATTTAAATAGGCATGGGTCATGGGCCTAACCCGGATTGGGCCTAGCACACTGACCTTTCTGCTTTAAAAAGTCCATATCTCTTTATCCCGACGTCGTATGTGGACTCACGACCTATGGATGGAAAGATAATTCAATTATCTACTACTTTCATTCTGGGAGCTTTCCCAAATTCCCAAACACTGATGGGTTTATGGCCTCCCGAATTCAGATCACCCAAAAACGTAACTTAAAAATATTTGTTTGGAGGGCTTCCACTTTGATTTGGCTCATGGGTTCTTCTTGAGTTGTGCTTAACTTCACATATGTAGTTCATATAACTTGTCACGGGTTCCTAAAAAAAATCTCGATGTGCGGGCCCCACCTCCGCTTACGACTAATCCGACGTGCAAAAATACGAAATATAATACTATCAACGTGAGTTTAAATTATGTAGTAACAACGTGATTGTCAATGTCTGAGGAAGCGCATGTCACGCTCATGCTCTGAAAATGCGGGGTATAACATCCTTCCCCCCTTTGGAACATTCGTCCTCGAATGTTTAAACCAATTTCGCACTCTGTCCATAATCCCCTTCTCGGACACATCCCATTATCGGATCATCCTTCCTTTAATGCGATCATAATCGATACACTATGGCGTTTATTTTCTACGGCTTTATTATTTAGTCGTCCAGCTCGCGCTGTCTTGTAGCCTCTCTTTACTGGGTGATCATACCATAATCATCATCGTAGTTATTCCAATATCTCGTCAATCTTTGCCCCCTTCATTGGAATATCGTTCAATTCCTTTTATTCTTCACGAATTATTTTCAGTCCAATCTTAAAAGACACCCTTCAATCACTCTATTCCTTTCATCGATTCACTTGATGTCCGTACTGAAATGTATAATGATAGCAGCTATATCATTTTCATATAACTCCCACTTTTGTCTTAGGGTCTATATGTGTCATATCTTGGGACTCATCGTTTCGATCTCTACACTTATGCTTTCCTTACTTGCTTCCCCCCTTTTAGGGTCTTACTTATATCCTTCGCAAATCCATTGCCTCACCTCCAATCTTGAATTCATGTACCCCCTTTTTTTTTTCTATACCCATACTTACTTCGTTTTATAATTAATCCTTTGTTCCTCACACAAGGAACCTTATTCTTAACGCAGTACCGCTTTGCTTTTCAAAATATATTACTTGTATACACTCCATTCTTCGCTTCCAACCCTTATCCTACTCATTCCCTCTCATCCTTATTATGCTGATCCTTTTCCTAACAAGGTCTTATAAGCTTTCTTATCCACTGCTTCTTAGCTCGCTTATTGGTGTCACACTTGCATTCACTCTCTATTCACATAGAACATGTCACCTCTTTAGTCGTTTCCTCGCTATACTTTACTTACTGTATATTACAGTTCTCGCTACATTCTCATTATATCCTAATCATAATCAACTTTATAGAGTATCACTCCTTGTTCTCATTCGTAACAGTGCGTATAAAACAGAATAAACCTCGGGGGGGGGGGGGGGGGTAAGCATACTTAACCTGTAACTCTTTCTGATTGACCTTATTGGACTTACCACATAAATTGCCTTACCAAGTTTTTCACATTCAATTCTGCTTCTTTCTGATATCTTTCAGGTATGCCGATATGTTTCGAACTCCGGCCCCGAACTAATAAATTTCCCTTCTGGAGCTTGAGAGCATCATAATTCCTTTCAAGTTCAATATGTTCTTCCCCCCTTTTAAGGAGGTCCTAGTACATCAATAGCTTTCCCGTATCTGAGGCAACCATACCAATATGGCCACACATTTATTCCTTTGTATCCCTCTCGAGAGCTAAGTCTCTTAGCATTCTTGCACGGTCGAACCATTCCTTCTCTTTCTTCTCACTCCTCGTCATAGTCACTATCCTCTTAGTCCCACTTATTGAAATTCGTTTCTAACCCCACACCTTCCTCTTTGTGTTCCATACTACCACACTTTAATCCTTTTTACACGCCTACCTTCAAATTTTTACCCGAGTGACCCCGTGTCTTGTGCTCTGCCTGTCGTCTCTCTTGGAGGCCTTACTCACTCCTGTTTCCTACCCTTTTCACTTTTTTCGACATTTTGATCTCCTTACCTTCCATTTATTCCCTTTCTTTCTTTTTCAAATATCGTTGTATTAGAATTTTCCAATCTTAACCTGTAGTGAAAATAACATCAGCTTACCTTATAATACTTGTACCATATCTTTTCTTGTTACTTGAACTTCGGTACCCTTGTTCGATTGAGGCCTTCCATACCGTAGCACCGGTCGCTGGGACACACATCACATGCCCACCAATACATTTACATGTGAGATATCGTACGCATTCATATATATATATATATATATATACTATCAACTAGCCCACAAAGTACTTCCAAACTCTATTCAAGCCTATCCTAATTCCAGAGTTGTGATGCATTTCCTGTCTCTCCACCAGTCTAGTCTGCCTCGTCCTACACGTCCTCTTATGGTCTCCAACCATCCCGTATACTCTAGTTTCCCTTAGGCTACTCTAACAACTCATTTGTCTCTTATGTCTAAATCTATAGGATTTTTTGCGCACTTCCCAGGGGGTCACCCATCCTAAGATTTCTCCCACCTTAGCACGCTTAACCTCGTAACTTCGATGGAATCCGGTGCCTTAATGCTGATATAATCGCGTCCACTTCCTCGCATGACCTTTATTACATGATCTGGAGCAAGTCGAAGTCTTACAGATTCCGAGACATTCTCGTAACACGTCTTTCCCTTTACAATTACTATTTTACCCTTTTCAATCCTCAATATTCACTTTTCACTTATATGTGTACTACTTTTCATCATAGACTCCTAGATTCCCGATAGTAGTGATCGCACCTTCATCGCCATTACTTATAAGTACTCAGGTATCAGTCTGTTTGGATTCCCATTCACCATTCTTATATCATAATCTACAGCAAAACTGATTGTCGACTTTCTCCAAATCCTCCAACAGACCTTACTCCTACTAAACCTCGGATGTTATCCATTTTAATCCTCTGGACTGCTAATCGTCTTTCCCGCTATTATTCTTCATGCCATGCCCAATCCATAACCTTTCTGAAACAACTCATCCCACTTATTGTCCACTTACAATATTTCCTTTCCACGCTCACTCCTGTTAGGTGTACCTAGTTAAATGACCTGATTTTGAAAAATTCTGACCGGGTCTCCTTTACAATTCTTACTATTCAAAATATGTATGCAGCAAATATCAACAATGCCTCACAGAGCATACGGCTTTATAACACATTCCAGTCATCCAGAGCTTCCAATTTCAGGTAGCAGAATAAATATGTCAAGACTTGCCTCTATGACTTCCCATATCATCACTTACCTTCCCCCATCGATACTGTGCATTTGCTAAAATCAAGGGTTAGTGCCAGGAATCTCATTTCCTATGACTTGGCTCTATCGCACGATCTAAGACAAAAAGAAGGTCAACAATCCCTAGATGTCTTGCAGCCTCCTGTTTATAAATGTGGCCGGCTTCACACCCATAAACAGGACTCTGCTGGACACGACTTTGCAGACAACACCTAGGACAACCTGCTCTGAGACAACTTTGTCACACCCCGATCTTACTAGGGTGTAATGGGCACCCGACCCCATACTCGGAGCCGAGCGAACCCGCTGACTCTTATTACACACATAGTCTCCTTGAACTCTTAAATCAAATAAACATGAAATACATAGTAAAGCTTTCAAAATCTTTCTTTTCATCGTACTCAATTCAAATAAATTCTATCGTCACATGAAACTTGTAACGTGAAACACAATAACACATCGGCGGGTGGAGCCGCTTACAATACCGACATTCTATACCCACGACTCTGTCTGCAAAGTCTCTAACTTCGAACAAGACATCATAGCATAATACTCTGACCCGGCAACTCTCCAGGGGCAAATGGAGCTTGCCAACTTCGCTGGAACATCTTCTATAATGGCTTCTACTCATCTGGGTGTACCTGCGCGGCATGAAACGCAGCCCCCGAAGAAAGGGGGTCAGTACGAGCAATGTACTGAGTATGTAAGGCATGAATAGTAACATTGTAAGAGATGTAATTATGAATAATAACAGAATGGAGATATAGAGCACATCATGGGGTAAAAGAGTAACTTGTACATCTGAATGCCTTTTAGGCGGGTACCATGCATGCTTAGTGCTGCGGAACGTGCAGCCCGATCCATATATATACATATCATATTTTACTTTCTTGGAAAACATTTCTTTTTCATATATATGTAAAATAGAACATATCATATTGCCGAGGCGTCGGTTCCGATCCATTTAGCCACATATATCCCACGTCCGGGACAATATTAACTGATGTGGGATTTGCCTGAACCAATGTGGGATTTGCCTAAACCAATGTGGGATTCGCCTAAGGCAAGCCTTACACTCACCCCCCTTTGGGACTCAGCGTTCTTGCTGAGGTTTGCCCCACCACTGGGTTTGCCCCACCACCGGCTCCGATACCAACTGATCAGGTGGCAATGCGTCTATAGCGCCTCACCTTTCCCCTTACCCCATATACATATACATATATCATGTTCATGTAGCATATACATATATCATATACATATATCATGTAAGCAGCATGCAGGAGAGCCCAAAGAATGTTATGCCTCTATCGGAGGGACGTAAGGTCGGCAACCTCCGAATATATTATGGAAGACTCGATGGACAAGTATACTTACCGACACCTGAAGGCTCAGAAACAAGTTTCGGGTCAATCCGATTTAGTATAAGAAAGTTATGAGCGTTTGAAGTACAGAACCTTCAATGAACGTTTCCGAAGCTATTTTTGGAAAATCAAAGCAATAATCATATCAAATACCTTTCGAATATCGCTATGAACCAAATCAACATAGAACTTTTGGAACCACACACTTGTACCAAGACATAGCAAAATAGTTCTTCGGAAGTCAAGAACATTAGCCATCCTAGTGGCTTTAAGAATAGGAGGTTCTTTGAAATCATATATATGTTTTGTCTGTTTGTCTCACAAAGATCATGCCAAAAGAAAGAAAGGGTAAGCCTTACATACCTGTTCGACCGCCTATAAGCTACACTTATTCGTCCAAGCTTGTAAGTCTACATTTAAAAGGATTCATACTGACGTTAGACTCTGTCATCGCACATTTGTACCATATTTCAAATTATACTATTTTATATTCTGCCCAAAATCGGGCTGCATCTCCCCTGTTTATATGCCTAGCCCGAATTCCAATTCAGCAACCAACAACATCAACAACAATACCAATAATATTAACATCATTTCCAATACAAACGTATGCCATAAAACAACCTGCACACTGTTTTCTAAATTTCTTAACCAACCAAATTTGCGATATAGCTATTTCATAATTTTATTTCCGCAAAGACGTCGAAGTTAATACCAATAACATCAATACTTACATCCTACAAGATAAATAAATAAATATACATTTTATCCAAAATTCTCCTCACGCCTCAAACCATAATCCAACCACACCGATAAACGAATTTATCACACTATTTTCTCCGTTCTAGTTCGTTAAAACTCTAAATAAACTTGCTAGCAATGAAAAGGAACCTTAATCTTACCTCAAGTGTGCAGCCACCATGTCCACCCCCTTCTTTTTGGTTGATTTTTAGTTCAAATTGAAGACAACGCGACGTACAACACTTTTCTCTTCATGAGCTTCGGGATTCGGGGCTCAGATTTCGATCAAAATTGGTTTTTCTTCTCCAAGACTCTTTTTTTCTCTCTCTCTCCAGAATTTTCCGGCTGTTTTGGTCTGAAAAATGAGGAGAAAGGGCTGAAATCTCATTTAAATAGGCATGGGTCATGGGCCTAACCCGGTTGGGCCCGGATTGGGTCTAGCCCACTGACCTTTCTGCTTTAAAAATTCCATATCTCCTTATCCCGACGTCGTATGTGGACCCACGAACTATGGTTGGAAAGCTAATTCAATTATATACTACTTTAATTCTGGGAGCTTTCCCAAATTCCCAAACACTGATGGGGTTATGGCCTCCCGAATTCAGATCACCCAAAAATGTAACTTAAAAATATTTGTTTGGAGGGCTTCCACTTTGATTTGGCTCATGGGTTCTTCTTGAGTTGTGCTTAACTTCACATATGTGGTTCATATAACTTGTCACGTGTTCCTACAAAAAATCTCGATGTGCGGTCCCCACCTCCGCTTACGACTAATTCGACGTGCAAAAATACGAAATATAATACTATCAACGTGAGTTTAAATTATGTAGTAAAAAAGGTGATTGTCAATGTCTGAGGAAGCGCATGTCACGCTCAGGCTCTGAAAATGCGGGGTATAACATCCTTCCCCCCTTTGGAACATTCGTCCTCGAATGTTTAAACTAATTTCGTACTCTGTCCATAATCCCCTTCTCGGACACATCCCATTATCGGATCATCCTTCCTTTAATGCGATCATAATCGATACACTATGGCGTTTATTTTCTACGGCTTGATTATTTAGTCGTCCAGCTCGCGCTGTTTTGTAGCCTCCCTTTACTGGGTGATCATACCATAATCAGCATCGTAGTTATTCCAATATCTCGTCAATCTTTGCCCCCTTCATTGGAATATCGTTCAATTCCTTTTATTCTTCACGAATTATTTTCAGTCCAATCTTAAAAGACACCCTTCAATCACTCTATTCCTTTCATCGATTCACCTGATGTCCGTACTGAAATGTATAATGATAACAGCTATATCATTTTCATATAACTCCCACTTTTGTCTTAGGATCTATACGTGTCATATCTTGGGACTCATCGTTTCGATCTCTACACTTATGCTTTCCTTACTTTCTTCCCCCCTTTTAGGGTCTTACTTATATCCTTTGCAAATCCATTGCCTCACCTCCAATCTTGAATTCACGTACCCTTTTTTTTTTCTATACCCATACTTACTTCGTTTTATAATTAATCCTTTGTTCCTCACACAAGGAACCTTATTCTTAACGCAGTACCGCTTTGCTTTTCAAAATATATTACTTCTATACAATCCATTCTTCGCTTCCAACCCTTATCCTACTCATTCCCTCTCATCCTTATTATGCTGATCCTTTTCCTAACAAGGTCTTATAAGCTTTCTTATCCACTGCTTCTTGGCTCGCTTATTGGTGTCACACTTGCATTCACTCTCTATTCACATAGAACATGTCACCTCTTTAGTCGTTTCCTCGCTATACTTTACTTACTGTATATTACAGTTCTCGCTACATTCTCATTATATCCTAATCATAATCAACTTTATAGAGTACCACTCCTTGTTCTCATTCGTAACAGTGCGTATAAAACAGAATAAACCTCGGGGAGGGGGGGGGGGGGGGTAAGCATACTTAACCTGTAACTCTTTCTGATTGACCTTATTGCACTTACCACATAAATTACCTTACCAAGTTTTTCACATTCAGTTCTGCTTCTTTCTGATATCTTTCAGGTATGCCGATATGTTTCGAACTCCGGCCCCGAACTAATAAATTTCCCTTCTGGAGCTTGAGAGCATCATAATTCCTTTCAAGTTCAATATGTTCTTCCCCCCTTTTAAGGAGGTCCTAGTACATCAATAGCTTTCCCGTATCTGAGGCAACCATACCAATATGGCCACACATTTATTCCTTTGTATCCCTCTCGAGAGCTAAGTCTCCTAGCATTCTTGCACGGTCGAACCATTCCTTCTCTTTCTTCTCACTCCTCGTCATAGTCACTATCCTCTTAGTCCCACTCATTGAAATTCGTTTCTAACCCCACACCTTCCTTTTTATGTTCCATACTACCACACTTTAATCCTTTTTACACGCCTACCTTCAAACTTTTACCCGAGTGACCCCGTGTCTCGTGCTCTTCCTGTCGTCTCTCTTGGAGGCCTTACTCACTCCTGTTTCCTACCCTTTTCACTTTTTCCGACATTTTGATCTCCTTACCTTCCATTTATTCCCTTTCTTTCTTTTTCAAATATCGTTGTATTAAAATTTTCCAATCTTAACCTGTAGTGAAAATAACATCAGCTTACCTTATAATACTTGTACCATATCTTTTCTTGTTACTTGAACTTCGGTACCCTTGTTCGATTGAGGCCTTCCATATCGTAGCACCGGTCGCTGGGACACACATCACATGCCCACCAATACATTTACATGTGAGGCCTTACTCACTCCTGTTTCCTACCCTTTTCACTTTTTCCGACATTTTGATCTCCTTACCTTCCATTTATTCCCTTTCTTTCTTTTTCAAATATCGTTAGTATAAGAAATTTATGAGCGTTTGAAGTACAGAACCTTCCATGAACGTTTCAGAAGCTATTTTTTGAAAATCAAAGCAATAATCATGTCAAGTACCTTTCGAATATCGCTATGAATCAAATCAACATAGAACTTTTGGAACCACACACTTGTACCAAGACATAGCAAAATAGTTCTTCGGAAGTCAAGAACATTAGCCATCCTAGTGGCTTTAAGAATAGGAGGTTCTTTGAAATCATAAATATGCTTTGTCTGTTTGTCTCACAAAGATCATGCCAAAAGAAAGAAAGGGTAAGCCTTACATACCTGTTCGACCGCCTATAAGCTACACTTATTCGTCCAAGCTTGTAAGTCTACATTTAAAAGGATTCATACTAACGTTAGACTCTGTCATCGCACATTTGTACCATATTTCAAATTATACTATTTTATATTCTGTCAAAAATCGGGCAGCATCTCCCCTGTTTATATGCCTAGCCCGAATTCCAATTCAGCAACCAACAACATCAACAACAATACCAATAATATTAACATCATTTCCAATACCGACGTATGCCATAAAACAGCTCGCACACTGTTTTCTAAATTTCTCAACCAACCAAATTTGCGATATAGCTATTTCATAATTTTATTTCCGCAAAGACGTCGAAGTTAATACCAATAACATCAATACTTACATCCTACAAGATAAATAAATAAATATACATTTTATCCAAAATTCTCCTCACGCCTCAAACCATAATCCAACCACACCGATAAACGAATTTATCACACTATTTTCTCCGTTCTAGTTCGTTAAAAACTCTAAATAAACTTGCTAGCAATGAAAAGGAACCTTAATCTTACCTCAAGTGTGCAGCCACCACGTCCACCCTTTTCTTTTTCGTTGATTTTTAGTTCAAATTGAAGACAATGCGACGTACAACACTTTTCTCTTCATGAGCTTCGGGATTCGGGGCTCAGATTTTGGTCCAAGTTGGTTTTTCTTCTCCAAGACTCTTTTTCTCTCTCTCTCTCAAGAATTTTCTGGCTGTTTTGGTCTGAAAAATGAGGAGAAAGGGCTGAAATCGCATTTAAATAGGCATGGGTCATGGGCCTAACCCGGTTGGGCCCGGATTTGGCCTAGCCCACTGACCTTTCAGCCTTAAAAAGTCCATATCTCCTTATCCCGACGTCGCCTGTGGACCCACGACCTATGGTTGGAAAGATAATTCAATTATCTACAACCTTAATTTTGGGAGCTTTCCCAAATTCCCAAACACTGATGGGGTTATGGCCTCCCGAATTCAGATCACCCAAAAACGTAACTTAAAAATATTTATTTGGAGGGCTTCCACTTTGATTTGGCTCATGGGTTATTATTGAGTTGTGCTTAACTTCACATATGTGGTTCATATAACTTGTCACGTGTTCCTAAAAAAAATCTCAATGTGCGGGCCCGGCCTCTGTTTACGATTAATCCGACGTGCAAAAATACGAAATATAATACTATCAATGTGAGTTTCAATTATGTAGTAACAACGTGATTGTCAATGTCTGAGGAAGCACATGTCACGCTCAGGCTCTGAAAATGCGGGGTTTAACATTATTGATCATGGATTTCCCTTGGTTTTTCTTGTGATGAAGAGTAGAGAGTATTCTAGAGGCTTCTAGAGAGAAATATCGTGGAGATGAAATGAATTTAATGAGCTTGGGTCTCCTTTTAATGACTTAAAATCTAATCCGGAATGAACAGTGACTGAAGTGCACAGTGGTCGTAAACCTAGTTTACGGTCCGTATTCTAGTTTACGGGCCGTATATCGTGGTCCTATTTAAGCATATCAAAACCAGAAAGGTATGCTGGGGATCATGGTGATTTACGATCGCAGTTTATGGGCCGTATTTCAATTTACGGTCCGTATTCCAGATCGTATTTAACCATTTAAACATTTGACAGAAAGTTGAAGTTTTGTGAGTTGAAATACGACATGGTGGTTTACGGGCCGTATACCACTTTACGGTTCGTACTTCACTTTACGGTCGACTGGGCCAAAATGCAAATCTGCGACTTTCAAGTCTTCAAAACCTATAATTATTCATTGTGGAGCATAACCTATCTCTCGTTCCCATTTCCTTTGAAATCTTACTTAGGGTCGTCAAACGTCATTCTCTTCTGATTAAAACACCATATACCCATATTCTTTGTTATTCTATTTGTGGTACCTTCACGGGGAAATTTCGAGGTATAACAGTCTGCAACAGCAAAGAAGTGTACGTGAGCATGATAGGGGACATAGCAAGAGAGCTAGATCTTCGGGTTCGATGAGTGAGTTTAGAGGCGGGTACAGACAACAGTTTTCTAGACATTCAGGCCCTTCTATGATTAGTGTGCCTCCACGGTTTTCAGGCCAGAGATTTGATAGATCCACTCATTCCGGGCCGAGTCAGATCTTTTCGAGATCTCAGTTTAGAGGTAATTTTGATCAGGCAAGGTCACACGTGCCACGATGTTCCCAGTGTGGGAAGTTACATTGGGGTCCATGCCAATCGGGTTCAGATGTTTGTTATTCATCTGGGTAACCAGGCCATATTTTGCGTGATTGCCCCTCAGTTCATGGTAGAGGTAGGACCCAGCCTTCAGGGTCGGTAGCTGGATTTTCAGCGTCTGTACGCCCTATGTGGCCAGGTTCACATGCGCCAGTCAGCCATGGTAGAGGCAAAGGTAGAGTCCCCAGTTCTAGCGGTCCTCAGCACCGTGTTTATGCTTTGGCTGGACGCCAACATCTTGAGTCTTCACCTGACGTGGTCACAGGTATATTATCGGTATTTTCTCATGATGTATATGCTTTATTGATCCGGGCTCCACATTGTCATATGTTACTCCGTATGTTGCGGGTCGGTTTAGAGTCAAACCGGAGTCGATCAAACCTTTTGAGGTGTCCACAGCCGTTGGTGAATCGGTAATAGCTAGCCGAGTATATAAAAATTGCGTAATTGTGATTTTTGATCGTCTTACCATGGTTGACTTGCATGAGCTAAAAATGGTAGACTTTGATGTCACTATGGGCATGGATTGGTTGGCTTCTTGCTATGCCAATGTTGATTGTAGAATGAAAATGGTTCGTTTCCAATTTCTGGGAGAACTAGTTCTAGAATGGAAAGGGAATACTGCGTCACCAAAAGGTAGGTTTATTTCCTATCTAAAGGCAAGGAAAATTATCACAAAAGGTTGCATTTATTACCTAGTTCGGGTTCAAGATGTGGAAGCTGAATCGCCAACTCTTCAGTCAGTTCTCGTGGTGAATGAATTTCCGGATGTGTTTCCGGAAGAGCTTCCAGGCCTTCCTCCTGAGCGGGAGATTGATTTTTCCATTGATGTGCTGCCAGGCACTAAGCCCATATCTATTCCTCTTTATAGAATGGCTCCCGCAGAATTGAAAGAGTTGAAGGAGAAATTGAAAGACTTGCTTGAGAAAGGCTTTATTAGGCCTAGTTCATCCCCGTGGGGAGCACCCGTATTGTTTGTCCGAAAGAAAGATGGCTCCTTGAGAATGTGCATCGATTATCGGCAATTGAATAAGGTGACGATTAAGAATAAATATCCTCTTTCTAGGATTGATGACTTATTTGATCAATTACAAGGTGCCAAATGGTTTTCAAAGATAGATTTGAGGTCCGGGTATCACCAAGTCAGAGTTAAGGAGAAAGATATTCCTAAGACAGCCTTCAGAACAAGATATGGTCATTTTGAGTTCCGGGTTATGTCATTTGGGCTAACTAATGCATCAGCAGTATTTACGGATCTGATGAACAATGATTTATTGACGATATCTTGGTGTATTCTAGATCCGAGGCAGATCATGCGGATTATTTGCGTACTGTCCTTAGAGTTCTTCGAACTCGAGAGTTGTTTGCAAAATTTTCCAAGTGTGAGTTTTGGTTGAACTCAGTGACATTTCTGGGGCACATTGTTGCAGCTGACGGTATTCGTGTAGATAGCCAAAAAAATTGAGGCAGTGAAGACTTGGCCAAGGCCCACAACTCCTACAGAGGTTCGCAGCTTTCTGGGCCTAGCAGGTTATTACAAGAGATTTGTTAAGGGTTTTTCTTCTATTTCTGCACCACTCACAAAGCTGACCCAAAAATCAGCAAAGTTTCAATGGACAGATGCTTCTAAACGTAGCTTCCAAGAGTTAAAAGGTAGATTGACTTATGCCCCAGTCCTGACACTTCCAGAGGGATTGGAAGGATATGTTGTTTATTGCGATGCTTCAGGCGTTGGGCTAGGCTGTGTGTTGATGCAACATGGTAAGGTGATTGCGTATACTTCAAGGCAATTACAGAAACATGAGAAAAATTATCCAACCGATGATCTAGAATTGGCTGCAGTGGTTCATGCATTAAAGATATGGAGACATTATTTATATGGTGTCCATGTGGATATTTATATCGATCATAAGAGTCTTCAGTATATCTTCAAGCAAAAAGAGTTGAATTTGCGGCAACGACGATGGTTGGAACTGCTAAAGGATTATGATGTTGATATCTTGTATCACCCCAGAAAAGCGAATGTTGTGGCTGATGCTCTTAGTCGTAGATCTATGGGAAGTTTGTGTGATGTTCGACCAGAGAAAAGAGAAATGGCTCGTGAGCTCCAGCAGTTAGCTAGCCTAGGAGTTCGAGTAGTGGACTCAGGTAGTAGGGGAACTACTATTCAGAATTCAGCAGTCTCGTCGCTTGTGGCGGAAGTGAGGGAGCAACAATACGAAGATTCCATGCTAATGCATTACAGAGATACACTCCCTCAGAAGGAGGAGTCATCATTTGAGCTTTCAGAAGACGGAGTTCTTCGATGCCAGGGCATATTATGTGTCCCTGATGTGGCAGGTCTACATCACCAAATATTGAGAGAAGCTTATTGTTCCCGTTATTCTATCCACCCCGGAGCAACGAAAATGTATCATGATCTTAAGTTTATATATTGGTGGCATGGGATGAAGAAGGATATAGCAGAATTTGTAGCTCAATGTCCTAACTGTCAACAAGTAAAAATCGAGCACCAAAAGCCGGGCGGATTGTTGCAGGCTATAGAAATTCCAACTTGGAAGTGGGAAGTAATTAACATGGACTTCATTACAGGCTTGCCCCATTCTCGACGCATGTATGACCCTATATGGGTGATTGTGGATAGGCTCACGAAGTCAGCTCATTTCTTACCAGTCAGAACGATGTATGTGGCAGAAGACTATGCAAAGCTCTATGTTAAAGAGATAGTGCGACTTCATGGTGTTCCAGTATCTATTATCTCAGACAGAGGAACCCAGTTTACGGCTAATTTCTGGAAGTCCTTCCAAGAGGGTTTGGGGACTCAGGTGAGCCTTAGCACAGCATTTCACCCGCAGACTGATGGAAAAGCCGAACGTACCATTCATACTCTTGAGGATATGTTACGGGCATCTATGTAAGATTTTGGAGGTAACTGGGATGATCACTTACCACTCATTGAGTTTGCTTATAACAATAGTTATCATTCTAGCATTCAAATGGCACCGTATGAAGCGTTATATGGGCAAAAGTGTAGATCCCCAATTGGGTGGTTTGAAATAGGAGAGGCTAAATTGATAGGGCCAGACTTGGTCCAGCAAGCCATAGAGAAGGTTAAGCTCATACAAGATCGGTTGTTAGCAGCCCAAAGTCCTATGCGGATAATCGTCGAAGGGACTTAGAGTTCCAAGTTAAAGATTGGGTATTCTTGAAAGTGTCGCCAATGAAGGGCGTTATGAGATTTGGAAAAAAGGGGAAGCTTAGTCCCCGGTACATTGGGCCTTATGAAATTGTGCGTAATGTAGGCAAACTGGTTTACGAATTAGATCTACCTCCTGATTTGGAGTCAGTTCATCCAGATTTCCATGTCTCGATGTTTCGTAAATATGTTGGAGATCCCACTAGGATCGTCCCAGTAAATGATGTTCAAGTGACAGAAAGGTTAACTTAGGAAGAAATACCCATTGTCATACTAGATAGGCAAGTACGGAGGCTTAGAAACAAAGAAGTGGCCTCAATTAAAGTTTTGTGGAGAAATAATAACCGGGAAGAGATGACATGGGAAGCGTAAGAAATCATGAAATCCAAGTACCCACACTTATTTCAGCCCCCGGAAGAGGGCCAAGATGAGACATCAAGATCATAAGGTATGTATGTTTTCCTTTTTATGCATATGGGTCGTGTGTGGCCAAATTCCATTGCTATTATGTTGTGGCCCTGTGAGGCATTGTTATTGTGGGTTGTTGTGACGGGATGGTAGTGCCATATTATAGGGAAAACTCTAGCGAAATTTTCATAGAATCCCCGAGTGCTTAACATTCGAGGACGAATGTTCTTAAGGGGGGAAGAATGTTACACCTCGGAAAATTTCCCGTTGATGCACAGTGAATGGGATAACGAAGAGCACGAAGTGTATGGTATTTCAATAAGTAAATAATGACATTTGATGACCCTAAGTAAGATTTCAAAGACATCCGATGTTAGACGAGAAAGTTGCCAAGAGAAGGCAAGGCATACGATAGGTATCCGATGAGAATTATGAGTAACAAGTTGATGAAGGCTTAATGATGTTTGGGGAAGAGTTATAACATCCCTTGGATTGTTAATGAAGTGTTAAACAAGTGGTGAGAAGATCCCATAAGGATTGGAGATCAAACGAAGTAGCGAGAACAAATTCAGAGGACTGATGGGTTATACGGCTCATTATACGGACCGTATAATGTTATACGGACCGTATAATGTTATACGGACTGTATAATGGACCGCAGAACCATCACAGTGGAGATCACTCACTGGTGGGATTATACGGTCAGTTATACGGACAAGTAAAAGTCGGCGGAACACAAACGTCCCATATGGACAAGTAAAAGTCGTCTTCTCTTGATCTTCCAAGGCAATGTTGGTCTTATTATAGCCCGAGTATCCATCTAAGAAGCAATAGTAAGACCTCCCAGCCAGCCTATCCAGCATCTGATCGATGAAAGGCATGGGAAAATGGTCTTTACACGTGGCAGTATTCAGCTTCCTATAATCCATGCAAACACGCCACCCAGTAACTGTACGAGTGGGAATCAGCTCATTCTTTGCATTAGGTACCACAGTGATACCTCCATTCTTTGGTACACATTGAACATGACTTAACCACTTGCTATCTGCGATCGGATACACTACCCCAGCATCTAACCACTTTATGATCTCCTTTTTCATGACCTCTTGCATGTTCTGGTTCAATCTCCGCTGATGCTCAACACTTGGCTTGCTGTCCTGCTCTAGCTGAATTTTATGCTCACAAATACCAGAAGGAATACCCCGAATATCTGCTATGGTCCAACCAATAGCACGTCTGTACTCGCGCAAAATCTCCACTACACGCTCAATTTGTTCCTCAGTCAACAATGCTGAAATAAATACTGGTAATGTCTTGTTCGGACCAAGGAACTCATACCTCAAATGTGATGGGAGCTGCTTGAGCTCAAGCTTTGGAGGCTCGACAATAGAAGGCTTAGCTGGTGGAGTAGTTCTATTTGCAAGATCAATATCAAGCTTTCTTGGGTGATAAGTGTAGGAACCTCGACCCTCAAGCGCGTTTATAGTTTCCACGTAGCCCTCCATATCACAAGCATCAAAATTTATCAGAACTGCAGCGAGAACTTCTCCCAGACTTTCTTCTTCCATTTTATGTTCAATAGCATCATCAATCCCATCAAACGAATCAATAACTGAGATACTCTCATAAGCATTTGACAACTTCATCTCCCTTGCTTGCTTGGAAAGTCACTTCTTCATCATTCACTCGGAACTTAATTTCATTCTTCTCAGAGTCCATAAGCGCTCTTCCTGTAGTAAGGAACGGTCTTCCCAAAATGATGGGAATATCTCTATCCACCGCGCAATCCAAAATTATGAAATCAGCAGGCAACATGAACTTACCCACTTGCACCAACACATCATCTATAACCCCAACTGGCTTCTTGATAGATTTGTCAGCCATCTGTAATCGCATAGAAGTCGGTCTAGGAGTCCCCAATCCAAATTGTTTGAAAATAGCAAGGAGCATCAAGTTGATACTCGCCCCATTATCACACAGAGCACGGGCGAATGCATGAAGCCCAATATCGCACGGAATGGTAAACGCCCCTGGATCTCCGTTCTTCTGAACTGTGGTGGAGGCAATAATTGAACTCACACGATGAGTCAAATTCACTATCTCATATTGAACAGAATTTTTCTTCGTAAGCAAGTCTTTCACAAACTTAGCAAATCCGGGCATTTCTTTGATAGCATCTAAGAATGAAAAATTCACAGTTAACTGCTTCAACTAATCATAGAACTTCTGACACTTAGTATCATCATTCATCTTTGCCAACCTCTGAGGAAAGGGAGGCTTTGCTTTGTACATCTAAGTTAAAGGGCGAATAGCCCCTTTTATCGTGTGTTTCCCTGTATCAGCAGCAACTTCTGGAATATCAGCAACTTTTTCTTGACCACGGACTTCCTCATCAATAATAGGCACTTCAGAACGCACCTCCTCTTCCTCAATAATAGGATCTAGATCAACCACTTTCTTGTCAGCACCTTGAATTATTTCACCACTCCTCGTGCTAATAGCAAAAGTACGTTCCACTCCCCCACCATTCTTCGGGTTTGGAATAGTAGTATCACTAGGAAGCCCTTCTTTTCTAGCAGGGTGCTATTCTCTGGAAAGATCACGTATCTGCTGTTCAAGATTCTGAATAGCTGCTGAATGAGAGACCACTGTCTCTGATAGCCCAGATAGTGTCTTTTCAGTGTTTTTCTGACTTGCTAACACTTTCTCAAGCATTGACTCCAACCTCGAACTACCTTGTTCTTTAGATTTCCCTTTTAGTGGAATGTAAGGGTTGGAGCTTCTGTTCCCAAAATTACCGTTGTTGTTGTATCTCCCTTGGTTCGGTCCACCATAGTTGTTATTATAGTTGCCTTGGTTGTTGTTGTAGTTCCCTTGATTATATGACCCCTGCCCTTGTTGGGGTCGCTAATATCTCTGAATCGGCCCAGGAATGTCCCCCTTCGCTATGTAATCTGCATACTGAACATTCTCAACTTGCGGAGGGGGGCCCTCTTGATACGGACCCTCTGGGACTTGGTACATTCCAGGCGGCATGCCTGAGATATCTTCACATACATTCACCTTCTTCGCTTCTCTCTCATCAAGCCTCTTTGTCAGTAAAGAGAGACTAGTAGCCAATTGTGCCAATGTCTGCTGCGTTTCCTGGCTATCTTTCACAATGTTTTGAATCAATGGTATTCCAAGTGATAGCCCATCAGAATTACTTGAATGGCATGCTTGGCTGTGTGTATTCAATCTGTTAAGTATATCAGTAATAGTAGCATAGGACTTATTCATGAAACACCCGCTGGCGGCATTATTGGCTATTGCTTGGGTCATAGGATCCAAACCTCTGTAAAACTTCTCCTTCAAAATCTGTTCTGGAAAACCATGGTTTGGACTCCTATACAAATATTCTTTGTACCTCTCCCAAGCTTCAAAAAGTTGTTCCCCATTACGTTGTTTGAATTCGTAAATCTGATCACTCGGGGGATACCACTTCCTGAGAAACACTCTGACCATCTCTTCCCATGTAGCAATAGAGTTTCAGGGAAGCTTTGTGAACCATTTTCTCGCTTCTCCGGCTAACGAATATTTGAAGAGTTTCAGCCGAACTGCTTCTTGAGTCACGCCCTGCTAGATATGCTGAGAGCACACATCCAGAAAGTTTGTTATGTGTTGGTGAGGGTCATCATCGACTGCATTCCGAAAGTATCCCTCTTATTTAAGTATATGATAGAGGGAATTATCAAACTTGATAGTAGTAGCAGTCACCCTCGGATGAATGATTGCAGATGCAAAGTCTTCATCTGCTTCCGGTTCATCAGCAAAAACATTCTCAATTGGAAATTCGTTGTTGTCCATAATCACCTGGTTTACAATGTAGCAAACAAGGTGTGTTGGAATATGACAAAGACTTTAAGAAGAGTAAACACTATTTAGTAATTTCAAATCCGTATTCCCCGGCAACGGCGCCAAAATTTGATACGCTCAAATTACACCTATTAATGGTATAACGCGGACGTTGTCAAATATAGTAACCCAACGAGGTTTGGGTCGAATCCCACAGAGAATATGGTGTGAAAAGTTTACTAAGCAAGTATTATACTAATCTTGCGGTCCTGGTGTATTCCAGAAAAGGGTTTTATAGTTGATTTGGTTTGTGGACTGATTTAAAATGACTGGAAATTTAAAGTTGTAAATATATGGGTAAAAAGAACTAAGGTTGTCTCCCCGTCAGATAAAGTGTATGATCATGGGTATCGATCTTGATATACTTCTAATGGACTGTCTGTATGGATGCACTTAACCTCTATGTGAATCTGAGCTATTTCCCAATGAGAAAAGATTATCTCTTTCTATGCTTTTTCCAAAGATAAGAAAGTATGCATGAAGAACGGTTAATTATGCCAAGTAAATTCCTCTTATTCCTAAGTGAATTTATTAAACAAGGTTTAAAGCCCTGAGTTCTTGTTATTTGTTCTTACCTAACCCTAGCTATTTTCCCAAATAAACTAAAGTTTATGGCCTGAGCTAATGTTTGCAACCACTAACTATATGATGAAAACGAAGAACAAATAAATCCTAACAATCCATTATGCATATATCTTTCACGATCCCCAATCACAACACACCCATCCTTGGGTTCACAACCTTAGTAAAGGTGTTTAGCTACTCATGGCAACTAGAAAACAATAAAAAGATGAAGATTGCATTATTGAATTTGTGTAAAAACACGAATAAAACTGGAAATCAAACAATTGTAATAGTCTTGAACACTGTTGTAAGCTGCTACGAACAAATTGTCTCCACACCAATCTCAGAATTTCATATTTGAAGATATGAAAAAGTGATCCAAAATATTCAAAACCCTATTGGCTATTTATAAGAGTCAAATCCATCTTCAATATGGACAAAATCACGTCACTCACGCGGAAAGAGTATGGGACGTACATTGAAGTACGTCTCGTCCTAGCAAAGCACGGCCTCTTAATAACTGCAAGGTGCGGAAGAAGTACGGGTAACTATACGTCCCATCTTTTGGAGTACGGGACGTATTCTTCAGGACGTTCCTTCCCTCACAGGTGCATTGCCTCTCTGTTACTTCAAGCCAAAGGACAGGTAACAAGTACGGCCCGTCCTTATAAGTATGGGACGTACTTTCCATGACGTAATTCCCTCAAATCTTACAGAGACTTCAGTTACTTTCCTTCAAAGTGCGGGGAACAGTACGGGGCGTACTTTGATGTACGTCCCGTCCTTCTTCGCATTTTTATCCAATTTGCTTAATTCTTCATCTTTGGAATCCTACAACGCCAAATACCCAAAACACAACAAAAACACATTAAATTGACCAAGACTTGCTCAAAATCAAGTAAAACTTATAGCCAAAAGCGTCAAATGTGCCATAAATCCCCGGCACATCAACGACTAAACGGGTCGTTACATCGACTAAACCACGCCTCCACCACCTTTCAAGGGACAATGTCGCATAATGTGCCTTGGCCGACCACAGGCATAACAAATATCTAAAATCTAGCGACACTACCCTACATGTAACTTACCGCACTGGGTACATCGCGGTAGAGATGGCCTCATCTGACTGGAACAACACTAAATTGGGAACTAGAAGCCCTGGAACTTTGGGCCAACTTAAAATGAGTAGGTCTATCAAACGTAGGTCCTAGAAACTGTGATGGCACACTAGCCGCTGAATAGGCTGACCGCCTAGAGAAATGCTGCCTCTGACCACCTCTAGACTCACTGACAAAACCTGAAGATCTGGCTCTCTTACTCTGGCTTCTATCCTACTCACGCTCAGCCATTCGCTGCTACTCACACTCCTTAAGATTTTGAGCGTGCGCTTGAATACAAGAAATATCCATACCTGTCTGAAGAAAAGCTGTCATGTAGTCATCAATCAATTGTGGCCCCAATCTGCTCATAAACCGGTACACACGATCTCCTATGTCAGCTACCATAGCCGGAGCATACGTGCCCAATGAATTAAACCAAAGACTATACTCCCGAACACTCATGGTCCCCTGTCTAATGTTCAAGAACTTATCAGCTTGGGCCCGTCGAATCTGTGGCGGCAAATAATGCCGAAGAAAGGCATCTGTGAACTCCTGCCACATATCTCTTGGCCCGAGGCATCACGTGGAGGAACTGGTGGTGTTGGAGCAGGAGCTAGGGCTTTTCTACGCTCCTCGAAAGCGGGCGGAGTGTGAGAGGTATGGGATGGAACCTCATTCTGGGACTCGCCCTCCTCAACATCTACAGGTGGTACCCGAACAGTCCTTTTGCCGACCACTAACTTGCCCATCTGGGCTGCTGAAGCTTTTCTCGTCACATGTATCACTGAAATCATAACATATGGTTAGAAAAAAGGGAATCCTCATAACATGGCTCTATCGCACGATCTAAGATGAGAAAGAAAGGAAATCTTCCTAAATGTCCTGCAGCTTGATGTTTATAAATGTGGTGCACTACACATCGTAAACAAGACTCTGCTAGACACGGTTTGGAGGAAACCCTAGGACGCAACTACTCTGATACCGAATTTGTCACGACCTAAACTGGAGGTTCATGACGGGAATGCAGGCCTTACCTACCGAGCACCGCTAACATACTTTCCTACTATGATCAGAAACAAAATAGAAATCTGCTAAGTCGTATAAGAGATATGCTAACAAGGAATGAGCCCATAAAAATATACTATACAACCAAAAGGGACAAAACTGTACAGTAGTATATAGACTGTGTCTAACCATACCATGAGTGTCTACAAGCCTTTATTGGATCATCTGTCATAAAAAAAGTCGGGACAGGGCCTCGACATACCCTTATATACACAAAAGAGTGACATACCAAAACACGACAACAATTCCAGAACAATATGAGTGCTTCTATGTCAGCTGAGCAGCAACCTACTGAGGTGAATCACCAATCTGTCTATCTGCACCTGTGGGCATGAAACACAGTGCCCCAAGAAAGGAACGTCAGTACAGACAATGTACTGAGCATGTAAGGCATAAGAGTAATAAGAAAGAGATATTAGAGAACATAGGAAAACATGAGACATAATGAATGCAATCTGTAATGTCTGACCTGCCTCTGTAGACCAATGAGGTACATAAATGTTGTGCATGCATGCCGGAGGTCATACACACACACACTAGTTTCTCGTCATGTGCGATGCACGTGTATGTCGAGTTATGTTGTACATTATTTTATAAAATGATTTCAGTACTATTGAAACAGAGCTTTTTGGCAACTAAATATGGGCGAAACAATTAAGCAAAAGTTTATATAATTGATCTTTATGAATTGACGCTATTACTTCCTTACGGACAATCTTTCTAGTGTATCCCCCTTTTATTATTTCGGTTGCTCTATAGAATAAAAAAATTTGGAAACTTTTTCCCTAAAAAATTTACAGGAAAAATCTCTTAAATCTCATCTTCATAGTGACTTGTTTGCCGATATAAAATTGATTAATGTGTCATATAGTGACTTGTTTACCTATGTCCAAATGATTGGATGTCGTATGAATGAAGATGAACAATCAAAGCTTAAATTTGGGTAGGAAGAGCGTTTCTTTAGTAGTATTATTTTTGTACTTTCACCGTTATAGTGTGTAACAGTACACATTCAACTGAGTTGGTATCATTCTTTCTCATTTAGTAAATTTATTTTTGATCTACCACTATATTTTTTACAAATTATATTATTAATATTGTGTTGAATAAAACAATGCAACAAAGTAAGGTTTGAATGATAAAAGTTCAACTATTTCCTTGGTTTTTATATATTTCAACAACACAATTAGTTTAAATGTCAATATGCATAATAAAAGTTTCATGCTGTAAAATTATAGTTAATTATTTAACTAAGTAGATACTCTCTCCGGCTCAAATTATTTATCCCTTTTTTGTTTTACATGCCCGTTGAAATATTAATATCTCTCTCCATTAAATATTTACTCTATTTATGGTGTCATCTCCAATAATGACAAGATTCTACTAAGGTTAAAACAGAAAAAAATAATTAGTTGTGCCTTGGACTTCTGAAATGACAAATAATTTGCAACAACTATTTTTAGTAACCACGATAAATAATTTGAGACGGTGGGAGTAATAAATATAGAATTGACTTATACAACTGGTGTGAAATATAACTTTGACATCTCTTTTGATCGAGTAATTATCTTTATATATAAATATAGGTATATATAACTTTGAAAGCCAAACACAATTAAAGTGTTATAAAATTATGGATCAAATTGATCAGCAAGAACATAAATCTAATTTGAATATCGTGCTATCATGAATTGCTTTATTATAAAGGAGAACACCTGATTGTCCGTAAATGTTTTCGCAGAAATATGAAAACGTATTTGAAGTATATTTCAAATAAGTGTTTGTTTATCACATTTTAGGGTTTTTCTAAAGTTTTCACCTATGAAACTTCAATTATGTTTTTACTTTGAAATACAGCTTCAACTTTCAAATAGTTCTTCTTAACTTAACTTCAAATACAAATTTTTCAAATGTTAACCAATTTATGTCCAAATGCCCACTAAATTTGATATATAGATCCACACACAAATGATAATACTCTTTTGATTAATATAACATAAAAAATCAATCTAATACACCGTTTATTTCCATTTTAAAGAATAAAACACTATTAAATAGTCAGATCGTTCTAAAATGAAAGTGATATTTGAGTACAGTGTTTATTTCCGATGCACTGTGTAATCTAATATACCGTTTATTTCCCTTGTAAAGAATAAAACAATATTAAATAGTGAGATCGTTCTAAAATGAAAGTGATGTTTGAGTACAGTGTTTATTTCCGATGCACTGTGTATTAATTGTATGTAGGAAAATAAAAGAACATGAGTTTTTTTATAAAGATATTCTATATTTAGTTTATTTCCATTGAACATGAGTTTTTTATAAAGATTTTCTATATTTATTTTATTTCCATGGACGACATGGATAACTCTTAAGAAGCCATGAAAAGTTAGTAATTCAAACTGAAAGCAAAAAAACATACCAAACAAAGGAAAAAACTGGCAGGCTAACTAACTCAGACGCCCATGCTGCTCCAATTCATGTGCTGCTTTTAATACTTATGTCTATCTCTTTTACACCATTGTCCTTTCTTTATTTCTCCAAATCATTTTACAAAATCAAAAATATGGGGACTACCTTTTTTGTTGTTTACGAAGGAAAAAGAGTTGAATTATTATAATTCAAAAGGGATTAAAGCCAAAATCTTGAAGAAGAGATTGGGTGCATACGGTTAAAGGGGTTTTAATAAAAGCCACTTAAATTAAATTAAATGTGAAGAAGAGGTGTATTTTCTTTCTTGAAAGAAGGCATCCGTTCAGTGAAGTGTTGTATCCGTGCAACAATTGTTTTTTTTTTTTTTAATAAATAGAATAATTAGGTTTTTAAGAAGGATATTTTAGTAATTTAACTTTTAAGTTTAGAGGTTCATGCATTTAATATAGTACTAGTTTTTCGACACGTACGCTACACGTATATGCCGAATCATGTAATAAACAATATTGTAAAATGATATTAAACTTTTTTAAAATAGAATTTTGAGTAAATAAATATATTAAAAGCATAAAATACAAAGATCATTGTATATAGATCATCATATAGTGCTTATTGTCAAGGTCAAGATGATAGGCTATCTTTAACTAGGAAGATGAACAATTAAAGTTTAATTAGTTACATATATTAATTGTACTTATATTGATTTATAAGGTACAAATATACAATGAGACTGATCTCACCTAACACTTTTCTATAGTCAATATTTTTTGTGCTTGTTCCTTCATATCTTTCAGTTGCTTTGCACAGTAGATGGACACGGCTACAAATGGGTTTATTCCTATAATATAACCAACAACAATAGTATTCGGTAGATACACAATAATAGAAAATGCCTACTTATTATAGTAATAGAATTGGCAATATATAAGGAAAGAAGGCTAAGAACCATGCAATGCAAAAAGTAGGCGTACCTTTTTGTGTTTATTCATTTGAGTACCGACCCTCCTTTCTTGAAGTTTGACCAAAATAAGTAATTATTTAAGCCAATTCACCAAAATAATACATTTTTTTTAAAAGTTTATAGAACTAAAATAAACGTATTTCACAGTAACGAATTAGACATTATTTTATTCAAAAATACCAACGGGCAAAAAAGCTAATGATTAACAGCATTAAATGGTAATTCATTACTGTGAATAATATTTTATGATTAATACATAGCTGATGGTAACGACTCTTAAAAAAGTACTGCTTAGCCTTAAAAAAGATATTCATTAGCCTTGCGAAAAACTACTGATTATCCTTAAAACAGTACTACTATTGATTAGCCTTTCAAAAAAAAGTACTCATTAACTTCATGATTATTTTTGCATAAATATGTGTATTGGCGGATTATCTACGTTTGGGACAATCATTTCATGATATCATCTCTTGGGATGATGGGTTAGTCATTTGCTACAAACATGCACTATACGTATATACACTACGAAAAAATCTCCATTTTTCACTGAAAAATATTCAGTGGCTATTTGCCACTGAATTTTGCTGGGAAAAACGTAAATAGTAGTGTTTTCAAACAAAAAAAGTAGGAAGTTTCACAACGTTTCAATGAGAATTGTTTCCCACCATGCGTTTTTCCACTGAGTTGGTTCTGTGAAAATGAGGTGGGAAAATCATAGTTTATAGCACAAATTTCTCATTGAATGTCAGTAGGAAAAACCTCTACTTCTAGTAATGATAGTCATATCATACTTCTATTATCAACATATGAGGAAAGAAGTTTAGCTTTTACAAGAGTTCCAACATAATTTCATCTCCAAGCAACTTTCTTTCTGCCTCTATATCGCCAGTAGTATAACTTTATCATAAATTCACCAATAAGATTACTCTGTATGTATGAAGGCTGCACCAGACGGGGTCTTTAGCACTGTTGTGACTTTTTTGAAACCTGAGGATGCATTTGATCCAAATTGTGTGGTTGATAATCATGGTTAGCTAATAAGTACTTTTTTTGTAAGGCTAATCAACATTTTTTTAAGGCTAAATCAGTACTTTATTGTAAGGCTAATAAGTACTTTTTTTTAAAGCTAGGCAGTATTTTTTTTAGAGTTGTTACTGTCAGTTACGTATTAATCATAAAACGTTACTCACAATAACGAATTACCCTTTAACGCCGTTAACCATTAGCTTTTTTGTCCGTTAGAATTTTTGAATAAAATAATGCCTAATTCGTTACTGTGGGATACGTTTATTCTAGTTCTGTAAATTTTCAAAAAAAACGAATTATTTTGGTGAATTGGCTTAAATAATGACTTACTTCGGTCAAAAATTCTCTTTTATTCGCCTTCCAATCTCCTTCTCTGTCACAAGATCAAAAATATTAAAATAGGTTTTATACCAAATCAAAATCATCTAAGTTTAGATGCGGAAAACATAAAAAGGAAATATGATGTGGATGCCCCAAATCACTTAAAGGAAGCAGTGGATTCTTTTAAATTTTAATATAAACTCTTTTTTCCCTCTTTCAACTGATTTTTAAACTAAATGTTGTCACAAGTGAGAGAAAGAGAAATTGGATAATGATAGGTTTTCATAATTTTGTTATTCTCTTGTTATTTATATATTTCATTAATTCCCGGAAAAAAGGGATTTCCTGTTATATCATTATAAGTTATATTGAGAATCGTTGGACATAAATTTTTTAATTCAGCCAATACTTCGAATAATGTTATGACCTACGTAAAGTTCTGAACATTATTTGGTTTAGGAGTAAGATGATAGGTTGGTTAAAGAGTAAAGAAGTCGAATCTGAATATATTTTGGAGGCACCTCTACGGCTTTTCGTCTCAGCAACGTTTGGTGTGAAGCGATTGCTTCTTTTCTTAGGCATTAAGTTTTTTTAGGTTTTTATTTTTCTTTTTTATTAAAAAGAATTTTAGGTTATTAATCAAGAAGAATATTTACGTAATTTAACTTTCAAGTTAAGGAGTTCATGCATTTAATTTAGGATAAATAAATAAGTTTTTTGGATTGGACTCCTCTCCATTTCTCTTCTCTCCATTTTCTCCAAGTTCTATTTTGGATTAGAGACACATGACGTGGAATAAAATTAATGGCTAAGATTTAATTGACTAAGACAAGGCCCTAACCATGATTACATAATTAATAACTTATCCATAAATATATTAGAATATTTTTTTTCTCTCTTCCTATTTACTTTTCCTACCCAGTAAAATATCTTTTCTGATTTACCCGATTATTTTTGGTCACTTAATTGTTTTCCCCTAATAGACCCATTATTCAATTGGTGATATTTTCCGTTTTTTAAATTATGATGCTTACTAATTCACATAATATAGACCCCATTATTCAATTGGTAATTGTATATTTCTAAAAGAGTTGTCTATATTCTGAAAAATATCACCATTAAAGAGTTGTAATGATTGAAAAAAAGATGAAATATTAAAATAGGAAGAGAGAGAAAATATTTTAATATATTTATGGATAAGTTATTAATTATATAAACAATGGTTAGAGCCTTGTTTTAGTCAATTGAATATTAGTCATTAATTCTAATTCATGCCATGTGTCTCTAATCTAGGGTAGAAGTTGGGGAAAATGGAGAGGAGCCCAGTCCAAGTTTTTTTAGTTTTTTTTTTTAAAAACAAATTTTAGGTTGTTAATCAAGAAGGATATTTACGTAATTTAACTTTCAAGTTAGGAAGTTCATGTATTTAATTTAGGATATATATAAAATACATAATATACGTGCATATAGTGCCTGAGGGGTCATAGGTCTGTATATGCATATGCATATATAAATGCAATGCAATGCAAGACATGATAAGAGTACAAGTAACTCTAG
This sequence comes from Lycium barbarum, assembly GCF_019175385.1. Classification (NCBI taxonomy): domain Eukaryota; kingdom Viridiplantae; phylum Streptophyta; class Magnoliopsida; order Solanales; family Solanaceae; genus Lycium; species Lycium barbarum. The sequence goes on along the minus strand of NC_083340.1, from coordinate 118,269,634 downwards.
AGACCATACTGGACCTAAAGAAAGACTTTCTGAAGATAACATGATGAAACATGAATCAAATGGATCATACCTAGCTCTAAGAGTAGAATCATTATGGATTAACGTTACGTGTACGTCTTGTTCATGCGGATCATACCAAAAAGAAAGAAAGGGACAGCCTTAACATACCTTGTCATCTCCTTAACTACTCAACACCTATCCTCCTGAACTTGCAAATCTACATTAAATATGATTCATACTAAGGTTAAGCCATTGAAACTCTCATAAGGTCAAACTAAATTAATTGGTAAGCTAACAAGAATCGGACAGGATTTTCCCTATATCATCTACATCCACCAATTCCTAAACAACTCCCAAACAAAAATAAAACATCAACAATATCATAATCAAAAGATTATATTCAAATTATACTAAATTCAACCCGAAAACTTCTTTTCATAATCAACTCATAACAACAACTTCAACACAATACCTTATGACCTTTTCTCTAATTTCTTTTCCTCAAATCTTAGCATAATTACCAAATAAACTCATAGGCATGAAGCTAAGATGAAATCTTACCTCAAAATTCAAGAACACTTTAATTCCGGGGTTACTCCACCTTAAAAATACTCACCCAAGCTTCGTCAAGAAGAGGAGACAAATTTAAACCTCACTTTGAAACCCTAAATGCTTTGATCTTTTATTTAGGCTTGGAGATGTGTTGGACACATATCCCAACATCAAGATCAAAATCAATTCTTTCCTCTTCACAAGTCAATAACCAATAACTGAGAGATACGGGTTCATAACCATGAATAAGTCGCTAAGTATTCATACAAGAGTATTATGAGAGATGAGATTGAGTACACTGCATAATATCAATGAATGATGAAAACATATCAAATCAATCGTTCCACACATGGACACATCTCTCGATATCAATAACATGTCAAGTTCTTTCCTCTGTCCAAGATAATACTAATAAATAAGGGATAGCCATATCTCAATTATGACAAGACGACTAAGCATCTTATATAATATCACACACGTGGCAACATGCCAATAAACTAAAACAAGGCAACACACCAAAATCAAACAATAGTACCAACCTAGGAATACATCCCAACTTCATACCCGAAGGCGTACATGATTTCTCCAACTATCACTAACTCTACATATGATTTTCTAACCGAAGTCTAACCAAAAAGGTAAGCCGTAACCTACCTGGAATTCCAAACAGGCGTCAAACCTTAGCTTTGCCCTTTCTTTATGCCTCCAAACACTAAAAGTCTAATCATATTCGAGTTCTACACTAGAAATCAAAAAGAACAATACCCATATTGCAATACTTCTAATTCGGGTCAAATTCTAACTCATGGAATTGGGGAAACATACCCACAAAGGTAAAATGGGAAAATTGGAAGGTGCAATAATTCATGCTCTAGATGATCAAACCCACTATTCAATTGCTAAATCAACTTAGTATTAAGCCTAATTAGGATTTAAAGTAAAAATCCCCAATTTTAGGTATGAACTCTAACTTTTCAATACTCAAATTAATCACTAATAATGGAAGGATTAAGCTTAACAATTTTTTTTTATCAAATTCTATAGTTACACTAGTCACTTTCATCGTCAACTTCCAATCAGGAAGTCTAGAACTTATTTCAAGAAATTATCTTAAGAACCCATCTCCCCCATTTTTTTCTCAAGATTTCTAGCATAGATAAAGGATTAAGGAAGGTAAATAATGAAGTCTAAGGTTAAGGATCTTACCACCATAAAGATTCAGTTTCCAAGCTATCTAAATCGCCCAAATGAGAGAAGTGATAGGGTTTAAGGTTTTTAACTTAGCAATAAATAGGAATTATGTCCCGCCATTTGCGGCAGCGAGTAGCCATCACCTACAGCAACCCCGCTATGGTGGCTGACCCTCGCTATCGCGAGTCTGCCACAGCGGACTTCCATTCGCTGTGGCTACTCGCCACAAAATCCTCAAACCCGCTACAGCGGCCTGTCCCTCGCTATGGCGGGACCACTACCGTGAGTCTGGTGCTGCTACAGTGGACATCAAACACCAGAAACTTTCTGGTTTTCCACAAGTTTCAACCCGAAATTTGATAATAACCCGAGGCCTCACAGATAAAAATCAAACATTCATAGACACATAAAAATGCGCTACGAACTCATCCGTGGCCTCGGAATTCCAACAGAGGTCTAATTGACCAAGTCAACCCCCAATGTCCTAAGATCGATTTTCAAACCAATAGCCCAAAATGCTCCCAAGTGCCTTGGGAACCGAACAAAACATCCCACCAAGTCAGAAACAACCAGCCAGACCTCTCAAAATTGATAGAATTCTGAAAAAGGTTTGTTTACCTAAAAGTCAACTTTGGGTCAAACATTTTTCACTTAAAGGCTTAAATTCGCAAAGTCTAACTAAAACTCACCCGATGACCTCGAGAACTGTGCTACCTGTTGTCACGACCTAAACCAATGAGTCGTGACGAGTGTCTGACCTCTACCGACCAAACACCCCTATACTCCTATCTGAACCTTATTGAACCTCAAGGGCCCACAAGTGACTTAAACTGATCTCATACTGCCTCATAAATAGGTGACATCATGAACTCTATACAACCTGTATATACATAAACATGTTGAAAGAACAGTGCAAGCCAGCTAGGCTGCTATATATACTATACATAAAAGAATAAAGCTGACAAGGCTACATCATCTGACTAATACATACAACTGTCTACAGACCTCTACTGGAATAAAAGCTGTAGAAAGGATCGGACAGGGCCCCGTCATACCCATATGCATGTACATCTCAAAAGGGCTAACATACCAAAAGATACTGCAGCTCCAGATCAATGGAGCGCACTGACCACTGCTGGATAGAAGTCCTACTAAGCTGGACCATCTGTCGGTCTACCTGAACCTGCGGGCATGAACGCAGCCCCCCGAGCAACGGGGAGTCAGTACGGATAATGTACTGAGTATGAAAGGCGTAAGAACCACATGTATATACAAGAATCATGAATAAGATCTGAACTTATAAGCTGAAATGACTATCTGCATGTACTTGTATGAACTAGTAGCTGTATATATCTGCATAAATCTGTGTAACTGTCAATACCCCTATGGGCGCATAATATGCATGCTCATGCTTATCGATGAAGGTCATACATCTATATATGCGTATATAGCGCCTGTCAAGCCTCTATGGCATCCCATCATATCATATCGGCCTCTCTATGACCGCCATCATATACATCGCTGCGGTACGTGCAGCCCGATCCTTATATCATCATCATGGTACACCAGCTGATCAGGTGGTGATGCGTATATAACGCCTATTCATTTTCTCATACCCCACATATATCTATTATTCGCGTATATAATGTCTTCTGGTCACGGGTCAATGTACATAGATATATAATGAATGTAATGCATGAATAAACTGTATACATATAACTGGACCCATGAACAGAAGGAACATTCATAAACGGGGTACATGAATATCAAAGACTGAAGCACTCCTAATGCTTCTACGAGTGGAGTAATATGGAAGCTCGCTTACTCGCTTGTTGGCTCATATCATAGGATCATGCCAAAAGAAAGAAAGGATAGCCTTAACATATCTTAGAATATATCCAATCGTCCAACTTCTACCTTTCAAATTTGTAAGTCTACAATTAAGATAACATAGGCCTTAATTAGACTATTTACCTCACTTACTAACCATCTTTAGATACATATAGAGCTTAACGAATTTTGGACAAAATTTCCCTTGTAAGCTTACAACTCTTCAACTTCACATTCGATCCAACATCAACTACAATACTCACAACAACAATGACAACACTTATATATCAAAATATACTTAAATCCATTCCCAACCATCTCTTAAAACAACACCAAATCACTATCTTACCCTTCATCAACTTACCACTTCCATCAGTATACTCTCTTCACTTAAAACCACTAAAACTCTTGATAATCAACTCAAATATAAGGGTAGAAATCATTTACCCTTCACTTAAAACCACTAAAACTCTTGATACCTTGAGGTCTAAGATTCCAAAGATCAACTTCAACTCTAACTCCAACTCCCTAAGCTTCACAACCTTGAAGAAACCGTAGAAACAACCTTCTTCCTCACAAACTTGGGTTTACGGGGCTCGGATCTTGCCAAATCACCACTATAATGATATAAAATGTTGGGAGTAAACATACTAGGGTTTTTCTCAGACTTGGAAGGGAGAAAATGAGAATTAAAGTCATGGATCACTTATTTATACTCAGAATTAAAAAGTCCCAGCGGTACGGTTCGACGAGCGGGTCGACGACTCGTCGACGTGTCGACGGTCCGTCGACTTGCCCGTCGACCTACGCCTGCAGATTTCAAGGCTGCGGAACCCTATCGACGCCGTACAAAGGCAGTCCGTTGACCATGTCGACGACCCGTCGACAATGACTGGTGTCTACAGATTTCTTAGACTCAGCTCAGATCGCATCGGTTCGATTCGTTCAACTTCTAATCATGGAAATTATCAAGGATAGCAGCTGGTACCTTTGTACACGGGGTAAGACACTTTCTATCTCTGAAACTCGGACATGGGTCTCAATTCCAAAGGCATACCCGACTATGAAACCATATGTTCTAATATGACGAGAACGAGAGGCGTAACACCTGTATCCACGGGTCAAAATCATACTAATAGGGCTCAGGGAAAGGTCAACGGGGGCAAAAGGGTCAATAGTTGTTGGGTCGTTACATGACTTATCTCGGTTTCTAAACCTATAAATGAATTGATATGCCCCTATAAATGGGATGATGAACATAATCCATAATGAATGATTCGCCTTCTATGCTATGATTGTGATTTGGCTATTATGCCGTGATTTTTATTATTTGTGTTTTGCCTAGCTACTCGAGAGGAGGGGTAGTCACTATAGAGCCCAGTGGGGTTAGCCTAGCCATTCGGGAAGAAGAGTGGACATCAAGGGTTCATCACCCCGGTGTGGTATTGGCCTAGCTATTGGGGAGTAAGAGTAGCCGTTGGAGTAGATAACCCCAATGTGGTGCTTCTGTTCTGTTTCGGGAACCTTAAATGGTCATCCCTTCGTTATATTAATTTGAGCATCTATAGGCACGTGTTAAACTTTGGTTGCCTATGAGTCACTTGTTGATGATCTTGAGTTCATGATTGAAAGACTTAAATGTGATAAACGACATAATGAGTTGAAATTGATTTATTTCTTCTTTAACAGTTTCATTAAGGGAAAAGGGTCAAATATACCCCTCTACTTTAGTTTATTGGCTAACTTTGCCCTCTGTTAGCCAAAGTAGTCAAATATACCCCTCGCATTTACATGTTGGAGCCAAATATACCTCTACCATTAGCAATGTTTCAAAAATACCCCTCATTTCTAACATATCACCACTTAAGCAAGTCTAGTCATTAGAATTAGGTGATATGGACACCACATGGCTTTTAACTCATTCTATGTGATACCTACGTGATAATTATTTAAAAACCAATCTAGAAAATTAATTTTTTAAAACAAATCTGAAAAAATGGCTTTTATAAAAAATTTGAAACTTTTTTTTAATAAAAGCCATTTTTTATAATATATATTCTTGAAAGTTTGATATCTTAGTTAAAAAATCTTGAAAATGATCTTTTTTAAATCTGGAAAACTGTAAAGTGTATATATATTTTAACAAAAAATGTCCTAATTATTTTTTAAATCTGGGTTAATTTTAAAAAATCTGAAAAACTGATTTAAAAAAAATCATTTTCTAGATTTTTTAATAAAAAAATCCTATTTTCCATAAAAAAAAAAATTAAGAAGCGGGTTTTATAAAATAAAAAAATATTCAGTTTTTTAATAAAAGCCATTTTTAACAGATTGTTTTTTTTAGAAAAATCAAATTTCCAGCACGTAGGGACCACATAAAATAAGTTAAATGCCATGTGGTGTCCATATCACCCAATTCCAATTACTAGACTTTTTTATGTGGAAATATATTAGAAATGAGGGGTATTATTGAAATTTTGCTAATAGTAGGGGTATATTTGGCCCCAACTTGTAACGAGAGGGGTATATTTGACTACTTTGGCTAACTGAGGGCAAAATTAGCTAATAAACTAAAGTAGAGGGGTACATTTGACCCTTTCCCTTTCATTAATAGTGTTACTAAGTTTGATGATTTATTCAATCTCTGAATTTCAAATTGCTTTTATTGACACTGTTTTACTGATCCTATTATATTATTTTGTTATATTAACTATTGTCCAGAAGATTTTCACTGAGTACCCAGTACTCAAGCATACCATTGTGGTTTTTGGTGGTGTGTTAGGTACCGTTGAGGAGTAAGTTCATGATACTTGCACGGATTAGGAGAGCTTGCTACTTTCTAGACTATTTGTTGAGCCCATATGCTTGTTCGTGGAGCACCATCCTATCTTAGTTATTATTTTAGTTTCTGGGCTGCGTTCCGAAGTTAGATTATGTTTTATTTATCATCTTAGAAGCTCCATAGATAGATGTTATTTTATTGGGTAGTTGTTGAAGTCATTGCTTGACTTTTTGGGTGTTGCTACGTTTTATAACAATGCATTTATGACAGACTTCCACTGATTTGATTATTTGATGGTGATCATCAGTTAGTTAGCTATTTATAACGTATTGATATAATTGTTGAAAAATTATCGAAAGAGATTAGACATTTATTGATTTATTAAGGTGCTTCCGGTGTTGTTCATAGGATTGGATGCTTGTTACACTTAGGGTGGGTTTTGGGGCGTGATAGGCTTGGTATCAGAGCCTAGGTTTAGATGTGTCCTAAAAGTTGTCTGTGTCTGTTGAGTTGTATCTAGTGGAGTCTTCCTTGTGCAGCCTGATCACCTGCATGATCGAAAGACTACCAGGACATTTATAGGTGTTTCTCATTCTTCTTGATTCTAGATTGTGCTATAGAGCTTGAATTTCCTTTAGAAACGTTCCGACGTGTTTGTTAATTCATGCCTCGTGGAGATGGCATTAATTCGTGTTGCAGTTCCCAACCTAGTAAACAATGGTGCTACAAAGTGCATGTTTTGGGTGATGTACACTTTGATGGATGGCATAGACTCACTTGGAAATTCAATAGTAGGTGTTGGTGGTGATTGTAGGGTGTGATTGTTGATGTTTCGAGGTAAGTATTCTCACTAGTTGTTCTCTTGAAGCGTATTCGCTGAGCTAACTAGGTTTGACTCTTTCTTATGCAATTTTGTACTTTAGCCTTTATTCTTGGTGTGGAACCCAAACAATTGTTAGAATCCTTTTCTATGAATACCCCTTTCCAGTGTCCTTGTTATTGCTTCTAGAATCTATAGAGACTGTGTAGTTATATCTAAGGGTCATGAGACTACTGTTGATTTGTTTGAATTAGAGATGGTGAACTTTGATGTGATTATGAGAATAGACTGGCTCCCCAAGTGTTATGAAGCTCTAGGCTATCAATCAAAATAGTTAGGCTTGAATTTCCTAATGAACCCGTTATAGAGTGGAAGGGTGATATTGTTAAACCTCGAGGTAGACTTATTTCGTATCTTAGGACTCACAAAATAAACTCAACGGGGTGTAGTTACCATCTATTTTCCATTAATGACACTCAAGCCGTAATACCTTCACTTATTCCGCCATTCCAGGTATGTGTTGAATCTTCTGGTTATCGAATCCTAGCAAAAATATAAAGGTGTAAATTCCTTAGTTCATGTTTCGGCTTGTTTGTTGTCGTTGTGGAAATCCTTGGGAGGACAAGGTCATTTTAGTTAGAGGACTGATTGTTATATTGTCTTTGGGAATAGATCGTTTTACAAAAGAACTCTAGAAATTCTGAATATTTGAGATTTTGTGAAAATCTTAGGCTATGACTTTCATTCGGGGACGAATGAACCTGAGAGGGGGACAGTGTAACATTCCGTATATCTGGTTAGGTTTGAATGAGTAAAATTGGTAATAAGATGACATTTTAACTATATGAATCCCTTCGGGATGAATTCGGGTGAAAGATAGTCATTTTTGAAGTCAAACCAAGTAGTGAAGGTTGTAAGAGTTCTCAAACTCGTCTATGTTTCGGTATGTCTGAATTTTATGCCGATTTCGTAAAATGCGTTGATAATTCAGGAACATTTCCTTAATAAAAGTTGTAGATCTTTGAAATAACTTTCCAAAGATATAAGGTGAAGCTCAAACAAACTTGTGAGTAAAAAGTTATGACCGCATTACTAGCCTGCATTTCGCAGGATCATGCTGTGGCTCAACCTGTGTTTCATAGGATTGAACAACAAAAACCATGCCTCTCTGACACATCGTGTGTTAGGGCTGCATTTCATAGGTCAAATGTACGATTCACAGGATGTGTGATGCGCCTTGCTCGGCTATAAAAATCCCAGAATGTGAAATTTTCTTAAACCTTCATTCTACTTCATCTTTGGCTGAATTTTTGCGAAGAAATAACCCTAAAGCTTCCACAAAACATCTAAGGTGAGTTGTTACTCCCATCATTTATACATTAATGTAACATCAAATCACTACTCGTTAACACTAGTTCATCCTCCAAACCCTAGATTCTTGAAAACTAAAGGAAATAAGAAGAGGGGCGTGTGGGTTTTCATCAAAAGGTAAGACTTCTGATATTTATGTGATTATTGTTAATGTTAGAACTAGTGTAGAGTAAACTAAGAGGTCATAATCCACCAATGATTCCCAAATGACTGAAGAACAAGATATAAGGCTTAGAATGGCCCCACTTTCCGAAATTCCAAGAAAACTTAAAGAAACGATTAAAGTTCTAATATGTATCATCAAAACCTATTGTAGAGTGATTGTTGAACCTTGGAAATTCTGTTGGTGCCATTTTAGTGGAATTTGAGGTATGTCTCTTTTGAAAACCTTCTTTGGACGTATGTCTATTTTGAAAACCATCTTTAGACGTATGTCTCTTTTGAAAACCTTCTTTGGATGTATGTCTCTTTTCGAACATACTCATTCAAACATTTAAAGCATTGCTTGGTAAGTTTTGTGTGCGTGAGGGATAAGCCCACATTAAACCTTTATGTGTATTATAGTATATATATGTTTATTTGATCGTCACTTATCAAAGAATGATAGAAATTGAAATATTAAGCTTTGGTCTTCGAACTCGAATTACCCCATAAGGGATATTTAAACTTGATTGTTGGAAAGCTTGGATAATTCCTGAGTTTTCTCTATGAACGGATTGTGTTGAACTTGAGACTTGCTTAGTGACTTTGTAATGACCCGCTTGCCCGTTATAGTCTTTTCGGCACTTTCGCCCTTTTTCTAGCTTGGTTTGGTTAGCTCACTTTTGACCCAAGGGGACCATTGGCACTCTTCCCACGGTGTCTAGATTTGATTCGGGCAACCTTTTATAAAATTTGGGCTCAAAGTGAAAAATATTTGACTTAAAGTTGACTTTTGGGTAAACGGACCTTTTTCAAAAATCCGTTGATTTCGAGAGGTCCGGATGGTCTTTTAGAACTTGTGTGTATATTTGGTTCGGTTCCCAATGCACTCGGATGCATTTTGGGACTTGCATTGGCAAGTTGGAATTGAGGTATAGGGGGTTGACTCAGTCAACGAGACCTCTATTGGGAATCCTGAGGCCACGAGTGCATTCATAGCGCATTTTTATGTGGGTCTGTGTGGGTGGCTTGTGAATAGATGGCCTCGGGAGTTAGTTGGGATTTCAGTTAAGATTGAGATAATTTTTAGAGATTTCGATAGTATGGCCGCTGGCGCGGCCAAGTCTTTTGTGGCCTCACCGTCCCGACAATATGAATGGACGTCGGGGCGGTGCCTTCGTAGCGGTCCCGATGAGGCTATATCAGTATCATGCATATTATATTCATTAAGTGTGTATTAAAAGCCCTTAGTATATCATTTATTACTGTTTCAAAAATTGAGCTTTGGGGAGAAACTCTAGAGGATTCTTGGAGAAGCTTCGTGGTGGTAAGTTCTTCTAATCTCCTTGCTAATTCATTATTCCTAATCATCTTAGAATTCCTTCCCTTGCTAGTTTATTAGGTGATGAAGATTAAAGTAGGTTTAATGAATGTTCTATCTAGGAGTCTAGATGACGAAATTGATTGGGTTTAGGATAGAATATGATGTATCTAAGGTTGTTAATCATATATCTTCCATTATTAGTGTTGGATTCTTTAATTTAAGAGTTAGGGTTTATAGCAACAATTAGGGGTTTTTGCTTAAATTTCAAAATTGGATGAATTCTTGAGTTAATTTAGTAATTGGTTGTTGGGTTTTGATCAGCTAATGCTTAATTGGATAATTTACCGTCGAGTTCTCGTATTGACCTTGTGGGCCCCTCTTTCTCAAATTTTATGGTTGGTTTTGACCTAATTTGGATGATAACAATATAAGTATCAATCTTCATGATTTCTAACCTAGATTTCGAATATGCCTAGACATTCTTGATCTTGAGGTTCAGTGGAAAGTCAAGGCTAAGAAGTGATTGTTCGTGTTATTGCTATTCAGCCATCTAGGTAGGTTATGTCTTATCGTTGGTGAGACTTCGTGTAGCGAAGCATATATTTAGCTGATATTGTCGGAGAAAGCATAAACCGTCTGGTATAAAGTTGGGTTGGATTTTGTCTTAGGTTGGGCCCTGTTGCGTGAATGGGGCTAGCCACCCCGTTGTGTTGTGACTTGATTGCTTTATTGTTATTTGGCTTGAGGCCGCATGACAATAGTAGATATTAGAGACTATTGATATATCTTGTTCGTGATATTGTGGTACCTCACTTGTTGATGTTGATACGAGGATAATATTCTATATGACTTGTGTAGTCTTTCATGATATGTTTGGCATACCCATACTTGGTACTTGGGATATTGATCTGATTATGGATGCTGACTCATACATTGCACGCATTCTCAACCTTCATGATATACTATTGATACATTGATGATACATGAGAAACACTGGAATGAGCTGGGTTCAGTTGCATGAGAGTTATGTGAGAGTTCGATATCCGATGGTTGTCCCAAAATCGTGGATTGAGTGATATGGTTGCTGAGGTTTGTGCTGGAACAGTGAGGTACATGGACAACGCGGGTCCCCTATGAGTTGTGCTGCCGGGACGTCGATACTTCCGTCAAGAGTACATGTGTACACAACATTGCATTGCATTATGGCTTATATTGTGATGATCTGGTGATTTACTTGTGTTGTTGGTTTCGGATTGGACATATTGAGATTGGGCACACTTGGGTTAAGATGTTTCAACCTAGGTGATGACGGATACTTGGTTCTGGTTTGTGTTTGACTTATACTTGTTGATTTATCTTCCTATCTTGCTATATTAACAAAATTATGTTAGCTATACTTATTCGGCCTATGATGCCTACCAGTACTGTGGTTTTGTACTAACCAGCACTTGCTACATTCTTTTATGAATGCAGAGTTCCAGTTTGGATCTGCTTCCGTCTCCCGTGGCTGATAGTCGCTATTAGTACAACTTAGAGTTTACAAGGTGAGCACGTGACGTTCGCTGCCTTGAAGACTCCTCTTATCTATGTCTTATTTTCCATTCTGAGACATATTCAGACTTGATGTATTATTATATTTTCAGACATGTATAATTCAAGAGTTCTCCTCCCCGTACTTGGACCGTGTTTGATCAGGATCTTGTTCGGAGGTTTAGGAAGATAGAGGCACCGAGGTTTTCGGGTACTTCTACCGAGGATACTTATGAGTTCATCTTAGATATGCATGAGTTGCTACATAGGATCAGGATCGGGGAGATCCATGGATTTGACTATGTCTCATACCAGTTTTGCAGTGACGCAAAGATTTGGGGGAGGTATTTTGTTGCTTGCAAACCTGAGAGTTCTCCTCCCCGTACTTGGACTCAGTTCTACGGGGCCTTCCTTTAGAAGTATGTGCCCCGGTCTTTGAAAGAGGTGCCTAGGGAGGAGTTTCTACATCTTCAGCAGAGGGGTATGTCTGTGGAGGCCTATGTGACCCGCTATCTGTATCTGGCCCGTTATTCCACTCCTTTGATCACTACTGAGCCTGACAGGATTAGGCATTTTATTGGTGGGCTTGTCGGTTCACCTCAGATTCCTTGCATTCGGATGAAGGCTATGGGGTCTTCCTTCCAGTCCATCATTCAGCGTGCTTCTTTAGTTGAGGCCGCTAAGGCCCGTGCATTTAGAGGTGGTAGGGAGAAGAGGTAACGTTAGATTGAGAGTTATGGTGGTTCTAGTTTGAGGGGCGCCGGTCAGTCTTTTAGGCCGTATCAGCCATATTCCGGCTGCCCTATGCATTCAACTTTGCAGGCTTCCTCCAGTGAGCCACCCAGGCAGAGTGCTCCTGAGAGTTTATTTTCTCAACCGGTAGATAGGGTTGTTTCATTCGGGTCCTCAACTTCAGTTTATCAGTCTCCGACCTCTCTGACCTATTTTTCATATGGAGAGATTGGGCATGTTGCTAAGAGATGTCCCCGAACCAGGTGGGATTATCATCCACCGAGGACTTCGACATCATCTGGTTGTCGAGGTAGTGCTTCTCAGAGGGGCGGTGCTTAGTCAGGCCGCGGTGGCTCTCAAGGTTCTAGATGTGGATCCCAGGAAGTTAGAGGTGGGTCCCAGAATGCAAGAGGGGATCTCAGACTGGACGTGGTGGGGCCCATTGTCACTCATTTTCAGGTAGGCCCGAGGCAGAGTCCTCAGATGCCATTGTTTCAGGTACCATTTCTGTCTGTCATAGAGCAACATCTGTGTTATTTGATCCTGGATTCACTTACTCGTATGTGCCTGCATATCACGCCGTTGATTGGGATTTGCCTTGTGATAGCATAGATATATATATGTTCATGTGTCTACTCCGGTTGGAGATTCTGTTGTCGTGGAATGAGTTTATCGGTCATGTTTAGTTATTTTTATAGTGTTGACACTTGGGTAGATTTGATGATCCTTGATATAGTGGAATTTGATGCTATCTTAGTATGACCAAGCTTTCTCCTTACCATGCGATCTTGGACTATCATGCCAAGACAGTCACCTTAGCCATGTCGGGCATCCCTAGACTTGAGTGAATGGGGTACTCCTAGCCCCGCTTCGAAGAGGATCATTTCCTTCATTCAGGCGAAAAAGTTAGTCAACAAGGGTGTTTAGCTTATCTGGTTCATGTGCGTTTAGGTTATCTGGTTCATGTGCGTGACACGGCGGTTTCATCTCCACCTCTTGAGTCCATTCCTATTATGAATGAGTTCGTGGAGGTATTCTCGTCTGATCAACCGAGTATGCCACCCGATCGGGACATTGGCTTCTGTATTGATTTGGATCCGGGTACTCACCCTGCTTCTATTCCGCTATATCGGATGGCACCTGTCGAGTTGAGAGAGCTTAAGGAGCAGTTATAGGATTTGTTGAGCAAGGGGTTTATTAGATCGAGTGTTTCCCCTTGGGGTGCTCTTGTTTTATTTGTGAAGAAGAAAGTTAGAACCATAAGGATGTGCATTGACTATCGCCAGCTGAGCAAGGTTACTATACAGATGTATGCCTTGTATTGTTGACTTATTTGACCAACTTCAGGGTGCTTCAGTGTTTTTGAAAATTGACTTGCGTTCAGGTTATCACCAGTTTAGGAATAGGGGCGAGATATTCCGAAGATAGCCTTTTGGATGAGATATAGACACTCTGAGTTTCTGGTGATGTCTTTTGGCCTTACCAATGCGCCAGATGCATTTATGACTTTGATGAATGACATCTTTATGTTTATTGATGATATCGTGGTGTATTCCAAGATTAGAGAGGAGCATGAGAGCCATCTTAGTGCTGTTCTTGGGCTGTTGAAGAAGCATAGCTTGTTTGCTAAGTTTTCAAAGTGTGAGTTTTGGTTGGAGTCTATGGCATTCTTAGGCCATGTTGTGTCTAAGGGTGGGATTGTGGTTGACCCACATAAGATTGAGGCTGTGAGGGATTGGGCGAGGTCAACTACTATAACCGAGGTTTGAAGTTTTGTGGGTTTGGCCAGCTACTACCGTCGCTTTATGAAGGGTTTTACTGCTGTTGCATCATCCCTGACTAGATTGATTCAGAAAGATGTTCCCTTCTAGTGGTCCGATGATTATGAGGAGAGCTTTCAAACGCTCAAGCTTCTTTTGACTTTAGCCCCGATCTTAGCATTACCCGTAGAGGGTAAGGATTCACAGTCTATTGTGATCCATGCCGTATGGGTTTGGTTGTTGTGTTGATGCAGGAGGGTAGAGTGATAGCTTATGCTTCCCGTCAGTTGAAGATCCATGAGAAGAATTACCCAACCCATGATTTGGAGTTGTTGGTCGTGGTCTTTGCTTTGAATATTTGGAGGCACTATTTGTACGGTGTCCATTGTGAGGTTTTCATCGATCACTGTAGCCTTCAGTATGTGTTTACCCACAGAGATCTTAATTCCAAGCAGCACTGATGGATGGAGCTCCTGAAGGACTCTCACATCTCTATTCTTTGTCATCCCGGGAAGGCCAATGTTATGGCTGATGCTTTGAGTCGCAAGGTAGTGAGTATGGGAAGTTTAGCTCGTTTGATAATTTCCGAGTGTCCATTAGTCATGGAGGTTCAGACTCTGGCTAACAGTTTCGTCCGCCTTGTTATTTCAGCCCAAGGCAGGGTCTTGGCTTGTGTAGAGGCGAGGTAATCTTTATTGGATCAGATCAGGACTCATCAGTTTGAAGATGCTCAGTTGAGAAAGATTCGAGATAGAGTTTTGAAGGGTGAGGCCAAGGAGGCCGTGATTCATTCTGAGGGAATTTTAAGGATTAAAGGATGCGTGTGCCTTCCTCGTGTTAGTGATTTGATTCAGTTGATCTTGTTTGAGGTTCATAGCTCTCGATATTCCATTCATCCGGGGGTGACTAAGATGTATCGTAATTTGAGGCAGCACTATTGGTTGCATCAGATGAAGAGAGATATAGTGGATTTCGTGGCTATGTGTGGGAATTGTTAGCAAGTCAAGTATGAGCCCCAGCGACCCGACGGTGTACTTCAGAGGATGCACATTTCCGCGTGGAAGTAGGAGAGAATTGCCATTGATTTTGTTGTGGGTCTTCCGAAGACCCTAGGCAAGTTTGAATCTATTTGGGAGATAGTTGATCGGCTGACTAAGTCTGCTTATTTTGTTCTGGTTCAGATTTCTTATACCGCGGAGAAGTTAGCCAAGTTGTACATTCGGGATATTATGAGGTTGCATGGGATTCCCATTTCTGTCATATCTTATCGGGGTACTATCTTTACTTCCCGTTTCTGGAGGGCTTTTCATGAGGAGTTGGGTACCCGATTGGATATCTAAAAATCTCACCCATAGAGTGTGTTATGAGGTTTGGGAAGAGGGGCCAATTGAGCCGTAGGTATGTTGTGCCATTTGAGATTGTTGACCGTGTGGGCGATGTTGCTTATGAGTTAGCCTTGCCGCAAGGCTTGGCGGGAGTTCATTTGTTTTATCATGTTTCTATGCTGAAGAAGTACCATGCCGACGGTACTTACATTGTTAGTTGGGATTCAATATTCCTTGATGAGAATTTGACTTATGAGGAGGAGCTTATTGCGATCTTGGATAAGTAGGTTCGAAAGTTGAGGTCGAAGGAAATTGCTTTTGTTAAGGTGCAATGGAAGTATCGTCCTGTTGAGGAGGCTACTTGGGAGACTGAGTCCGACATGTGTAGCCGATATCCCCAGTTTTTCGCTGATTCAGGTTCTTCCCCGCTCTTTTCCCTTCTTTACTCGAGGACGAGCGATGGTTTAATCGATATCTAATGTAAACGACCCGTTTGGGCGTTATAGTCTTTTCGGCACTTTCGCCCCTTTTCGAGCTTGGTTAGCTCACTTTTTACCCAAGGGGACCGTTGACACGCTTCTCGAGGTGTCTAGAATTGATTGGGCCAGGAAGGTCTCTTAACGCCTTCTTTTTTCTTCTCATCGGAGTTATTTCACAAAGACTTTCCAAGGTAAGTGTTACACCTCAGAAATTTTTCGTGAGCCAACAATGAATAGACCAACGAAGGGCATGAGTGTGCGATGTTTTACTAAGTAGGGGATGACTATTTATGAACTTTGGAAATAAGAAAGTTGCAGAATTTCATTTCAGCCCAGTGGTCGTAAAATGGAATACGGCCCGTAAAGTGATTTACGGACCGTAAAGTGCCATCGTCCTTTAACATTCCAAAATTTCAACTTTCTGTCAAATGCATCAAATGGTTAACCACGACTTGGAATACGGACCGTAAATTGAAATACGGCCCGTAAATTGAGTCGTAAACTGCCATGATCTTCAGCCTACCTTTCTGGTTTTGATATGCTTAAATACGGTCGTGGAGGACGGACCGTAAACCAGTATACGGCCCGTAAAGTGGGGTTTACGACCACTGTACACCCCGACTGTTGTTCATTAAAAATCAGATTCTGAGTTATTAAAAAGGGACCCTAAGCTTATTTTATTTCATTTCTCACCTACACGGTTCAAGAACTCTCTAGAGTAATCCAAAACACTTCATCCACAAGAATTTAAGAGAATCAAAGGGAGATCAAGATCAACCACATTAAATCCATGAAAAAAACTGTGTGAAACTCAAGTGAAGTTCATCCAAACCAAGAAATTTCAAAAGAGGTGAAGTAGGGTTTTAGTGCTAAAGGAAGAACTCCACTCTAGGCTTGTTCCATCACTATCTAAGGTAAGTTTCATGACTTTATCATGTTGTTTAAGGTATTGGAAAGCTAAGATGCTTGAATTGTAGAAAGACAAGGAAAATGGGTCTTAAATGGGAGAATAGTGTCATAATTGAATGGTAGTCGAATGGAACCATAAACGTTGATGTGCCATGATTATGAATATGTTCTAAATGATGTTTAGACCAGGAAATAAGCATTATATGTGAGAAAACGCGATAACGAACTATAACCATAAATGTGGAGAAAATGGAGAAAAATGGTGGATTTTTCTCAACGTATATGAATGACGATTGTTGATACAGTATTGTGAAGAGTTGTTGTAAATGTTTAGGAGTTGAAATAGAACGTGGGAAAAGTAGTAAAAACAAGGGAAATGCTGCCCAATTTTTCCTAGAAATAACGATACGTTCTCATAATCGATTAACTAACGTTAATGCGAACTCTCTCGTGAAGGTAGGGACGTGATATTGGAGGAGAACCCGTGAACGATAGCTTAGCTAAACGACAAAGGTATGTGAGGCTAGTCCTTTCTTTCTATGGCATGAATCCTATGACATGATTCTTCTTTCTTCTTCACGACTCTCCTATGCTCCTAAAAGCTAAGATTGTAAGATCATGAATAATGATACGAGATAAGAGCAATGTCATGGGTTCAGTAGTGATATGATGGAATTCCTTGCTTACACTCACCTTACATACTAATTCCTTCAAGGTGAGGCAGCATGTTTATAAATGTTCATAATGAAATCGAGGGTTCACGACCTTACGTCACCTCGATAAAGTATGGTTGTCTTAGAGTCTTTATGCATAGGTTATGATGAGCATATTATAATGAGCATGTTATGATGATATTACACCGCGCCTAGTTGGCCGGGCAGTCACCGCTAAGGTGGGCAGCTTATACACCATAGCCAGTTGGCATGGGCAGACACCACTAGTAGGCGGCATGAGATGGTACCCCGGACGCGGGCTAATGTTATTGATTATCACACCGCACCTATATGGTCGGGCAGTTTATATATATATATATATATATATATGATATGCATACATGAGATGATGATAATCTTAAAAGTAAGTCAGCATGCATTACTTTTCATGTACTTCCCAGTCAGGTACAGTTGCTCCATACTTGATGCCTCATTTTTTTACTTGATGTATTATTATTGTTCATGGCTCTCATACTCAGTACAATATTCGTACTGACGTCCGTTTTCTTTGGACGCTCTGTTCATGCCCACAGGTAGACAGGGAGGTGAGCTCGATCCAGATTCTTAGTAGCTGCCAGCTGATTGCGAGCACTCCATTGTCCGGAGGTGCTCATGATTATTCTCTTGGTATATGTATATTTTGGGCATGGTGGAGTCTTGTTCCACCTATATGTATAGTATATCAGTAGAGGCTCGTAGATGCGCAGTGTGGGTAGATGGTCTCACGAGAGGCTTTTATGTATATGTATATGTTATTTTTATGGCCGAGAGGCTTATGTATATAAATGTATTTTTATGTTCTCAAATGAAAAGATGGTTTTCTTATGTCCTAAGCATGAATTGATAAAACAACATTAAATGGGTAAGGTGAGTAACAGAACGAGTGGTGCTCGGTGGCTAGCCCCGGGTACCCGTCACGGCCCCTAGCTGGGTCGTGACAAAAGTGGTGTCAGAGCAGTTCGGTCCTAGGAAGTGTCTACGAGCCGTGTCTAGTAGAGTCTTGTTTATGGTGTGTTGCGCGCCACATCAATAAACAGGAGGCTACAGGGCATTTAGGAAAAATGACCATTCTTCTTCTATGAGATCGTGCGATAGAGCCATGTGTAAGATGTTATCCTCCCTAATAGTGCGTTATGATTTCAGAATGCCGCCAAAGGGGAAAGCTATAGCCGCCCGGAAGGGCAAGACTACGACAAAGAGGCGAGTAGAAAGAGAACCTCCAATGAATATAGAAGAAGGAGAATCGCATAACGAGGCCTTGTCCAATACTTCTTCTACCCTGCCCAATGTGGGAGAGCAAGGAGGAGCTCCAGCTCCAATCCCTCCGCCGGCTGCTTCAGGTTAACAAATGACCGAGGCTATTCAGCTATTGACACAATTGGTTGCCGTACAGGCACGACGGCAGAACGTGGGTTCAAGCGATTGGGCAGCGAGTACAAAGGCCCGTGATTTTATGAGTTTAAATCCTCCAGAATGTTTCGGGTCAAAGCCGGATGAAGATCCGCAAAGCTTCGTAGATGAGATGTTAAGGACATTGAAGATTGTCCATTCCTCTGAGACCGAATCTGAGGAGTTGGAATCTTATAGACTCCGGGATGTGGCGGTGTTATGGTACAACCACTGGGTGTTATCAAGAGGAGAGAACACGCCTTCTCCGGTTTGGCAAGAGTTGTAGATGCTTTTATTCGTCACTATTTGCCACCCGAGGTCCACCGAGCTAGAGCGGATAGATTTCTGAACCTGAGGCAAGGAAATATGAGCTCCCGGGAATATAGCCTCCAATTTAATTCCCTGGCCAGGTATGCCCCGACTATGGTGGCCGACATGGGGGATCGAGTGCACAGGTTTGTGAGTGGTTTGGGACCACATCTATTCAAAGATTGCTTGACAGCTTCATTGCAGGACGGGATGGACATTTCCCGTATACAAGCCCATACTCAAAATTTGGAGGGGCGACAACAACAACAAAGGGGTGATTGTGATATTAACAGGAGACAAGGCAAGAGGGCTAGATCTATGGGGGCAAGCAGTGAGTATAGAGGGGGACTGGGACAGATGCATTCTAGGCACCCAGTTCAGTCAGCGACTAGTGCGCCTCCAAGATTTTCAGATAGGAGGTCGTTCTTTTCGGTCAGGACAGGGCCAGAGTTCGAGGGCCTCAGATTTTCAGTCTAGAGAAGATTTTAGCCAGAAGGGACCCCCAGTACCGCGGTGCAACTAGTGCGGTAGACTACATTCTGGACAGTGTCGCCGAGGTTCGGACGCTTGTTATTCCTGCGGTCAAGTTGGCCATATGATGAGGGATTTCCCTTCGAGTTGGGACTCAGCCCACAGGTTCAGTAGCGGGTTCTTCTTCAGTATGCCCCACAGCACAGACTCCCCAGACTCCAGTAGGCAGAGGTAGAGGCAGAGGGGGAGCATTTACTTCAGGTGCTGTTCAGCCCCGCGTATATGCTTTAGCTGGGCGACAGGATCTTGAGTCCTCCCTGGACTTTTTCACAGGTACATTGACTATATTTTCCCGTGATGTGTATGCATTGATAGATCTGGGTTATACATTCTCTTATATTACCCCATATGTTGCTGGTTGTATTGGGGTGAAACCCGAGTCAATTAAACCCTTTGAGGTACTCACTCCGTGATAGCAAAACAAGTGTACAAAAATTATGTCGTCGTGATATATGATCGTCAGACCAAAGCCGATTTGATTGAGCTGAAAATGGTAGATTTCGATGTAATCATGGGTATGGATTGGTTGGCGTCGTGCTATGCTAATATTGATTGCCGCACAAAAGTGGTTCGATTCCAATTTCCGGGAGAGCCCGTGCTTGAATGGAAAGGTAATGCAGCATCGCCAAAGGGTAGGTTTATTTCCTATCTCAAGGCAAGGAAGATGATAGCCAATGGTTATATTTACCACTTAGTTCGGGTTCATGACACAGAGGCAAAGCCGCCAACTTTCCAGCCAGTTTCGGTAGTGAATGAATTCCCAGATGTGTTTCCGGACGAACTTCCAGGTCGTCCACCAGAAAGAGAGATTGACTTCGCCATAGATGTGTTGCCAGACACCAAGCCCATTTCTATTCCTCCTTATCGAATGGCCCCGACGGAATTGAAAGAGCTAAAAGCACAGCTGAAAGATCTGCTTGACAAGGGATTTATCAGACCCAGCTCATCGCCGTGGGGAGCACCAGTCTTGTTTGTGAGAAAGAAGGACGCATCCTTACGAATGTGTATCGACTACAGGCAATTGAACAAACTGACGATAACGAACAAATATCCTCTTCCAAGGATTGATGATTTATTCGATCAGCTGCAAGGTGCAAAGTGGTTTTCTAAAATAGATTTGAGGTCGGGTTATCATCAAGTGAGAGTTAGAGAAGCAGATATCCCCAAAACAGCTTTCAGAACGAGATATGGCCACTATGAATTTCGAGTAATGTCGTTTGGGCTAACTAACGCTCCGGCCGTGTTCATGAATCTGATGAATAATGTATTCAGGCCGCTCTTGGATTTGTTTGTCATAGTATTTATTGATGACATTCTAGTATATTCTCGCACGGAATCAGAACATGCAGATCATTTGAGAATTGTACTTGGCATTCTTCGAGCCCGGGAATTGTATGCAAAATTTTCAAAGTGTGAGTTTTGGCTAAATTCTGTAACATTTCTAGGCCATGTTATTTCCAATGATGGCATTCGAGTCGACACTCAGAAAATTGAAGCGGTGAAGACTTGGCCAAGGCCCACGACGCCCACGGAAGTCCGTAGTTTTCTGGGTTTGGCAGGCTATTATAGAAGGTTCGTAGAGGGCTTTTCATCTATTTCAGCCCCATTTACGAAGCTAACTCAGAAGTCCGCTAACTTTCAATGGAACGATGCATGCGAGTGTAGTTTCCAAGAGCTGAAAGACAGGTTGACCTCAGCCCCAGTGCTAACACTTCCAGAAGGGCCAGATGGCTACGTTATGTATTGTGATGCCTCCGGTGTGGGACTAGGATGTGTATTGATACAGCACGGGAAAGTTATTGCATATGCTTCGAGGCAATTGCGGAAACATGAGAAGAATTACCCCACTCATGATCTTGAATTGGCTGCGGTCATCCATGCGTTGAAGATATGGAGACATTACTTATATGGTGTGCATGTGGACATCTATACAGATCACAAGAGCCTCCAATATAATTTTAAACAGAAGGAGATGAATTTACAGCAGAGGCGGTGGTTAGAATTATTAAAAGATTATGACGTGAATATTTTGTACCACCCCGGTAAAGCAAATGTAGTAGCTGATGCACTTAGCCGCCGATCAATGGGCAACTTATGTGGAATCCCTCCGGAAAGGAAAGAGATGGTTCAAGAACTTCTCCGATTAGCAAATTTGGGAGTGCGTGTAATTGATTCGGGCGGTGCCGGGATTAGTATAAATGATTCCACAATTTCGTCCTTGGATATGGAAGTGAAAGAATGGCAGTGCGAAGATCTGCAGATATGTCGTTATAGAGACACATCTCCTGGGAAAGAAAAGTCTCCGTTTGAAGTTTCTATGGATGGAATTCTTAAGTACCGAGGCAGGTTATGTGTGCCGAATGTGGAGGATTTGCGCCGACGAATTCTAAAAGAAGCACATTGCTCTCGATATTCTATTCACCCAGGTGCAACCAAAATGTATCATGATCTCAAGATGATGTACTGGTGGGGCGGCATGAAAAGGGACATAGCAGAATTCGTGACACAATGTCAAAATTGCCAACAGGTAAAACCTGAACACCAGAAGCCGGGAGGCTTGTTGCAAGCGATGGAAATCCCTACTTGGAAATGGGAAGTGATTAACATGGATTTTATCGTGGGATTACCCCGTTCCCGTGGCAGGTATGACTCTATATGGGAGATCGTGGATAGGCTGACGAAAGCAACCCATTTTCTTCCAGTCAAGACTACGTACTCAGCGGAAGACTATGCAAGGTTGTATCTCAAAGAAATTGTGCGACTCCATGGAATCCCATTATCTATTATCACAGATAGAGAAGCACAGTTTACAGCTAAGTTCTGGAAGTCTTTTCAAGAAGGTTTGGGCATGCAAGTGAAGTTTAGCACGGCATTTCATCCGCAAACTGATGGGCAGGCCGAGCGTACTATTCAAACTTTAAAAGATATTCTACGGGCGTGTGTGTTGGATTTCGGTGGTAGCTGGGATGACCACTTACCCCTTATTGAATTTGCATATAACAACAACTATCATTCCAGTATTCAAATGGCTCCATATGGGAGGAAATGTAGGTCTCCAATTGGATGGTTCGAAATAGGAGAAGCACAACTAGTGGGCCCTGAATTGATCCAACAAGCAATAGAAAAAGTCAAGGTGATCCAAGGTCGGTTTTTGACAGCCCAAAGTCGCCAAAAGTCCTGTGCGTACAACCGCCGACAAGACTTCGAATTTCAAGCAGGTGATTAGGTGTTCTTGAGAGTATCGCCAATGAAAGAGGTGATGGGATTTGGTAAGAAAGGGAAGCTAAGTCCCAGATACATTAGACCCTACAAAATCATCCGCAAGGTGGGTCAGGTAGCCTATGAACTGGATTTGCCTTCGGAGCTTGAATCAGTCCATCCAAGTTTCCACGTTTCGATGCTCCGCAAGTGTATTGGAGACCCCACCAATATTGTCCCGATAGATGATATGCAAGTGACAGAACGGCTTACCTATGAAGAGGTGCCTATTGCTATTTTAGATAGGCAGGTGCGGAGACTCCGAAATAAAGATCTAGTTTCAGTCAAAGTCTTATGGCGAAATGATAACCGGGAAGAAATGACTTGGGAAGCAGAAGAGAGCATGAAGTCCAAGTACCCACACTTATTCCAACCCCCGGGAGAGATCCAAGACAAAACGCCGACAATATGAGGTATGTACGCTTTATTTTTATGTTTTTGGTCGTGTGTGGCCACAGATATGTTGATATTGTGATGTAGCCCTGTGAGGCGATAATATTATGGGTTGTTGTGACAGGTTGGTAGTGTCAAATTACAGGGGAAACTTTGGCGAAATTTTCGTAGAATCCCGAGTGTTTAACATTCGAGGATGAATGTTCCAAAAAGGGGGGAAGAGTGTTACACCTCGGAAATTTTTCGTGAGCCAACAATGAATAGACCAACGAAGGGCATGAGTGTGTGATGTTTTACTAAGTAGGGGATGACTATTTATGAACTTTGGAAATAAGAAAGTTGCAGAATTTCATTTCAGCCCAGTGGTCGTAAAATGGAATACGGCCCGTAAAGTAATTTAAGGACCGTAAAGTGCCATCGTCCTTCAACATTCCAAAATTTCAACTTTCTGTCAAATGCATCAAATGGTTAAACACAACTTGGAATATGGACCGTAAATTGAAATACGGCTCGTAAATTGAGTCGTAAACTGCCATGATCTTCAGCCTACCTTTCTGGTTTTGACATGCTTAAATACGGTCGTGGAGGACGGACCGTAAACCAGTATACGGCCCGTAAAGTGGGGTTTACGACCACTGTACACCCCGACTGCTGTTCATTAAAAATTAGATTTTGAGTTATTAAAAAGGGACCCTAAGCTCATTTTATTTCATTTCTCACCTACACGGTTCAAGAACTCTCTAGAGTAACCCAAAACACTTCATCCACAAGAATTTAAGAGAATCAAAGGGAGATCAAGATCAACCACATGAAATCCATGAAAAAAAGTGTGTGAAACTTAAGTGAAGTTCATCCAAACCAAGAAATTCCAAAAGAGCTGAAGTAGGGTTTTAGTGCTAAAGGAAGAACTCCACTCTAGGCTTGTTCCACCACCATATAAGGTACGTTTCATGACTTTATCATGTTGTTTAAGGTATTGGAAAGCTAAGTTGCTTGAATTGTAGAAAGACATGGAAAATGGGTCTTAAATGGAAGAATAGTGTCATAATTGAATGGTAGTCGAATGGAACCATAAACGTTGATGTTCCATGATTATGAATATGTTCTAAATGATGTTTAGACCAGGAAATAAGCATTATATGTGAGAAAACGCGATAACGAACTATAACCATAAATGTGGAGAAAATGGAGAAAAATGGTGGATTTTGCTCAACGTATATGAATGACGATTGTTGATACAGTATTGTGAAGAGTTGTTGTAAATGTTTAGGAGTTGAAATAGAACGTGGGAAAAGTAGTAAAAACAAGGGAAATGCTGCCTAATGTTTCCTAGAAATAACGATACGTTCGCATAATCGATTAACAAACGTTAATGCGAACTCTCTCGTGAAGGTAGCGACGTGATATTGGAGGAGAACATGTGAACGATAGCTTAGCTAAACGACAAAGGTATGTGAGGCTAGTCCTTTCTTTCTATGGCATGAATCCTATGACATGATTCTTCTTTTTTCTTCATGACTCTCCTATGCTCCTAAAAGCTAAGAGTGTAAGATCATGAATAATGATACGAGAAAAGAGAAATGTCATGAGTTCAGTAGTGATATGATGGAATTCCTTGCTTACACTCACCTTACATACTAATTCCTTCAAGGTGAGGCAGAATGTTTATAAATGTTCATAATGAAATCGAGGGTTCACGACCTTACGTCACCTCGATAAAGTATGGTTGTCTTAGAGTCTTTATGCATAGGTTATGATGAGCATATTATAATGAGCATGTTATGATGATATTACACCGCACCTAGTTGGCCGGGCAGTCACCACTAAGGCGGGCAGCTTATACACCATGGCCAGTTGGCATGGGCAGAAACCACTAGTGGGCGGCATGAGATGGTACCCCAGACGCGAGAGGCCTGGACGCGGGCTAATGTTACTGATTATCACACCGCACCTATATGGTATGATGATAAGCTTAAAAGTAAGTTAGCATGCATTACTTTTCATGTACTTCCCAGTCAGGTACAGTTGCTCCATACTTGATGCCTCCCTTGTTTCCTTGATGCATTATTATTGTTCATGCCTCTCATACATAGTACAATATTTGTACTGACGTTCGTTTTCTTTGGATGCTATGTTCATGCCTACAGGTAGACAGGGAGGTGAGCTCGATCCAGATTGTTAGTAGTTGCCAGCTGATTGCGAGCACTCCATTGTTCGGAGGTGCTCATGATTATTCTCTTGGTATATGTATATTTTGGGCATGGTGGAGTCTTGTTCCACCTATATGTATAGTATATCAGTAGAGGGTCGTAGATGCGCAGTGTGGGTAGATGGTCTCACGAGAGGCTTTTATGTATATTTATATATTATTTTGATGGCCGAGAGGCTTATGTATATAAAAGGAATTTTATGTTCTCAAATGAAAAGATGGTTTTCTTATGTCCTAAGCATGAATTGATAAAAGAGCATTAAATGGGTAAGGTGAGTAACAGAACGAGTAGTGCTCGGTGGCTAGCCCCGGGTACCCGTCACGGCCCCTAGCTGGGTCGTGACAGTAAGGAAGAAGGGGGGAACAAGCGTTTCCACGACTCTACCACCCAGTTAATTCTGTTCCACTTAATCCCTATTTTATGGCCACCGGTCCCCTTCATAAAAAGGTAGAGATTTATTGATATATTTATTGATCCGTCGGGACTGACAGGGCTCGAACCCGCACCTTCCGCATTGACAGGGCGGTACTCTGACCAATTGAACTACAATGCAGGGAAATATGGGATCTAGCAGAAAATCGGTCGACCTTTTATGAAATCTGGGCTTAAAGCGAAAAAGAGTTGACTCAAATTTGACTTTTGGGCAAACAGACCTTTTTCGAAAATTCATCGATTTTGAGAGGTCCTTATGGTATTTTAGAACTTGTGTGTTTATTTGGTTTGATTCCCAATGCACTCGGATGTATTTTGGGACTTGGGTTGGAAAGTTAGAATTGAGGTATCATGGGTTGACTCAGCTAACGAGACCTCCATTGGGAATTTTGAGGCCACAAGTACATTCAAAATGCGTTTTTGTGTGGGTCTGGGATGTTGTTTTGTGAGCAGATGGCCTCGGGAGTTAGTCAGGATTTCAGTTGAGATTGAGATAATTTTTAGGGATTTCTGGTACTGGTGTCCCCCAGGGCGGCGCCAGTAACGTCCTAGCGATGGTATGGCCGCTAATCCTTTGTGGCCTTACTGTCCCGACAGTCTGAGTGGACGTCGGGTAGTGCAGTCGTAGCAGTTCCGATGCCGCTGTATCGGTATCGGACATGTTATATTCATTAAGTGTGTATTAAAAACCCTTAGTCTATCATTTTTTAATATTTCAAAAATTGAGCTTTGGGGAGAAACTCTAGAGGATTCCTGGAGAAGCGTCTTGGTGGTAAGTCCTTCTAATCTCCTTGCTAATTCATTATTCATAATCATCTTAGAATTTCTTCCCTTGTTAGTTCATTAAGTGATGAAGATTAAAGTGGGTTTAATGAATGTTCTATCTAGGCTTCTAAATGACGAAATTGATTGGGTTTAGGCTAGATTATGATGTATCTAAGGTTGTTACTCATATATCTTCCATTATTAGTGTTTGATTCATGAATTCAATAGTTAGGGTTTTATACCTAAAATTGGGGGTTTTGCTTGGATTTCAAAATTGGATGAATCCGTGAGTTAATTTAGCAATGGGTCGTTGGGTTTTGATCACCTAGTGCTTAATTGGATAATTTACCTCCCAAATTTCCCGTATTGACCTTGTGGGCCTCGTTTTGCTAAATTCTAGGGTTGGTTTTGACCTAATTTGCATGATACAATATAGGTATCGATCTTCATGATTTCTAACCTAGATTTCGAATAGGCCTAGACTTTCTTGATCTGAAGGCTCAGCGGAAAGGGAAGGCTAAGGAGTGATTATTGGTGTTATTGTTGTTTAGCCATCCAGGTAGGTTATGGCTTGCCCTTGGTGAGACATCCTGTAGCGAAGCATATATTAGCTGATATTGTCGGAGAAAGCATAAACCTTCGGGTATGAAGTTGGGTTGGATTTTGTCTTAGGTTAGGCCCTGTTGCGTGATTGGGGCTAGCTACCCCATTGTGTTGTGACTTGATTGCTTTATTGTTATTTGGCTTGAGGCCGCGTGGTAATAGTAGATATTGGAGACTATTGATATATCTTGTTCATGATATTGTGGTACCTCACTTGTTGATGTTGATACGAGGATAGTATTGTATATAACTTGTATAGTCTTTCATGATATGGTTGGCGTACCCATACTTGGTACTTATAATATTGATCTGATTATTGATGTTGACTCATACATTTCACGCATTCTTATCCTTCATGATATACTATTGATACATTGATGAAACTTGAGGAGACACTGGAATGAGCTGGGCTCAGTTGCATGAGAGTGATGTTAGAGTTTGATATCTGATGGTTGTCCCGAAATCGTGGATTGAGTGATGCAATTGCTGAGGTTTGTGCCGGAACCATGAGGTACATGGACTTCACGGGTCCCCTATGGGTTGTGCTACCGGGACATCTATACTTCCATCCGGAGTACATGTGTACACAACATTGCATTGCAATTGCATTCTTACATCATTGCATTGCATTGCATTGCATTATGGCTTATATTGTGATGATCTGGTGATTTACCTGTGTTGTTGGTTTCAGATTAGACATTTTGAGACTGGGCACACTTGGGTTTAGATGCTTCAACTTAGATGCTGACGGATACTTGGTTCTGATTTATGTTTGACTGATACTTGTTGATTTATTTGCCTATCTTGCTTTATTGTCTGAATTATGTTAGCTATACTTAGTCAGCCTATGATGCCTACCAGTGTTGTGGTTTTGTACTGACCTGCACTTGCTGCATTCTTTTATGAATGCAGAATTCCAGGTTGGATCTGTTTTTGTCTCCCGTGGCTGATAGTCGCTATTAGTACAACTTAGAGTTTACGGGGTGATCATGAGACGTTTGATGCTTGAAGACTCCTCTTATCTATGTCTTATTTTCCATTATGAGACATATTCAGACTTGATGTATTATTATATTTTCAGACTTGTTTAATTCTAGCTAGATGCTCTTGTATGGATTAGACCAGACTCTGGGGTGTATTTTTGTTATATCCTGAATTTTTATACGTCGAATTATTCGTAAGCTAATCGACATAAGTTAAGGACGGGATAATTTTGGGATATAAAATAAGTGCCTTTAATTCTCGATTTTAATTAGTGCACAATTTGTTTATAAATTTCAATTAGTATAGAAATATTATTGGAGATTAAGGACTAATTAACTATGATTAGATTATTAAGTGGGGGTTAGGAACTAATCAAGATTAATTAAGTAATTAAGTGGACCCCGCTGACATGTGTCAACATGGTGGGACATATGTCATGGCAGTGGACATGTGTCCTATGGCTAGAAATCATGTAAATGTTCACAAATTGTGAACCATGCTGGCCGTACACTTCATGGATGTGCAATTCAAATAAAATTCTAATGAAATAAAAAAAAAAAAAAAAAAAAGAGCATAGCCATTGCTGCTGCTCACGGCCAGCCATGGTCAAGAAAAAAATTGTTTTTGTTTGCTTTGATTTAATTCCAAGGTGATTTACAAGTCCAAGGAGGTGATAGCAACATTGGTATTGAATTGAGGAAAAAGAAACAGCGAAATTGGAGCAAATAAGCGTAGAATTTCCTCCGATTAAATTAAGGTAAGATTTTCTCATTTTATGGTATAAGTGTATTAATGGTGTTGTAATGGAAGGATTAAAATTGGATTGGATAAAATTGGAAGTAAGAAAGTGCATGAAATCGTTGATATTAGGAGTTGTAGTTGTTATATGGAATTGTTGAGTTGAAAGGATTAAAAGTATGATTTATGTTCATGTATTGTTGTTCGTGTTGTGGTCATGTTGTCGTTGATGTGGATTCTAAATTTGGAAGGAAGAAGTGTATAACGTATCGTATATAAAGCGTATGTTGGTCTGTTTGGCGTATGATCTTAAACGTTAATAATTTGGATTGGAAAAGGATTAAGAAGGGTTATTGGATTGTTTGAGTTGTTTATGGGCTGAATTGTAAGGGTTTTATACGAATATTTATATTACTGTTATTGTTGGTATTGCTGTGATAATAGGAGGTTAATTGGAAGTTCGGGTTAGGCGAGCTATACAGGGGAAATGCTGCCCGATTTCCGTTAAGTTCTTAACTAATAAAAATCCTAATCAAGAAAGTATGAATTGAAGAATGGTTCCTATAGGTAATTGGTTGCAGATTGATAAGCTAGAAAGTATAGTTTACTAACGATAGCGTTACTTTCATATTAAATAGGCTAAAGGGGCGACGAAGCGAACGTGATTACGATTAACCTTCAACAGGTATGTAAAGTTAACCCTTCTTTCTTTTTGGCATGATCTTTATGAAACGAATAGACGATGTGTATATGATTCCAAAGAAGTTCCTATTCTTAGAGCCACTAGGATGGCTACTATTCTTGATTTCCAGAAGCTATTTTATTATATCTTGATACGTGTATACGATTCCAGAAGTTCTATTTTGATATAATCCACTGTGACATTCGAAAGGTATTTGATATGACTATTGTCTTGATTTTCAAATGATAGTTCGTTTTGATTATTCCATTGAGTCTTTGATAATGTTTTAACTTGCATATGGTTGCTCACTACTCTGCTCGTGCATGCCTCAATATATCTTTCACTGAGTCCCGAGCCAAGATACGTTTTCGTGCACAGTTTCACTGCATTGTTCACCGAGTCCCTCACTAGAGGGTTGGAATATGATATATATATATATATATATATATATATATATATGATGGCGTTATGATGTGTTTATGGAGTTATGATGTGTTTATGGCGTTATGATGTGTTTATGGAGTTATGATGTGTTTATGGCGCCAAGGATGGTATGTGGCGACCTTATTCACCGAGTCCCATAATGGGCCGGGTATGACATATAATATTGACATGCATGATTTATGTTTCAAAAGGGCAAGTGTTTTGGTATTCTGGATATTATACTTGTCTCTTGTACTCCCTATTTCAGTTATGATCCCTTTTACTGTATTTCATGCTTTATATACTCAGCACATATTCCGTACTGACCCCCTTTCTTCGGGGGGTTGCGTTTCATGCCCGCAGGTACAGATAGTCGGTTTGGTGACCCTTCAGCATAGGACTTCTACTCACCTGTCTTGGAAAGCTCCGTTGTTCCGGAGCCTAGACTTTTGGTGCAGATCTTATGATGTATACGTATATGTTTATCCAGGGGTACGGCGAGGCCCTGTCCTGTCATATTTCACTGTTAGTACTCTTAGAGGTCTGTAGACATATGTGTGGGTTGTGTATAAGTTCTGTTCAGCTGTGTCTATACGATGTGCTATACTATGATGTTCGTCTGTAGTGGCAGCCTTGTCGGCTTGCATATGATATTGATATGTAGTGGCAGCCTTGTCGGCTTGCGTATCATTTTATGATTTGATTAGTTGTGACTCCTCAGGAGACAGTTTATCTGTGTATATATATATATGTGACGACGTTATGAATCTTGGAGTTCTTTTGCAAGTTTCCATATTGTTCTTAGATTTAGTTTGACTATATCCAACAGGTACGTATACGAGTGTCCTGGTCGGGCACTAGTCATGGCCCACGGGGTTGGGTCGTGACAATTTTCTTATTTCTGTCCTTGTTCTATATCATTATCGTTATACTTACATGATTTATTCTCTTCCGCTTATTTAGTTATTTTTTTTTACGTTTTTACTATCGTTGGGTTGAGAGTTTGCTTACCGAGATGGGAAAGGTAAGTGCCCTCATGACTTTGCTAAATTGGATCGTGACTGTTACACCTCGGAAAATTTTCTGTTGATGCACAGTGAATATACTAACGAAGAGCACGAAGTATACGGTATCCCGAGAAGTAAGGAATGATATTTGATGACCCTAGTTAAGATTTCAAAGACGTTAGAGGTAGGGGAAGAAAGTTTGCCAAGAGAAGGCAAGGCATACGATAGGTATCGAAAAGGAATTACGAGTAACAAGTTAACGAGGATTTAATAATGCATTGGAGATGAGTTATAACGTCCCTTAGATTGTTAATGAGGTGATAAACAAGTGCTAAGAAGGTTCCATAAGGATTGGAGATCAAACGAGTCGACGAAAACGAACCTCGGAAAACTGGGGATTATACGGCCAAACATACTGGCCGTATGAAACATACGGACCGTATGTTGGACCATACAGTCAGCCCAGATTGGCACCCCTCTCTGGACCAAATCTACGGCAAGACATACGGTCAGTATAAATTATACGGACTGTATGTTGGTCCGAAGAACTGGTCGGGACAGATTTGGTGTATTTAATGAGGGATCCTAGTTTCATTTCATTTCATTTCCCTATCACACCCCTTCTCTCTAAAACATCTCTCTATATTTCTTCCACAAGAATTCAAGAGATATTAGTGATCAACAACATAAACTAAGTGAATCAAGTGTAAGAAACCCCTTTAAAGTCCATCCAAGTCAAGAAATCTCATTGGAGATGAACTAGGGTTTTGGCTCAAGTGAAGTATTTCCATCCAAAGCTTGTTCCTACAACATCTAAGGTAAGATTTCTGGTATTTCCATGTTGTTTAAGGTATTTGAAAGTTGAAACACTTGGATTGTAGAAGGATATCGAAAAATGGGACATGAATGTGGAAATAATGCCATTTAGAGTAATAGCTTGAATTGAGTCATGATTCTTAATGTGTTGTAATATGGATAGGTTATAAATGATGTTAAGAACATGGGATAAGCAATGTATATGAATGAACGTGGTCGTTTGTTATTACCATGGATATGGGTGATTGGAAGTGAATTGAGAAATATAGCTAATGTACATGAATAAGGACTATTGTTATGATATTCTGAATGTATTATTGACGTTTGGGAGTTGATATACGATATGGAGGAATGTCGTATAAATAAAGGAGATGTTGTCCAATTTCTCTAGTTTTAGTCGTGTATGCTAACTATCGATTTCTAATGATAGTATAACTTTAACGAAGGTAGAAATGTGAGCGTTGGAGGAGAACATGCAAGTGGTAAAATAGTTGAATGAAAAGGTATGTAAGGCTAACCCTTCTTTCATAAGGCATGGTTCTTTGGCCAATCATCTAAATCTTCTATAAGTCTATGATGTCCTCCAAATGACTCTATCTTCAAAAGCTACTAAGCTTTTGATTCTCGATATGTTACGATTGTACTAAATTCCTCATATGACGAGTAATCCTATAAGGATAGATGTGATGAACGACGATGACAGTGAAAACGATAATGACTACGATGAAAATGGTAATGATGCTAAAGATGCTTATGAGCTATTATGTATATGTATCTATGTAAGACTATTATGGATCCCCGAGCTTATAAGGCCGGGTAGAATATGTATATATTTATGTAACGCGCGCGCACCTTTGCAGTTGGGTACGGATAACCCTGAAGCCTTAGTAGGGCCAGGTATGTGTAACCTTGAAGCCTTGGTAGGGAATGGAAAGGGAATACTGCGTCACCAAAAGGTAGGTTTATTTCCTATCTAAAGGCAAGGAAGATGATCACAAAAGGATGTATTTATCATCTAGTTCGGGTTCAAGATGTAGAAGCTGAACCGCCGACTATTCAGTCAGTTCCCGTAGTAAATGAATTTCCAGATGTGTTCCCGGAAGAGCTCTCAGGCCTCCCTCCTGAGCGGGAGATTGATTTTTCTATTGATGTGTTGCCAGACACTAAGCCTATATCTATTCCTCCTGATAGAATGGCTCCCGCAGAATTGAAAGAGTTGAAGGAGCAATTGAAAACTTGCTTGAGAAAGGCTTTATTAGGCCTAGTTCATCCCCGTGGGGAGCACCCGTATTGTTTGTCCAAAAAAAAGATGGATCCTTGAGAATGTGAATTGACTATCGGCAATTGAATAAGGTGACGATTAAGAACAAATATCCTCTTTCGAGGATTGATGACTTATTTGACCAATTACAAGGTGCCAAATGGTTTTCCAAGATACGTTTGAGGTCCGGGTATCATCAAGTGAGAGTTAGGGAGAAAGATATCCCTAAGGCTGCCTTCAGAACAAGATATGGTCATTTTGAGTTCCGGGTAATGTCATTTGGGCTAACTAATACACCAGCAGTATTTATGGATTTGATGAACAACGTGTTCAGGCCCTTCCTAGATCTATTTGTGATTGTATTCATCGACGATATCTTGGTTTATTCTATATCCGAGGCTGAACATGCGGAACATTTGCGTACTGTCCTTAGAGTTCTTCAAACTCGAGAGCTATTCGGCAAAATTTCTAAGTGTGAGTTTCGGTTAAACTCAGTGACATTTTTGGGGCACATCGTTTCAGCCAATGGTATTAGGGTAGATTGCCAAAAGATTGAGGCCGTGAAGACTTGGCCAAGGCCCACAACTCTTATGGTGGTTCGTAGATTTCTGGGCTTAGTAGGTTATTACAGGAGATTTGTTGAAGGTTTTTCTTCTATTTCTGCACCACTCACAAAGCTGACCCAGAAATCAGCAAAGTTTCAATGGACAGATGCTTGTGAACGTAGTTTCCAAGAGTTAAAAAATAGATTGACTTCGGCCCCAGTCCTGACACTTCCAGAGGGATTGGAAGGATATGTTGTTTATTGCGATGCCTCAGGCATTGGGCTAGGCTGTGTGTTGATGCAACATGGTAAGGTGATTGCGTATGCTTCAAGGCAACTAAGAAAACATGAGAAAAATTACCTAACCCATGATCTAGAATTGGCTGCAGTAATTCATGCATTAAAGATGTGGAGACATTATTTATATAGTGTCCATGTGGATATTTATACAGATCATAAGAGCCTTCAGTATATCTTCAAGCAGAAAGAGTTGAATTTGCAGCAACGACGATGGTTGGAATTGCTAAAAGATTATGATATTGATATCTTATATCACCCCGGAAAGGCAAATGTTGTCGCTGATGCTCTTAGCCGTAGATCTATGGGAAGTTTGTATGATGTATGACCAGAGAAGAGAGAAATGGCTCGTGAGCTCCAACAGTTAGCTAGCCTAGGAGTTCGAGTAGTGGACTCAGATAGCAGGGGAACTACCATTCAGAATTCAGCAGTCTCGTCGCTAGTAGCGGAAGTGAAAGAGCGACAATACGAAAATTCCATGCTAATTCATTATAGAGATACACTCCCTCAGAAGGAGGAGTCATCATTTGAGCTTGCAGGAGACGGAGTTCTCCGATGCCGAGGCAGATTATGTGTTCCTAATGTGGCAGGTTTACGCCACCAAATATTGAGAGAAGCCCATTGCTCCTGTTATTCTGTCCACCCTGGAGCGACGAAAATGTACCATGATCTTAAATCGATATATTGGTGGAATGGGATGAAGAAAGATACAGCAGAATTTGTAGCTCAATGTCCCAACTATCAACAAGTGAAAATTGAGCACCAAAAGCTTGGCGGATTGTTGCAAGCTATAGAAATTCCAACTTGGAAGTGGGAAGTAATTAACATGGACTTCATTACAGGCTTACCCCGTTCTCGACGTAAGTATGATTCCATATGGGTGATTGGATATAGGCTCACAAAGTCAGCTCATTTCTTACCAGTCAGAACAACATATGTGGCGGAAGATTATGCAAAGCTTTATGTTAAGGAGATAGTGCGACTCCATGGTGTCCCAACATCTATTATTTCTGATAGAGGGACTCAGTTTACAGCTAATTTTTGGAAGTCCTTCCAAGAGGGTTTAGGGACCCAAGTGAGCCTTAGCACGGCATTTCATCCGCAGACTGATGGACAAGCTGAACGTACCATTCAGACTCTTGAGGATATGTTACGGGCATGTATGATAGATTTTGGAGGTAGTTGGGATGATCACTTGCCACTCATTGAATTTGCTTATAACAATAGTTATCATTCTAGCATTCAAATGGCACCGTATGAGGCTTTATATGGGCGAAAGTGTAGATCCCCGATTGGGTGGTTCGAGGTAGGAGATACTAAATTGATAGGGCCATACTTGGTCCAGCAAGCCATAGAGAAAGTCAAGCTCATACAAGATCGGTTACTAGCAGCTCAAAGTCGTCAAAAGTCCTATGCGGATAATCGTCGAAGGGACTTAGAGTTCCAAGTGAAAGATCGGGTATTCTTAAAAGTGTCACCAATGAAAGGGGTAATGAGATTTGGAAAAAAGGGGAAACTTAGTCCCCGATACATTGGCAAAGTGGCATATGAGTTAGATCTACCTCCTGATTTAGAGTCAGTTCACCCAGTTTTCCATGTCTCGATGCTTCGTAAATGTGTTGGAGATCCTACTAGGATCGTGCCAGTAAATGATGTTCAAGTGACATAGAAGTTGACTTATGAAGAGGTACCCATTGCCATACTAGATAGGTAAGTACAGAGGCTTAGAAACAAAGGAGTGGCCTCAGTTAAGGTTTTATGGAGAAGCAATAATCGAGAAGAAATGACATGGGAAGCGGAAGAAATTATGAGATCCAAGTACCCGCATTTATTTCAGCCCCTAGAAGAAATCCAAGACGAGACCTCAAGATATTAAGGTATGTATGTTTCCTTTTATGCTTCTAGGTCGTGTGTGGCCAAATTCTATTGCTATTATATTGTGGCCCTGTGAGGCATTGTTATTATGGTTGTTGTGACAGGATGGTAGTGCCATATTATAGGGGAAACTCTGGCGAAATTTTTATAAAATCCCCGAGGACTTAACATTCGAGGACGAATGTTCTTAAGGGGGAAGAATGCTACACCTCGAAAAAAATTTTGTTGATGCACAGTGAATAGACCAACGAAGACCACGAAGTATACGGTATCCCGATAAGTAAGGAATGATATTTGATGACCCTAGTTAAGATTTCAAAGACATTAGAGGTATGGGAGACAAGGCATACGATAGGTATCGAAAAGGAATTACGAGTAACAAGTTAACGAGGATTTAATAATGCTTTGGAGTAGAGTTATAACGTCCCTTAGATTGTTAATGAGGTGATAAACAAGTGCTAAGAAGGTTCCATAAGGATTGGACATCAAACGAGTCGACGAAAAACTGGAGATTATACGGCCAAACATACTGGCCGTATAAAACATACGAACCGTATGTTGGACTGTACAATCAGCCCAGATTGGCACCCCTCTCTCAAATCTACGGCCAGACATATGGTCAGTATAAATTGTACGGACCGTATGTTGGTCCGTAAAACTGGTCGGGACAAATTTGGTGTATTTAATGAGGGATCCAAGTTTCATTTCATTTCATTTCCCTATCACACCCCTTCTCTCTAAAACAGCTCTCTACATTTCTTCCACAAGAATTCAAGAGATATTAGTGATCAACAATATAAACTAAGTGAATCAAGTGTAAGAAACCCCTTTAAAGTCCATCCAAGTCAAGAAATCTCATTGGAGATGAACTAGGGTTTTGGCTCAAGTGAAGTATTTCCATCCAAAGCTTGTTCCTACAACATCTAAGGTAAGATTTATGGTATTTCCATGTTGTTTAAGGTATTTGAAAGTTGAAACACTTGGATTGTAGAAGGATATAGAAAAATGGGTCAGGAATATGGAAATAATGCCATTTTGAGTAATAGCTTGAATTGAGTCATGATTCTTGATGTGTTGTGATATGGATAGGTTATAAATGATGTTAAGAACAAGGGATAGGAAATGTATATGAATGAACGTGGTCGTGTGTTATGACCATGGATATGGGTGATTGGAAGTGAATTGAGAAATATAGATAATGTGGATGAATAATGACTATTGTTATGATATTGTGAATATATTATTGACGTTTGGGAGTTGATATACGATATGGAGGAATGTCGTATAAATAAAGGAGATGCTGTCCGATTTCTCTAGTTTTAGTCGTGTATGCTAGCTATCGATTTCTAATGATAGTATAACTTTAATGAAGGTAGAAACGTGAGCGTTGGAGGAGAACGTGCAAGTGGTAAAATAGTTGAAAGGAAAGGTAGGTAAGGCTAGCCCTTCTTTCATAAGGCATGGTTCTTTGGCCAATCATCTAAATCTTCTATAAGTCTATGATGTCCTCCAAATGACTCTATCTTCAAAAGCTACTAAAATTATGATTCTCGATATGTTACGATTGTACTAAATTCCTCATACGACGAGTAATCCTATAAGGATAGATGTAATGAACGACGATGATAGTGATAAAGATAATGACGACGATGAAAATGGTAATGATGCTAAAGATGCTTATGAGCTATTATGTATATGTATCTATGTAAGACTATTATGGAACCCCGACCTTATAAGGCCGGGTAGAATATGTATATATTTATGTAACGCGCGCGCACCTCTGCAGTTGGGTACGGATAATCCTGAAGCCTTGGTAGGGCCAGGTATGTGTAACCCTGAGGCTTTGGTAGGGCCAGGTATGTGTAACCCTGAGGCCTTTGTAGGGCCAGGTATGTGTAACCTTGAAGCCTTTGTAGGGCCAGGTATGTGTAACCCTGAGGACTTGATAGGGCCAGGTATGTGTAACCCTGAGGCCTTGGTTGGCCAGGTATGTATATGATATAAATATGTATATGATATGGAAATGTGCATGATATGGATATGTATATGATATGGATATGAGTATGAATAGGGACATGATACGAATATGAATAAGAATAGGCATATGAATACGATTATGGATACGAAATGTAATTGAGTACGGATATGAGTACGGATACGAATACGGATGTATGTACACAACCTCGCATTAGAAATGGAAAGTCCCAATGAAAAGCAAGTGAGTGTTTATGACGATGATTCTACTATCTCCCATCTTATGATGTTTCTCATGTAGCTTATTATTCTTCTATATTGATATTGATCATGATTTACATACTCAGTACATTCTTCGTACTGACGTCCTTTTGTTTGTGGACGCTGCGTCATGCCCGCAGGTGGCCAAGGAGACAGACTTGGTTCATAGCTACATTAGTCAGGGACTACATAGCGGAACGACATTTCTTTCAGAGCTAAAGCTTTTGGTACTTATTCTTTTGTGTATATATTTATGGGCATAGCGGAGTCCTGTCCCGCCTATATGATATGACATACTCTCCTTAGGGGCTCGTAGACATGTGTATATAGTTAGATGTGTTTGGCCTTGTCGGCCTATATTTTGGATATCTTTTTGTTAGCCTCGTCGGCTTATGTACATTGATATGGGCTTAGTTGCTAATGTTGATATAAAGGTATTGTTGCCCAATGGGATTCGTATGATTGATGAATAGTAATGTATGATTTAATATGTGGCTCACCTAGATGTGAATGTAACGGTATGTTAAGAGGTGCCCGGGTGCGCTAGCACCAGGTGCCCGTCGCGGCCCTCCGGTTGGCTCGTGACAGTGACAGACTTGATCCCAGTTTCTAAACCTATGATGAATTGAAGTGCCTCTATTAATGGGATGATGAACATAATCCATAATGAATGATTTGGCTTCTATGTTATGATTGTAATTCGTCTATTATGCCATTATTTATGTTGTTTGTGTTTTGCCTAGCTACTTGGGAGGAAGGGTTATCACTCTGGATGCTAGTAGGGTTAGCCTAGCCATTCGAGAAGAAGAGTGGCCATCGAGGGTTCATCATCCCGGTGTGGTATTGGCCTAGCTATTCGGGAGGAAGAGTAGCCACTAGGGTAGATAAACCTACGTGGTGCTTCTATGCAGTTTGGGGAATCTTAAATCGTCATCCCTTTGCTATATTAATTTGGGCTTATATTGGCACATGTTAAACTTTGGTTGTTTGTGAGTAGCTTGTTGATGATCATGAGTTCATGATTGAATGACTTAATGAGATAAACGACATAATGAGTTGAAATTGACTTATTTCTTCTTTAACGGTTTTTATTAAGAGTGTTACTAAGTTTGATTATTGATTTTATCTCTGAATTTCAAACTTCTTTTATTGACCCTATTTTACTGATCCTTATTATGTTAATTTGTTATATTAACATTTGTCCAGAAGACTTTCATTGAATATCCAGTACTCAGGAATACCATTATTGTTTTGATGGTGTGTTAGGCAACGTTGAGGAGTAAGTTCATGATACTTGCGCGGATTAGGAGAGCTTTCTACTTTCTGGACTATTTGGTGAGCCCATATGCTTGTTCATGGGGCACCATCCTATCTTAGTTATTGTTTTAGTTTCCGGGGTGCATCCTTAAGTTAGATTATGTTTTATTGATCATCTTAGAGGCTCCATAGATACACGTTATTTCTATGGGTAGTTGTTATAGTCATTGCTCTACTCTTTGGTTGTTGCTACATTTTACAACGATACATTTATGACAGACTTCTGTTGATTTGATTATTTGATGGTGATCATCATTTAGTTAGCTATTTATAACGTATTGATATAATTGTTGAAAGATTATCGAAAGAGATTAGACATTTATTGATTTTATAAGCTGCTTCCGGTGTTGTTCATAGGATCGGATGCCTGTTACGCCTAGGGTGGGTTTTGGGGCGCGACAGATAGATACAAAAAGGCAAAAGTTTTCTGGGTTGCGGAACTAGACCATGGCTCACCCTGGAAACTCAAATAAGGGGCCTCGGGGATAACTCACGAGGTGCTGACGTGGATCCTATCACAAACTCTGCACTCAGAAAAGAGTACATCAAGGCAGATTCAGTACAAACAATTAGTACTGGTAGGTTTCATAGGCCGACAACGATTAGTTCGCATATATAAAGAAAGAAATCAAGAAGTAGACATGTAAGCAATCAAGGATAATCACTAAGGATATTCAAGTAAG
This sequence comes from Lycium barbarum, assembly GCF_019175385.1. Classification (NCBI taxonomy): domain Eukaryota; kingdom Viridiplantae; phylum Streptophyta; class Magnoliopsida; order Solanales; family Solanaceae; genus Lycium; species Lycium barbarum. The sequence continues at coordinate 118,229,423 of NC_083340.1, read as the reverse complement.
ACTCATATTAACACAGTTGATCTCAATAGTCTACAGTTATAACCTAGGCAAAAGTCTCTAATCCTCGAATCCATCAAGTTTCTAAGTATGTACTTAGTAAAAATACAGCAAATCAAATGAATCATCAACCAAGGAATCAATGCGGAAACATACCATGCAATGATAATAATACAGTGAAAGTGGATGAAATGCAATGCCATGTAATAGCCAATACCTCAAGCCTATACACATATGCTACGGATGAAAATCTCGACGTCTCAGTAGTCATGATCCATGGGGTACCCGCGAAGTCCATGTACACCCTCGTCCTAGCAAGAAACCTCGGGCACTTATCATCATCAGTACCAAGTCACATTTCAATATCAATATAACATATGAAATGTGGAATTATGCAATGCTTGAGATCATCATCAACAGTAAATCATAATCAAGATCTCACTCGTGTCTTGTCATGACCCAACCGGAGGGCCATGACGGGCACCCGGTGCTTACCCACCCGGGCGCCTCTTACCGTACTCTCTTATTCACATCTAGGTGAGCCACATGGCCTACTAATGATTTTTCAAACATCAACAATACTAATCAAATTAGGCAACGACACATTTCTATCATCATCAATAAACAATGTCCATGTCCATGTACACAAGCCGACGAGTCTAACAAAATAGTATACAAAATATGAGCCGACAAGGCTACAAGACATCCGACCATACACAACTGTCTACGAGCCTCTAAGAAGGGTATGTAACATCATATAGGCGGGACAGGACCCCGCCATGCCCATATATATGTACACAAAAGAATAATACCAAAAGTTGTAGCTCCGGATGAAATGGAGCTCCTCTATGCACTCCCTGAATAAGAAATCTATGGATCAAGCCTGTCTACCTAGCCACCTGCAGGCATGACGCAGCGTCCACAAACAAAAGGACGTCAGTACGAATAATTTACTGAGTATGTAAAGCATAATCAACATCATAGTAGAAGCATAAGAAATAGCACAAGAAATAGCATAAGATAGAAGAATCAGGAGGTAATAAAGCCCTTTATACCTCTAGTGGCCATCATCATATTGACTTACATGTCTTTCATAAGGACCTTCCATTTCCGATGCTTACTCATGCACATATACATATATTTATTTGTATTCGTATCATACCCGACCATGAGGGTTCGGTGTTTCACGTACCCAGCCATGTAAAGGCTTGGTGTTATACATACCTGGCCCTACCAAGGCTCAGGGTTATCCGTACCCAACTGCAGTGGTGCGCGCGCGATAGGTATCATACCCGGCCATATAAGATCAGTGTTACGTAACAGTCATACATACTTAGACACGTGTGCATAAGAGTCCATCAGTAGCATCAGTATTTTTACTATTATCGTTTTCGTCACACCTATCCTTGGAGGATCAACTATCATAATACTAGTATCGTGAAAGTATCGAGAATCATGAGTTTTGGTAATGAGATAGAGTCATTTGGAAGACGTTATGGAACTCATGAAAGGATATATAGCAAAAGAACCATGCCTTAATGAAAGAAGGGTTAGCCTTACATACCTTTTAGTCTTCTTAACTACTTAACGTTCACCATCGAGTTTGAGCAATCTACATTTAGAAGGATTCATACCATGGTTAAGCCTTAATGATACTCTTAAATTCAACAAGAATAATTCATGATCTATTGAAAATTGGGCAGCATTTCCCCTATTTCCTCAACTTCCACCATATTACAAAACAACTCCCAAACATCCATAATATCATAATCAAGTAATCACATTCCATTAAGCCTTCAAAATTCATCCTTATGTTCACTTATACCAACAACCTCACACCCATTTTAGCACATTTTCATACAATGCTTCCTTATCACTATTACTACCTTACATAACAAGATTATATCTATATTATACTAAGAATCATGGCTCACGTTAGCTTACCACTCAAAACATCATAAAAGTCACATTGAGCCCTCATTTTCTACTTTCTTCTTCTACCCAAGTTATTCAACAACCAAACGTTCATGATAACATGAAATAAGCATGAAAAATAACCTTTTATCTCAAGGGAATGAGCTTTGGAGCAGCTATCAACTAATGTGAAAACCGTAGCTTCAATGCTCAAGAATCTCTTGTAGTCTACTAACCCTAGGAAGCCTTCTAACACATGAACACTTTGATTCTCGTCTCTTGATCTTTGTTTTCTCTTGGGATGGAATGGAATATGCTTGGAGAAGGGTTTTGAGCTCTCAAGACTTGTGGAAAATGAAAAATGAAATAAAAGAACAAGAGCCCTCTATTTATACAAAATAGAAAAATTCAGCCCGATGGACTTATACGAACCACTTATACGGTCCGTATATTATTATACAGTCCGTATAAGTGGACCGTATAACACCAGCCTTGAAAGGTCCCTTTCTGTTGAGGTCCTGTTATACGGACCCTCCTTATACGGACCGTATAAGTGGTCGTATAACTCCTAGTTGCGCGAAACTTTCTCTCGTTGATTCGTTTGACTTCCAATTGTCGTGGAACCTTCTTGGCATTTACATAATACTTCATTAACCATGAAATAGGCCCTATAGCAGCTCCTCAAGATATTATCAAATAAATATTAGCTCAATTATAGCGAAAACCTTTCCGAACTCGACTTATATTTCACTTCCTTCAAAAAACTAAAGCTCATATATTCGTACAACTTCAAAATCTTATGGTATGCACCTCATGCTATATATTATCTTCCTTAATCTTGTATGGGGTTTCATAATCACCTTAAGCTCACATTAGCCTAGACACAAGGCAACAAAATGGAAATTTCCGAGGTGTAACATTCTTCCCCCCTTACGAACATTCGTCCTCGAATGTTAGGTTCTCTGGGATTCTATAAGAATTTCGCAAGAGTTTCCCCTATAATATGGCACTACCATCCTGCAACAACAACCCAAAATACATCGCCACACAGGGCTGCAACAACAACATCAATAACCATAGCCACACACGACCAGGAAAATATCAAGGAAAACACTATATACCTTAGGATAATGGCTTCTCTGCCTGAGTCTTCTCTGAAGGTGAAAATAAATGTGGGAACCTGAACTTCATGTCTTCTTCAGCTTCCCAAGTCATTTCCTCTCTATTATTATTCTTCCATAAAACTTTTACTGAAGTTACCTCTTTGGTCCTGAGCTTCCGTACTTGCCTATCTAGAATGGCAATGGGGACTTCTTCATAAGAAAATTGTTTGGTAACTTGGACATCATCTATTGGTACAATTCTGGAAGGATCTCCAATGCACTTATGAAGCATCGATACATGGAAAACTGGGTGAACTGACTCCAAGTCAGGAGGTATATCTAATTCGTAAGCCATCTAGCCCACATTGCGTATAATCTCATAAGGTCCAATATACCGAGGACTAAGCTTGCTCTGCTTGCCAAATCTCATGACGCCCTTCATTGTCAACACCTTTAAAATTACCCAATCTTTCACTTGGAACTCTTAGACTCTTCAGCGATTATCTGCATAGGATTTCTGACGACTCTGAGCTGTTAATAATCGATCTTGTATAAGCTTGACTTTCTCTATAGCTTGCTGGACCAAGTCTGGCCCTATCAATTTAGTCTCTCCTACTTCGAACCACCCAATTGGAGATCTACACTTTCTGCCATATAAAGCCTCATACGGGGCCATCTGGATGTTATAATGATAACTGTTGTTGTAAGAAAACTTAATAAGCGGTAAATGATCGTCCCAATTTCCTCCAAAATCCAATATACATGCCCGTAGCATATCCTCAAGTGTCTGACTGGTACGTTCAGCTTGCCCATCCGTCTGTGGGTGAAATGCCGTGCTAAGGCTCACCTGAGTCCCCAAACCTTCTTGGAATGATTTCCAAAAATTGGTTGTAAATTGAGTCCCTCTATCGGAGATAATAGACACTGGAACACCATGAAGTTGCACTATCTCGTTTACATAAAACTTTGCATAATCTTCTGCTACATGTGTAGTTCTGACCGGTAAGAAATGAGCTGACTTCGTGAGTCTATCCACAATCACCCATATAGAATCATACTTACGTCGAGAATGGGGTAAGCCTGTAAGGAAGTCCATGTTTATTACTTCCCATTTCAAAGTTGGAATTTCTATATCTTGCAACAATCCGCCAGGCTTTTGGTGCTCAATTTTCACTTGCTGACAGTTAGGACATTGAGCTACAAATTCCGCTATATCCTTCTTCATTCCATTCCACCAATATATAGATTTAAGATCATGATACATTTTCGTTGCTCCGGGGTGAACGGAATAACGGGAACAATGAGCCTCTTTCAATATTTCGTGGCGTAATCCTGCAACATCGGGGACACATAACCTGCCTCGACATCGGATAAATCCATCCTCGGAAATCTCAAATAATGACTTCTCTTTTTGAGGGAGTGTATTCCTGTAACAAACTAGCATGGGATCTTCGTATTGACGCTCTTTCACTTCAACTACTAGCGACGAGACCGCTGAATTTTGAATGATAGCTCCCATACTGCCTGAGTCCACTACTCGAACTCCTAGGCTAGCTAACTGCTGGAGCTCACGAGCTATCCCTCTTTTCTCTGGCTAAACATCGTATAAACTTCCCATGAATCTACGACTAAGAGCATCAGCCACAATATTTGCTTTCCCGGGATGATATAGGATGTTAACTTCATAGTCTTTCAACAATTCTAACCATCATCGTCGCCGTAAATTCAGTTCTTTCTGCTTGAAGATATACTGAAGGCTCTTTTGATCTATATAAATATCAACGTGGATGCCATACAAATAATGTCTCCACATCTTCAATGCATGAATTACTGCAGCCAATTCAAGATCATGGGTCGGATAATTTTTCTCGTGTTTTCGTAACTGTCTTGAAGCATACGCAATCACCTTACCATGTTGCATCAACACACAGCCTAGCCCAATGCATGAGGCATCGCAATAAACAGCATATCCTTCCAATCCCTCTGGAAGTGTTAGGACTGGGGCCGAAGTCAATCTATCTTTTAACTCTTGGAAACTACGTTCACAAGCATCTGTCCATTGAAACTTTGCTGATTTCTGTGTCAGCTTTGTGAGTGGTGCAGAAATAGAAGAAAAACCTTCAACAAATCTCCTGTAATAACCTACTAAGCCCAGAAATCTACGAACCTCCGTAGGTGATGTGGGCCTTGGCCAAGTCTTCACGGCCTCAATCTTTTGGGTATCTACCCGAATGCCATCAACTGAAATAATATGCCCCAAAAAGGTCACCGAATTTAACCAAAATTCACATTAGAAAATTTGGCAAATAACTCTCGAGTTGAAGAACTCTAAGAACGGAACGCAAATGATCCGCATGTTTCTCCTCGGACCTACAATACACCAAGATATCGTCGATGACCACAATCACGAATAAATCTAGGAAAGACCTGAACACATTGTTCATCAAATCCATAAATACTGCTAGTTAGCCCAAATGACATTACCTGGAACTCAAAATGGCCATATCTTGTTCTGATGGCTTTCTTAGGAATATCTTTCTCCCTAACTCACACTTGATGACACCCGGATCTCAAATCTATCTTTGAAAACCATTTGGCACCTTGTAATTGATCAAATAAGTCGTCAATCCTTGGGAGTGGATATTTATTCTTGATCGTTACTTTATTTAGTTGCCGATAGTCGATACACATTCGCAAGGAGCCATATTTCTTTCGCACAAACAACACGGGTGCTCCCCACATGGAAGAACTAGGCCTAATGAAACCTTTTTCAAGCAAGTCTTTCAATTGCTCCTTCAACTCTTTCAACTTGGCGGGAGCCATTCTGTAAGGAGGAATAGATATAGGTTTTGTATCTGGTAGCACCTCAATAGCAAAATCAATCTCCCGTTCAGGAGGGAGGCCTGGTATCTCTTTCGTGAATACATCCGGGAACTCATTCACCATAGGGAGAGACTGAAGAGTTGGCGGTTCAGCTTCTACATCTTGAACCCGAACTAGATGGTAAATACAACCTTTAGCAATCATTTTCCTTGCCTTGAGGTAGGAAATAAACCTACCTCTCGAGGACGCTGTATTTCCTTTCCATTGTAAAACTGGTTCTCTCGGAAACTTGAAGCGAACCATTTTCATTCTACAATCAACATTGGCATAGCAAGAAGCCAACCAATCCATACCCATGATAACATCAAAGTCCACTATTTTTAATTCATGTAAATCAACCATAGTACGGTGGTCACAAATCAAGACTACAACATTCCTATATACTCGGCTAGCTATTACCGGTTCACCAACCAGTGTAGGTACCTCAAAAGGTTTGATCGACTCCGGTTTGACCCCAAACCGACCTGCAATATATGGAGTAACATATGACAATGTGGATTCCAGATCTATCAAAGCATATACATCATGAGAAAATACTGATAATATACCTGTGACGACATCGGGAGAAAACTCGAGATCTTGGCATCCAGCCAAAGCATAAATACGGTGCTGAGGGCCACTAGAACTGGGGGCTCTCCCTCTATCTCTACCATGGTTACTGGCGTCTGTGAACCTGGCCCCATATGGTGTATAGATGATGAAGACCCGGCTTTCGATCCTGAACGCTGGACCCTACCCCTACCACCAACTGAGGGGCAATCGCATGATATGGCCTGGGCGACCGCATGCATAGCAAACCTTTGAACCTAGTCGACACTGGCCCTAATGTAACTTCCCGTACTGGGAACATCGTGTCACGGGTGGCCTTGCCTGACCCGAATCGCCTCTGAACTGAGAACCTGAAGCCCTGAAACTCTTACTCTGCTCGAAATAAGTAGATCTATCAAATCTCTAGCTTGTAAACCATGGAGGCGCGCTAGTCATAGAATGACCTGAATGCCTATAAAACTGCTATCTTTTCCCGCCTCTAAACTCACTCGTCGGACCCAAAGATGTAGCCCTTTTGCTATTCCCTTTGTCATGCTCACGCTCACTTCTTTTCTGTTGTTGGCTTTTCTCCAAATTCTGGGCCTGGGCTTGAATGCGTAAAATATCCATGTTGTCCTGAAAGGACGCAGTCAAGCACCTATCCATCAAATGTGGCCCTAGGCCTCTCACAAATCGGTGCACTCGGTTACCCATATCAACTACCATTGCCGGAGCATACCTAACCAACAAATTGAAGGCACTCATACTTCCTTGCCTGAGATTCAATATCTTGTCGGCTCTAGCCCGCCGAACCTATGGAGGCAAGTAATGTCAAAGGAAGGCATCCACAAATTCTTGCCATACCGGGAGAGGTGCATTGACTCCCCGTGAAGCTATCCAAACCGCATACCAATGGACCGCGACATCCCGCAATCTATAGGACGCTAACTCTACCAATTCAATGTCCGAAGCATGCATTAACCGAAGTGTCCTCAATATCCCATCAACAAAATTCTGAGGGTCCTCATCCGGCTTTGACCCGAAGAATTCCGGAGGGTTCAAGCTAATAAAATCACGGGCCCTTACACTAACAGCCATATCACCTTGCCCTGTACCTTGCCGCTGAGTGTGAGCGGTAACCAACTGAGTAAGTAAATAAATGGCCTCTTTCACATCTTGGCCTGAAGTAGCTGGTGGAGGAGTTGGGGGTGCTGGAGCTGGGGCGGAGGCTCCCTCATGCTCCTCAGAAATAGGCACTGAGTGGGAGGACTGAGATTGAGCCGCATTCTGGGACTCACCCTCCGTTAGAACCGTTGGCGATACTCTTTAGGCCCGCTTTTCTGGCATTGTCTTGCCCTTTTGGGCTGCCGTAGCTTTTCTCTTTACAAGCATTTCTTAAATACATAATACACAGTTAAGGAAAGAGAAGTCCTTATATTATGGCTCTATCACACGATCTTATGAAGAAAAAAGGTCATTCATTCCTAAAATGCCCGCAGCCTCCTGTTTATAAATGTGGCGCGCAACACACCCATAAACAAGACTCTACTGGACACGGCTCATAGACACACCCTAGGACAGAACTGTTCTGATACTACTTTTGTCACGACCCAACCGGAGGACCATGACGGGCACCCAGTGCTAACCCACCCGGGAACCTCTTATCGCACTCTCTTATTCACATCTAGGTGAGCTACATGGCCTAATAATGATTTTCCATACATCAACAATGCTAATCAAATCGGGCAACGACACATTTCTATCATCATCAATAAACAATGCCCAGGTCCATGTACACAAGCCGACGAGGCTAACAAAATAATATACAAAATATGAGCCTACAACGTTACAAGACATCCGACCATACACAACTGTCTACGAGCCTCTAAGAAGGGTACAGAACATCATACAGGCGGGACAGGCCCCGCCATGCCCTTATAGATGTACACAAAAGAATAATACCAAAAGTTGTAGCTCCGAATGAAATGGAGCTCCTCTATGCAGTCCCTGAACAAGAAATCTATGGATCAAGCCTGTCTCCCTGGGCACCTGCGTCCACAAACAAAAGGATGTCAGTACGAATAATGTACTGAGTATGTAAAGCATAATCAACATCATAGTAGGAGCATAAGAAATAGCATAAGATAGAAGAATCAGGAGGTAATAAATCCCTTTACACCTCTAGTTGCCATCATCATATTTATTATCTATCTTTCATAGGGACCTTCCAATTCCGATGCTTACTCATGCACATATACATATATTTATTTGTATTCGTATTATACTCGACCATGAGGGTTCGGTGTTTCACGTACCCGGCCATGTCAAGGCTTGGTGTTATACATACCTGGCCCTACTAAGGCTTAGGGTTATCCGTACCCAACTGCAGTGGTGTGCGTGCGATAGGTATCATACCCGGCCATATAAGCTCGGTGTTACGTAACAGTCATACATACTTAGACACGTGTGCATAAGAGTCCATAAGTATCAATCAGCATTTTTACTATCATCGTTTTCGTCACACCTATCCTCGGAGGATCAACTATCATATAAAGGAGGTACTAGTATTGTGAAAGTATCGAGAATCATGAGTTTTGGTAATCTTAGAGATAGAGTAATTTGGAAGACGTTATGGAACTCATGAAAGGATATATAGCAAAGGAACCATGCCTTAATGAAAGAAGGGTTAGCCTTACATACCTCTTTATCTTCTTAACTACTAAACGTTCACCATCAAGGTTGAGCAATCTACATTTAGAAGGATTCATACCATGGTTAAGCCTTAATGATACTCTTAAATTCAATTAGAATAATTCATGATCTAATCAAAATTGGACAGCATTTCCCTATTTCGTCAACTTCCACTATATTAAAAAACAACTCCCAAACATCTACAATAGACCCACAATATCATAATCAAGGAATCATATTCCATTAAGCCTTCAAAATTCATCCTTATGTTCACTTAGACCAACAACCTCACACCCATTTTAGCACATTTTCATACAATGCTTCCTTATCACTATTACTACCTTCCATAAAAAATATTATATCTATATCATACTAAGAATCATGGCTCACGTTAGCTTACCACTCAAAAACATCATGAAAGTCACATTGAGCCCTCATTTTCTACTTTCTTCTTCTACCCAAGTTATTCAACAACCAAACGTTCATGATAACATGAAATAAGCATGAAAACTAACCTTTTATCTCAAGGGAATGAGCTTTGGAGCAACTATCAACTTATGTGAAAACCCTAACTTCAATGCTCAAGAATCTCTTGTAGTCTACTAACCCTAGGAAGCCTTCTAACACATGAAAACTTTGATTCGCGTCTCTTGATCTTTGTTTTCTCTTGGGATGGAGTGGAATATTCTTAGAGAAGGGTTTTGAGCTCTCAAGACTTGTGGAAAATGAAAAATGAAATAAAAGAACACGAGCAAACTATTTATACAAAATAGAAAAATTCAGCCCGATGGACTTATACGGACCACTTATACGGTCCGTATAAGTTGACTGTATAACACCACCATGGAAAGATCCCTTTCTGTTGAGGTCATGTTATACGGACCCTCCTTATACAGACCATATAAGTGGTCGTATAACTCCCAGTTGCGCGAAACTTTCTCTCGTTGATTCGTTTGACTTCCAATTCTCGTGGAACCTTCTTGGCACTTACATAATACTTCATTAACCATACAATAGGCCATATAGCAGCCCTTCAATAAATTATCAAATAAATATTAGCTCAATTATAGCGAAAACCTTTCCGAACTCGACTTATATTTCACTTCCTTCAACAAACTAAAGCTCATATATTCGTACAACTTCAAAATCTTATGGTATGCACCTCAAGCTATCTAATACCTTCCTTAATCTCATAAGGGGTTTCATAATCACCTTAAGCTCACATTAGCCTATCCACAAGGCAACAAAACGGAAAGTTTCGAGGTGTAACATGTCCTATCATAAGTACACGTCACATTTCAAGCCTAGATTCATTATTCTTCCTTTTTATGATGATAAGTGACATAACAAGAGAGAGATGAATGCAACACAATCACAACATAGCAAATAGGGCGACAAGCCCAACAAAACAACAACAAAACCAACCTAATTGAAATTCACCTCCACACCATACTCGAAGTCCTAGCATGATTTTACCATCAATATCTAACTCCTACATATGCTTCACTAATTGGGGTCTAACTGAAAGGTAAATCATAACCTAGCTTGATGCCGAGAAGGTGCCACGAACTATCGAACACGACCCTTTCCCTTCCGAAGAGCTTCCGAATGTTCGAAGTCTATTCAATAATGTAATCTACATTAGTAAAAAAGACAAACGATACGCACATAGCTACAATACTATCCGAATCGAAAGCAACCCTTTTAGGGAGGGAACCGGGCCCATAAGGGTAAAATAGGAATTTCAGTTAGAATCGGTTAATCAACGAATACAATCCCTCAATTACTAATTAAACCCATTTTATCATCAATTCCATCATTAGAATGAAAACCCCAAAATTAAAGAAGAGCCCTAATTTCCATGACATTGATTCTTGAAATAAAAGAAGATTCAAGCCTAGAAGCTAATTACCCAATGATTAGAGGGTAGAAGTCAGTAAATTTAACCAATAAAACCTAATTAGATTGAATGGAATTTATGATCAACATCCTAGGGTTCATGAACCCATCTTCCCCAAATAGCTAGTTAAAACTACCATGGATTCCATCTTTTAACATGAATAAATCACAAAGGAGAAATAGGAACTTACCCAATGAATAATTTACCTAAAACCTTTACAAATTTCCCACATAAACACTCTTTAGGTTTAGAATTTGAGAATAGAAATAATTGTTCGAAATTGGGAAATTATAGCTTGTGACTCAGTGATTTCCGCATCCACAGACACCTTGTCCGCAGATGCGGACTCACTCATGGGCACAAAGGATCCGTAGACGCGGAGCCACTTGACACTTCATACTCTCGCGTCTGCGAGTGAAGTACCGCATGGGTGGAGCCCCAGAGGAGGAAACACACCCGCTGAAGTGGGACATTAGAAAACCGGAAAAGTTTTCACCATGTTCTACCAAATTTCTCGACATCCATCCGAGACCTCTCAGATACAATCAAAACATACAAACACATGTAAAAATGTGCTACGAACTCAACCGTGGCCTTGGAATTCCCAACAGATCTCACCTTGACTCGGTCAACCCCTAAGCGGTAAAAACCAAGTTTCCAACCAAGGGTACAAAACGTTCCCAAAAGCCTTGGGAACAGAACCAAACATCCCACCAAGTCATAATCGACCCCCGGACCTCACGAAATCAACAAAATTATCAAAAATTTATGTTTATCCAAAAGTCAACTATTAGTCAAACATCTTTCACTTTAAGGCTCTATATTCCTCAAATCTCACCAGGACTAACTCGATGACCTTGAGAACCATGCTACCCATCCCTGTGGGTAAAAATGCACATAACCAACAAAGGGGTCATTGTTACACCTCAAACATTTTCGGGTCATGTGCGTTGTGAGTAAACTAACTTAAGCTCGGAGAGGTCATGAAACCATTATAAGGTTAATGAATACTCTTAAAAAGTGTTAAGCAAGTGTCTAAAAGTTCTGGGATCAAGCAAATCAAAGAAAATAAGTTTGTCAAAAATTTGGAAAAAAGTTGATAGAATTTTGGGTCAACTTTGGAGGGGTATATCTCCTAGTATATTAGGAGTTTTAAGGTGTTTAAAAATCTTAAAATGAAGTTTGTCGAGTCTAGTATCCAACGCAACAAACCAATCATCAATACGACATCGGAGTAGAGAATTATGGACGTTACAAGTTAGGCTGACAGAGCAGAAACGCGCGCTACAGTAAGACCGACGTGCTACACTAGCCGCGCTGCTACAGTAACTGCTACAGTGCCCGAATCGACTTTGCCCAACTATAAAAGGGTCAAAACCCCATTTTTTTCACCAAAAATCAGATGACAAAGCTCAGCAACATATAGGGTCATTTTGGTCATAAAGAATTGAGAGAATTGAGTGATTTTAGCTAATCAAGGCTCGGGTGGTGCATAGTTGTGACTATAGCATCGTTTTGCAGTGGAATTTGGCATGGATTCAAGGTGAACATCGGAGATATCATCATTTTAATAAGAATAAGGTATGAATATTTCCTTATTATCGCTGTTTTAGGTTGATTTTCGAAGGTAGAACGATTAAATGAGCGTATAGTTAATTTGTCGGTGGAGAAATCGGATAAAAAGATCATATGAGATGTCTTATGGAGTATTTTGATATTGATGATGATGTGGTTGATATTAGTATGGTTGTTGTTTTTGTTGGTTGTTGGTAATTGCGATTTCGGGCTATATGTACAACTATTTTATAATACCGTGCCTACATGGCTGGGCAGCATAACATCGTGCCTATATGGACGGGCAGACACACCGCTGCAATGGGCAGTTTACTATACTGTCCCGGAAGCGGGATGCTCGGACGCGGGATGATGATGAGATGATGATAACACCGTGCCTATATGGCCGGGTAGTATAACACCGCGCCTTCATGGCCGGGCAGCGTAGTATATATATATATAAGAGTTTTGAAAGAAAGCATGCATATTGAATGCCCTCAGAGGCACTTCAGTTATACAGAGTCATACAAGTAGTTTCAGAATAACAGATTGACTTTCATGTTCTCCATGATTCTTATGTTCATATTACTCTTATGCCTTACATACTTAGTACATTATATGTACTGACTCCCCTATTGTTCAGGGGGCTGCGTTCATGCCCGCAGGTACAGATAGACAGAGAGGCGATCCAGCTCAGTAGAGCCTCTTCTCAGCTGTTGTGGTGCGCTACACTTGTTCCGGAGCTGCTATCTGTTTTGGTATGTCATGTTTGATGTATATGTATGCGGGTACGGAAAGGTCCCGTCCCATCCTTTATACAGTTGATACTTCAGTAGAGGCCTGTAGACAGTCGAGTACAGTTAGACTTGATGTAGCCTTGTCGGCTTCCACTCTTTTGCTGTACAGTATGTAGAAGCCGTGTCGGGTTGCACTGTTATTTTCTTTATATATATATATATATATATGCTTATATACATAGATGATTGATAGTCCTTAAAGTTATCCTGATATGAGTTAGCATGGTTCAGCTATGAGTTTTATGGGCCACCCACTTGTCCCGTAAGGTACAGGTACGAGAGTAGAGGTGTTTGGTCAGTAGTGGCCAGACACTCGTCATGACTCAGCGGATGTGTCACGCCCCGAACCATGGCCTGGGCGAAACACGCCACTCGGTGCCATACTACATGTGACCAAGGGAACCACATGGCTTGCTTGTCAACATGGGCATCAAAACAATATACTCTATATATGATGCAATTTAAATGAGTCATGAAAATGTAATTTGCGAAATAAAGTCTTGAAATTATCTCATAGCATGAAATATCATGAAAACATAATAGTCTGCAAACATGAATGCACAACTGATTCTGTGAACTAACATCTGTCTATGAAACCTCTAAAAACATGTCTGAATACTAACTATCAGAACATGGCCCTGGACTACCATAAACTGAATATTAATGCAGACTCCATGTTGAACCCCGAGAGAAGTGGGGCTCACCAATAAGCTGATAACTGAAGTGATCCTACTGCGTAGGTGTATGCTCCTGAAAATCGGTATCTGCACCGTGAAGTGCAGGCCCCGGGCAAAAGGGACGTTAGTACATGGTGAATAGTACTAGTATGTAAAACCTGCTGAAATGAAGAACATGGCACAGTATAGGTATAAGACATGAACTGAAACTGAATGTAACTTGGACATGAGCATAAAACGCGAGTTAAGTCTGAAAACAGTAAATCAATGGAAATACATGTATGTAAAACTGCTTGTAACGTGGGTAATGCTATAGTATAACCGACAACATGGTCTGGTACTTGCGTCCTACCAGCAGAACACTCACAACCTTGCCAGGGATATGAGATTTAAGTAATAATAAGCATGTAAGGATCCAAACTGCATAATGAAGGTGTTGCCTCCTTGCTGACAACCCTTATCCTACGGTGGCTACGTAGTTTCAGGCTATCTGAGCCTTCTCGGTTAACTAAGCAATTCCCAAAACATGAACATAATATAGTTGGCTAAGAAGCCCATGATTTTCGTGAAATAACTTGTAAATAACTTGTAATCATGATTTCACGAAATAACTTGTAAACGTGATTTCATGAAATATCTTGTAATATGGTTTCATGAGATAACTTGTCATAGTCTTGCAAACATGTTCTTGATTCATGAGTAATAACAATAGTTCATAATTATATATATATAATTGACTTGAAAAAATGCTTGTAACTTGCTACATAAAATCATAAAGTTTCATATAAACATAATGAGAATACATGAGGAAGAATTCATGATTCATGGATTAAGCTAGGGTTCCTAATAACCGTAATGGAAGATTAGGAATACAATAACGAATATAGATACGAAATTCATGTACATAAATACATAAATACGGGCTACCAATATGTTGGGTTTAATGTCCTAGGGTTTGAACTTCATGGATATCAAGAAATGGAGCATGGGGAAGAACGTAGAGATTCCCACATGTGGATGGAGGTTCTACATACCTTAATTGCTCCAAAACTTGAATTAAAGACTTGAGCTTTGAAGAAGATTTCCAAAATCTTTAAATCTTGAACCTTGAGATGGGTTTTCTTGAAAACCCTAGTATAGGAATGATAATTTCTTGTTTAGATTACAAGGATAGGTAGAATTGAGTTGAAATAATTAGAGTAGGCTTACCTTGATGTTCTTGATGATGGAAGAGGGTAGGAGGTCGTTCTAGGGCTTGAAGGAATGAAAAATAATGATTTGAACTAATATGGATGAATATATACTGTTATGGAAAAATTAGATTTTCGGCCCAGTTAAATACTGGCCGTATTTTGAAATACGGGCCGTATTTTGAAATACGGTCCGTATTTTGACATATGGACTGCACTGTGTCTCTTCAGTAAAATGGCCATAACTCTTTGCACAGATGTCCGTTTGACCCCCACAATATACCGTTGGAAAGGTATTTCAAAGCTCTACAACTTTCATGAAGGACGTTGGCCCAAATTACAAATATATCTTGAAATACGGGCCGTATTTTGAAATACGGTCCGTATTTAACCATTTGACATCAAATTGCCAAATTCCAGAATGCTCAGAAATCCTTGGTTTCAGTTTATGATTTGAAATACCCCGTATTGTGAAACATGGTCCGTATTTAACCATATGACATTCAACTACCAGTTTACGATTTGATTTACGGCCCGTAAACTGAAATACGGTTACTGTTCATGGGCGTAAACCACCATCTTACAGCTGAAGAGGAAATTTCCAATTCCCACATTCTTTATCTGGTTTTCTAAGTCTAGGATCATGGTCAAAGCTTAGGTTAAAGGTACGGGGTGTTACAATATCTCCCCCTTGCGATCATTCGTCCTCGAATGATGGGTCATGGTTAAGAACATGGCTGGACATGGCTTGAATTCATGAACATAAAAGAAACATGACGTAAAACATAAGAGCTTGACATGGTTACGTGGGAACATGGTCATGGATCATGAGAACTTGAATACGTGATTACATGGAAACATGTACATGGGGAACATGAAACTGAGTAGCGCCTACATGAATGAGAATCATGAAACATTTGTCCTCGATTTATGACTAGTGGTTAAGAATCGCTACTAACTCTGGAATCTACAAAATTTATGGTAGGACTTCGTTCATAATCCGGACCCTCACGACATTTCTCAAACCCCTGCTAGCTAACTAAAGTACCAACACACAACTCACAGGGTATCTTAATAAGCATGATGTGACATAACGGGATTACTGCATCTTGTATGTAGCTAACATAAATACTGAGCTGGCTTGAACACACGAACATTGGCTGAATGATTACATGATTACTATACACGTGGTTTGGAAGAAAATTCGTAGGCATGAATGACATGAGTACTGGAAATAGGTACGAACATGACATGATTACCTGGGCGTGAGATGCATGACGTGGGACATAAATACACGAAGATTCGATGACATGAATACATGAGTGCTAAACTGTCATGAGATACGAATACGTGTAAACATGGATATCGTAACGTGGGATCTGAATGTCGAAAATATGATTGTTACAATATGAGGATTGAATACTAAGCGCGCGTATTGGATACTTAGAGACTTAATTATAGACGTTCGTATGTCACCATGGTAATATGAGATAGGAGTATGACTTAGGCTTTGAATGTAAGCGCAACTCGATGCGAATGCAACAGACTTGAATCGTATAACAAGAATATGATCCTAACATAGGTATTCATAAATCTCTAGCATAGGCATGACATGAATACGTCGAATCTGAGTAGAATACTCTTGAGATAAGTACCACAGGATATATGAAAAGTTATCTATTTGAATATAAGAATGCACCTTACTTCTGATTATCTTGTTAGCTGCTAATCATGATTATAAATACCTTAGCTCATCTTGCTCATTCTCATGAGCGAATTATAGAGGACTGAGAGAAAAGGAATTATTGGTACTATTCACATGAGATACTTTGCTTTAGAGAACAGACATGACATGGTGCATTGTACATGAAGGACGTAGGGTGGAACATGCGTACATGGGAACGTGATTCATATGGCATGAAACGTGAATACTTGAATAGAATGACATGGGACATGGGTACATGAAAAACATGGCGTTCACATAAGTATCTGTATACCATGGCGTATAGACTTCAGTTCATGAGCATTGAAGTAAGACTAAGGCGTTAGTCTGACTTGCATAGAGCACAAGTTGCAGGCTAACTCTTGGGTACTCAGAGACGTAAGGCATAGATAAAACATTACCTTTTGAATTTAGATATACCGAAAGAATAGGACATGGTTCAACACAACTTACTCTTATCACTGTAAGTAAATGCCCTTGTTATAAATAAGGCTCATAAAGGAATAAATTATAGGCATGAACAATTCGTTTCTCGAGCATCTAACACAAAGGTAGAAAGTCACCTTGAACATAATAAGGCCTAGATACTTAGCAACAGGAAAAAGGAATCATGTCATCATAATCGTAAGACCTTAGCTAAAGGAATGTAAGCACGAATTACATAGAATCATGGATAGGACATCCATCTTGGTTCACCTTCATTATTATCTCACAAAATCATTATTACGATACCGCTATAAGTGGAATACATAGCGAAATGAATTAGGGCACGAGTATGTGATAACACGGATAACATAACTGTAGGGGTCAAGATCATCATCAGATTTGAAAAGCACTTAGATGCTAGAACATAGACATGAGTATAAAAGCATGATAGATACGTGAGACCTGAATGTGGTTTTTTTTTTTTAACTTTAGACACGAGCACACCTGATATGCGAAACATGAAAGGACATTCCCTTGCATACCTTACTATCGTATGAAGTCTTAATTCTTGTATCTTAAACATGGAGTGTAAAGCTCTAACATGGGCATGATATGGGTATGAAAGGCACGAGTAGAGTACGTCTGGTCATTAATACCACATAATACATGAATTACTCTGGAATTGGAATCGTTATACCCTTAAAACCCGCTATTCGATCTAGAACATTATCTTATAACATAATTACCTATTATTTGATCTCAACAGCATGACAAAAATCACACTCTACGCACTTTATCTTGGCTACATGAAACTTTGATCCTCTGACATAATCTCCTTAACACCTATCAACTCCCGAAACACATAATCTATATCGGCACCTTATCGCACGATCTCCCCCTTAGTTTAAAAGATGACATTTAAAGCCTATGGATCTCTCGAGTTAGTGATAAGTGGTCATCCAGTGGCTCTGCTAATTTCCTCTAAAATACTGACGACTCATTTTTTCCGCTTACTTCAAGCAAGTCTTACTTACTGGGAAAACTGGATTACTTAAATGAACAGGTTTCTAATGTACATAATTGGCATACTAGCTTTGTCAGTCTTGAGGAAAACTCTTTTCTGATAACACTTAAAGGCTCTTCTTCTGTAGCTTGCTCTCTTACTGCTTAGATAATTTTCTTCTTTCACCAATTTCTATACCTCAAATTTAACTTAAACCCTTTGGGTTCTAACACGCCTTCGGTGTATTCAGACAGTTACCTTAGTAGTGCTAACTTGACTAAGTAACTCAAATCGTACTTCTACTAACTCTGCTGAAAATTTCTAATTCACTGTGTCTATTCAAACTTACTTGCTATGCTTCTGTTAACCACTTGCTAGCATCATATTCTCTAATTCTTCTCTGAGTACTAAAGTGAAGCATAAGGTTATTTCTAACTTTTCCTCCTTATCTGACTCTATTTTGGAGTTGTATACTATCTTTCTGAACTATAGACATGGATCACACTTAGGGAAATTTCATCTGTCTTAAACAAGGAATTGGATCAACTAACCCCAAACTCTCTATACACTTTCAAAATTTATATCATACTATACACCAGGGATAAATATTTAATCATATAACCTAAGAGAGAATTGTCATATCTTTTATCTCGTAGTGATATCTCCTTCTTTTAGTAGCTTACTAACGTCATACTCTCTAGGTCTGATCTGAATAAGCTGAAATAATTTAAAACTAACCCTACAAAAATTTATATCGTCTGCTCGTGGTTTTCTTATCACATCAGTCCTTTCTTAGTCATGTGCATAGATCATATGACAAAAAAATATATATCCTTAAAAAAAAGTCGATACTTTCTAGTATTACAGGTGATTGGCTCTTAGGCTATTTCCTACTTAAAACTACCGTGGACAATTTATGCCTGCTGTGGTTAACTTCATAACATCCTACCTCGTGGGGTCTTAAATATGAACCATCACCCTTATACGGTAGCTCCATGGTTAGATAATCCAAATAAACTTATTCTATAAGGTATATAACCTATGTGTACTACCATATCGAAACTTGCCTTTCAAATGGTATTATCACCTGATAAACACACCATGAACTATTTAGCTAGTCTTGAGCCTCGAATTTTCTTCTTGCCGCTTACACATTTGATACGTTCAGAATTCGATGGAAAAAGAATATTACTTACTGCTCTAAGCTTCATGGCACGAGTTAGAATAATTCATGATGACCCCATCTGAAAGAAACACATCGATAATGATTAGACGTGGCGTATTCGGTAGAACGGGAAACAACACACGAGTCCGAGTGATTTCTGAGAACATAGCTCTATTGCACGATCTAAAGTTGAAAGAAGTGAGACAATGTTAAATGTCTTGGTGGTCAACTGTTTATATGTGTGGGCGCCACACACATATAAAAGTGACCCCACTGGACACGGTTTCATAGACTCCCTAAGACACTTGAACCTAGGGCTCTGATACCAAGCTTTGTCACGCCCCGAACCATGGCCTGGGCGAAACACGACACTCGGTGCCATACTGCATGTGACCGAGCGAACCACATGGCTTGCTTGTCAACATGGGCATCAAAACAATATACTCTATATATGATGCAATTTAAATGAGTCATGAAAATGTAATTTGCGGAATAAAGTCTTGAAATTATCTCATAGCATGAAATATCATGAAAACATAATAGTCTGCAAACATGAATGCACAACTGATTCTGTGAACTAACATCTGTCTATGAAACCTCTAAACACATGTCTGAATACTAACTATCAGGACATAGCCCTGGACTACCATAAACTGAATATTAATGCAGACTCCATGTTGAACCCCGAGAGAAGTGGGGCTCACCAATAAGCTGATAACTGAAGTGATCCTACTGCGCAGGTGTATGCTCCTGAAAATCGGTATCTGCACCGTGAAGTGCAGGCCCCGGGCAAAAGGGACGTTAGTACATGGTGAATAGTACTAGTATGTAAAACCTGCTGAAATGAAGAACATGGCACAGTATAGGTATAGGACATGAACTGAAACTGAATGTAACTTGGACATGAGCATAAAACGTGAGTTAAGTCTGAAAACAGTAAATCAATGGAAATACATGTATGTAAAACTGCTTGTAACGTGGGGAATGCTATAGTATAACTGACAACATGGTCTGGTACTTGCGTCCTAACAGCAGAACACTCACAACCTTGCCAGGGATATGAGATTTAAGTAATAATAAGCATGTAAGGATCCAAACTGCATAATGAAGGTGTTGCCTCCTTGCTGACAACCCTTATCCTACGGTGGCTACGTAGTTTCAGGCTATCTGAGCCTTCTCGGCTAACTAAGAAATTCCCAAAAACATAATATAGTTGGCTAAGAAGCCCATGATTTTCGTGAAATAACTTGTAAATAACTTGTAATCATGATTTCACGAAATAACTTGTAAACGTGGTTTCATGAAATATCTTGTAATATGGTTTCATGAGATAACTTGTCATAGTCTTGCAAACATGTTCTTGATTCATGAGTAATAACAATAGTTCATAATTATATATATATATATAATGGACTTGAAAACATGCTTTTAACTTGCTACATAAAATCATAAAGTTTCATATAAACATAATGAGAATACATGAGGAAGAATTCATGATTCATGGATTAAGCTAGGGTTCCTAATAACCGTAATGGAAGATTAGGAATACAATAACGAATATAGATACGAAATTCATGTACATAAATACATAAATACGGGCTACCAATATGTTGGGTTTAATGCCCTAGGGTTTGAACTTCATGGATATCAAGAAACGGAGCATGGGGAAGAACGTAGAGATTCCCACATGTGGATGGAGGTTCTACATACCTTAATTGCTCCAAAACTTGAATTAAAGACTTGAGCTTTGAAGAAGATTTCCAAAATCTTGAATTCTTGAACCTTGAGATGGGTTTTCTTGAAAACCCTAGTTTAGGAATGATAATTTCTTGTTTAGATTACAAGGATAGGTATTAGAATTGAGTTGGAATAATTAGAGTAGGCTTACCTTGATATTCTTGATGATGGAAGAGGGTAGGAGGTCGTTCTAGGGCTTGAAGGAATGAAAAATAATGATTTGAACTGATATGGATGAATATATACTGTTCTGGAAAAATTATATTTTCGGCCCAGTTAAATACTGGCCGTATTTTGAAATACGGGCCGTATTTTGAAATACGGTCCGTATTTTGACATATGGACTGCACTGCGTCTCTTCAGTAAAATGACCATAACTCTTTGCACAAATGTCCGTTTGACCCCCATAATATACCGTTGGAAAGGTATTTCAAAGCTCTACAACTTTCATGAAGGAAGTTTTCCGAACTTACAAATACATGTTGAAATACGGTCCGTATTTTGAAATACGGTCCGTATTTTGAAATACGGTCCGTATTTAACCATTTGACATCAAATTACCAAATTCCAGAATGCTCAGAAATCCTTGGTTTCAGTTTACGATTTGAAATACGGGCCGTATTGTGAAATACGGGCCGTATTGTGAAATACGCTCCGTATTTAACCATATGACATTCAACTACCAGTTTACGATTTGATATACGGCCCGTAAACTGAAATACGGTCACTGTTCATGGGCGTAAACCACCATCTTACAGGTGAAGAGGAAATTTCCAATTCCCACATTCTTTATCTGGTTTTCTAAGTCTAGGATCATGGTCAAAGCTTAGGTTAAAGGTACGGGGTGTTACAGGATGAGTCATGACAGAAGTGGTATCCGAGCAGTTCTGTCCTAGGGTTGTCTACAGACCGTGTCTAGTAGAGTCTTGTTTATGGGTGTGTCGTGCACCACACTTATAAGCAGGAGGCTACAGGACATTTAGGATGTTTCCATTCTTTGTATCTTAGATCGTGCAATTGAGCTGTGAGATAAGAAGTTCCTTTCTAATGATTTGTTCTGATTTCAGCGATGCCCCACAAGAAAGCTACAGTCGCCCAAAAGGGCAAGGGAGTGGCTGGTGAAGCCACTAGCCATGTTCAGCAAGCTACTAGGGCTCATAGTGAGTCCCAGAGTGAATGTCCATCTCAGACTTCACATACTTCGCCTCCAGCACCTGCCCTAGTGCTCTCAATTCCTCAGCCAGATGCACCGGGCTAGGATGTGCGAGATGTTGTACAGCTATTGACCAGATTGGTAGCTGCCAAGGATCAGCGGCAGGGAGTTGGCGTTGACCAAGCAGATTGAGCTGGCGGTGCGAGGGTTAACACTTTCCTCGGTTTAGACCCTCCAGAGTTCTCAGTGTTGAAGCAAAATATGGACCCTCAGGACTTTATTGATGGTATGCAGAGGACCTTGAGGGTTATGCACGCTGATGAGGTTGAGTCAGTGGAGTTGGCTTCTTACAGGCTACGTGACATTGCAGTGAAGTGGTATTGGATATGGGAGCTATCTAAGGGAGAGAATGGCCCTCCCGCTGTGTGGCAAAAGTTTTCAGACGCCTTTATTCTCCATTTTTTCCAACTAGAAGTCCGACGGGCCCGAGCAGATAGGTTCTTGCATATTGAGCAGGGCAGTATGAGTGTCCAGGAGTATTGTGTGCACTTCGATTCATTGGCTAGGTATGCCCCGACCATGGTGGCCGATATGGAGGATAAAGTCCACCGTTTTATGGCTAGTCTAGGGCCGCATCTGATTGATTAATACACGACAGCTGCATTATAGCCGGGAGGGGATATTTCCCGCATACAGGCATATGGACAGAATTTGGAGGACCATAAGCGTCAGCGAATAATAGGACGTGAGCATGATCGGGGCCGTAATAAGAGGACTAGATCTTTAGATATGGTTGGTGAGTCCAGGGGAGGACAAAGACAGCAGCATTCCCGGTATCCCTTTCATTCAGCAAGGGGTGCACCTCCCCGGTTTTCAGGTCAGGGGTTTGATCGGTCTTCTTATTCTGGAGTGGGCCAGAGTTCCAAGGCATCAGGTTCTCAGCATAGACCAGTGTCAGGCTAGATGAGGCCACCTTTACCGTGGTGTTCCCAGTACGATAGAACACACTCGGGATAGTGTCGATTTGGGTTGGATGCCTGTTATGCCTGTGGCCGACCAGGCCAAGTGATGAGGAAGTGTTCATCAAGAAGTGGTGTAGGTATTACTCAGCCTACAGGTTCCGTAGCTTGTTCTTCTTCATTTGTATGCCCTCCATGGCATAGCTATCAGGCACCAGCAGGACGAGGTAGAGGAAGAGGTGGAGCATCTAGCTCGAGCGGTCCTCAAAATCGCATTTATGCACTAGCTGGTAGACAAGATCGTGAGTCATCTCCTGACGTTGTTACAGGTATAATATCAGTTTTCTCCTATGATGTATACGCATTGATTGACCCCGGATCTACTTTATCCTGTATTACTTCATTTGTTGCTAGTAAATTCAGGATAGAGCCTGAGTCTATTAAAACCTTTGAGGTGTCTACGCCTGTTGGTGGCCCAGTCTTAGCTAGGCGAGTATATCGGGGTTGTGTAGCTATAGTGTGTAATCGTCACACCATAGCAGACCTAACTGAGTTAGACATGATTGATTTTGATGTCATTATGGGTATGGATTGGTTAGCTTCCTGCTATGCTAATGTCAATTGTAGAACGAAGGTGGTCGAGTTCCAGTTTCCAGGCGAACCAGTTTTAGAATGGAAAGGTAATGCTGTTTCGCCGAGGGGTAGGTTTATCTCCTACCTTAAGGCAAGAAAGATGATCAGAAAAGGATACATTTATCACTTATTCCGAGTCCAGGATGTACAAGCAGAGTCACCGACCCTTCAGTCTGTCCCTGTGGTTAATGAGTTTCTACAGGTGTTTCCAGATAAGCTTCCAGGCATCTCGCCAGAGCGGCAGATTGATTTTTCTATTGATCTATTGCCACATACTCAACCAATATCCAATCCTCCTTATAGAATGGCACCTGCTGAGTTGAAGGAATTGAAGGAGCAACTGCGAGATTTACTTGAGAAAAGCTTTATTAGGCCCAGAACATCGCTGTGGGGAGCACCAGTATTATTTGTAAGGAAAAAGGATTGCTCCTTGCGAATGTGCATTGATTATAGACAGTTGAATAAAGTGACCATAAAGAATAAGTATCCACTTCCAAGATTAATGACTTATTTGATTAGCTGCGGGGTGCCAGGTATTTCTCGAAGATAGATTTGAGATCGGGATATCATCAGGTTAGGATTAAGGAGGAGGACATTCCGAAGACGGCATTCAGGACTAGATATGGGCATTATGAGTTCCGCGTTATGTCATTCGGATTGACTAATGCTCCAACTGTGTTTATGGACTTGATGAATCGTGTATTCCGACCCTTTCTAGATTTGTTTATGATTGTATTCATAGATGATATTCTGTTTTATTCACCGTCAGAAGCCGTACATGCAGACCACCTACGTGCGGTGCTTAGAGTTCTTCGAGATAAAGAACTATATGCGAAGTTTTCTAAGTTTGAGTTCTGGTTGAACTCTGTGGCTTTTCTTGGTCACATCATCTCAGATGAAGGCGTTAGGGTGGATACCCAAAAGATTGAAACCGTGAAGAATTGGCCAAGGCCTATGACGCCAACGGAAGTACGTAGTTTCTTGGGTCTGGCAGGTTACTATAGGAGGTTCGTAGAGGGATTTTCTTCTCTTTCAGCTCCATTGACCAAGCTGACTCAGAAATCAGCTAAGTTTTAGTGGACGGACGCATGTGAGCTGAGTTTTCAGACATTGAAGGATAAGCTGACCTCAGCACCGGTCTTGACTCTTCCAGAAGGAACAGACGGCTATGTGATTTATTGTGATGCCTCAGGTGTTGGGCTAGGTTGTGTATTAATGCAACATGGCAAGGTTATTGCTTATGCTTCTAGGCAGCTTAAGAAGCATGAGCAAAATTACCCAACTCAGGTATCGAGATAGGTTGTGTGTCCTTAATATTGCGGGTCTCCGTCAACAAGTTATGGGGGAAGCTCACTATTCCTACTATTCTATTCACCCAGGCTCGACAAAAATGTACCATGATCTCAAGGAAGTTTATTGGTGGGATGGTATGAAAAGAGATATAGCAAAATTTGTCGCTTAGTGTCCAAATTGTAAACAAGTTAAGATAGAGCACCAGAAGTCTGGAGGTTTACTGCAAGCTATGGAAAGTCCGACATGGAAATGGGAAGTAGTTAATATGGACTTTATTACAGGATTTCCCCGTACTCAGCGGAGGTACGATTCAATATGGGTCATAGTTGATTGGCTTACAAAGTCCGCTCACTTCTTGCCTGTCAGAACTACTTATTCAGCTTTCGAGGTTGCCTGTCAGAACTACCTAGATTATCGAGTTTGCATATAATAACAGTTATCATTCCAGTATCTAGATGGCTCCTTATAAGGCTTTAAACGGGCGGAGATGTAGATCACCTATAGGGTGGTTTGATGTTGGAGAGAATTAGTTAGCTGGCCCAGATTTGATACAGCAAGCAGTCGACAAAGTGAAAGCCATCCAAGAAAGATTATTAGCGGTGCAGAGTCGACAAAAATCCTATGCAGATAACCGGCGTCGCAAGCTAGAGTTCGAGGTAGAAGATTGGGTTTTCTTGAAGGTCTCACCTATGAAAGGGGTGATGAGGTTTGGCAAGAAAGGTATGCTAAGCCCTCGGTACATCGGACCACATAAGATTATTCATACAGCGGGTAAAGTAGCATATGAGTTAGAATTACCTTCTGAGTTAGAGTCCGTACATCAAGTATAACATGTGTCCATGCTCCGTAAATGATAGGAGATCCCTCGAGAGTCGTGCCAGTAGATGATATCTAGGAGACTGAGCACTTATTTTATGAGGATATCCCTGTGGCTATATTTGATAGACAAGTCCGTTGGCTATGAACTAAGGATGTGGCTTCTGTTAAAGTACTATGGAGAAATAATAATGTCTAGGAGATGAATTGGGAGGCGGAAGAGGAGATGAAGACCAAGTACCCGCAATTGTTTCTGTTGTCCCAGGAGGCCCAGTTTGAGACATCATCATCCCCAGGTATTGGATTTATTTATAGCTATTGTGATTGGTCGTGTGAGGCCATATTGTTGTATATTTTAGCATGTGGACCTGTGCTGCATTATTTTGGGTTGTTGTGCACAGGATGGTAGTGGTAATTATATGGAAAACTCTGGCAAATTTTTTGTAGAATTCCTTAGTGTTTAACATTTGATGACGAATGTTTCTAAAGGGGGAGGGGGGGGGGGGGGGGAGGATGTTACACCTCGAAAATTATCGTGTCATGTGCGTTGTGAGTAAGCTAACGTAAGCTCGGAGAGGTCATGGAACCCTTATAAGGTTAATGAATACTCTTAAAAAGTGTTAAGTGAGCGTCACAAGGTTCCGGGATCAAGCAAATCGAAGAAAATAAGTTTGTCAAAAATTTGGAAAAAAGTTGACAGAATTTTGGGTCAACTTTAGAGGAGTACATCTCCTAGTATATTAGGAGTTTTAAGGTGTTTCAAAATCTTAAAATGAAGTTTGTCGAGTCTAGTTTCCAACGCAACAAACCGCTCATCGATACGACATTGGAGTAGAGAATTATGGACATTACAAATTAAGCTGACAAGGCAGAAACGCGTGCTACAGTAACTGACGTGCTACAGTACCGTACTGCTACAGTACTGATACAGTACTGCTACAATGCCGGAACCGAGTTTGCCCAACTATAAAAGGGTCAAAACCCTATTTCTTTTCACCAAATATCAGATGAAAAAGCTCAGCAACAAATAGGGTCATTTTGGTCATAAAAAGTTGAGAGAATTGAGTGATTTTAGCTAATCAAGGCTCGAGTGGTGCATAGTTGTGACTATAGCATCGTTTTACAGTGGAATTTGGCATGGATTCAAGGTGAACATCAGATATATTGTCGTTTTAATAAGAATAAGGTATGAATGTTTCCTTATTATCGTTGTTTTACGTTTATTTTCGAAGGTAGAACGATTAAATGAGCGAATAGTTAATTTGTCGGTGGAGAAATCGGATAAAAAATCATATGAGATGTCTTATGGAGTATTTTGATATTGATGATGATGTGGTTGATGTTAGTACGGTTGTTGCTTTTGTTGATTGTTGGTAATTGCGATTTCGGGCTAGGGATATAAGCAGGGGAGATGCTGCCGAAATTTCAGCAGATTCTAGAAAGATTTATTTGAAGGCTTAAGACAAGCTCATAAAAACGAGTCTAATGATAGTATAAATTTTCTTGAATATAGATTTACGATCCTCGGAGGACAAGCGTTGAGTAGTTAAAGTTAAGGCATCCAAGCGAGTTCCAAAGATTCTATTATTAGACAGTGTAGGGATATTTGATGTCCTTGGCCTCTTATGTTGATGATCGTAGCCTCCAGAGGCTTATCATATTAGTTTCTTATGTCACAGAGAGTTCTTATATAATCAGTAGAGTCCAAAGTATTCTTTTCTGGGTCTTTCATGCATTTATATATATATATATATATATATATATATATATATATATATATATATATATATATATATATATATATATATATATATATATATATGTCTCTAAGAGTTTTAAAAGAAAGCATGCATATTGAACGCCCTCAGAGGCCCTTCAGTTATACAGAGTCATACAAGCAGTTTTAGACATACAGATTCACTTCCATGTTCAGATGTTCTCCATGATTCTTATGTTCATATTACTCTTATGCCTTACATACTTGGTACATTATCTGTACTGACTCCCCTATTGTTCGGGGGGCTGTGTTCATGCCCGCAGGAATAGATAAACAGAGAGGCGATCCAGCTTAGTAGAGCCTCTTCTCAGCTGTTGTGGGTCGCTCCACTTGTTCCGGAGCTGCTATCTGTTTTGGTATGTTATGTTTGATGTACATGTATGCGGGTACGGAAAGGTCCCGTCCCGCCCTTTATACAGTTGATGCTCCAGTAGAGTCCTGTAGACAGTCGAGTACAGTTAGACTTGATGTAGCCTTGTCGGCTTCCACTCTTTTGTTGTACAGTATGTAGCAGTCGTGTTGGTTTGCACTGTTATTTTCTGTATATATATATATATATATATATATATATATATATATATATATATATGCTTATATGTAGAGATGATTGATAGTCCTTAAATTTATCCTGATATGAGTTAGCATGGTTCAGCTATGAGTCTTATGGGCCACCCACTTGTCCAGTAAGGTACAGGTACGACAATAGGGGTGTTAGGTCAGTAGTGGCAAGGAACTCGTCACGACTCAGTGGATGGGTCGTGACAGTCGTTATATCAGATACCAATTAAACAACCGTTCATCCTTGAACAGAGAAAGAAAGAATGAAAGAAGGGTGCCTGCGTTGGTGAAAAGTTGGGGATATCTCTCTCACGCGTATCAATTTCTGTCTCCAAGTAGCCTCCTCAACTGGATGATGCTTCCATTGCACCTTAACTGAACAATATCCTTAGACCTCAACTTTCTCACTTGCCTGTTAAAAATCGCTATCGGCTCTTCCTTGAAGGATAGATTCTGATAGAACAATACTGAATCCAAATGAATGATATAAGAGCCGTCTGAATGGTACTTCAACATGGAAACATGGAATACCAGATGAACTCCTGAAAAAAAGGATCGCAAAGCTAACTCATAAGCCACCTCGCCAACACGATAGAAAATATCTGAAGGACCAATAAACCTTGGGCCCAACTTTCCTTTCTTCCCAAATAGCATCATACCTTTCATGGGTGAAACCTTCAACAGAACCTGCTCACCAACCATAAACTCTAGATCACGAACCTTCCTGTCCGTATACTCTTTTTTCCTACTCTGAGCTGCCAGAAGCTTTTCCTGAATGAACTTCACTTTGTCCAAGGAATATCTCAACAGATCCGTATCCTAAGGTCTCCCCTCAAAAGCATCAAACCACCTAATCGGAGAACGACATCTCCTACCATACAAAGCCTCGAATGGTGCCATGTCAATACTCGAGTGATAGCTGTTGTTGTACTAAAACTTTTCCCACAGTAAAACCTGGTCCTAATGACCACCAAAGTCGATAACACAAGCTGTTAACATATCCTCAAGCACCTAAATAGTCTTCTTGGACTGATCATCGATCTGCGGGTGAAACGCGGTGCTAAGTACCTAACTCTTTCTACAAAGTCTTCTAGAACTGGGAAGTAAACTGAGTGCCTCTGTATGAAATGATGGAAATGGGCACAGCTTGAAATTTGACAATCTCTCTAATGTAGATTCGTGCCAACTTCTCGGAATTGTAAGTCACCTGAATCGGAATAAAGTGCGCAGACTTAGTCAACCTATCTATAGTAACCCTAATTGAATAAAACTTGCCCAAAGTCTTTGGCAGGCCAACCATAAAATCCATAGCAATCCTCTCCCACCTTTCACTCGAGAATGGACACACCTGGTCTCTGGTGCTCATATGTTAACCTGCTGGCAATTCAAGCACTAAGAAACGAAATCCACGATGTCCCTCTTCATCCTATCCTACCAATTATGGTGTCTCAAATCACGATATATCTTTGTAGCACTCGGATGAATAGAATACCTAGAACTACTAGCGTCATCTAAAATCAAACAAATCAAGCCACCCACATGAGAAACGCAAATGCGCCTCTTAATCCTCAAAACATCCTCATCATCTAGATTTGAATCCATGACCTCACCATTCAACACCTTATCTTTTATCTTACACAACTTTACATCATCAAACTACTGTAACTTAATCTGCTAAAAAAGAGACGACCTCGCCTCAACACAAGCCATAACCTTGCCTGGTTCCGAAATATGAGGCCTCACCAAACCATTAGCTAAAGGCTGAAACTCCATAGCTAAAGGATGCTCCTCAAATCATCGTCAAGTACACCGACATAGACCATTATAATTTTCCCAAATAGCTGCCCTCGGTAAGATATCTTCAAATCCACTCGCAAACCTCGATTCAGAACTGAAATCCATCGAATCCTTAAAGGTGATTTATTAGAAAACCCATAAGTCCTTCTAGTAATATAAACCTAGTCCCCCGACTCAAATTATATCATCATTGTCACCCGAACTGAATCCAACCTTTACGAAACCAATCACAGTCCTGTCACACATTTGCGGTGACCAATTCTAATCCTTCTCTCATGAATACTGAATTCAGTGCCGTCACCTCGACTACAAAGGCTGAATTCTATCCCAGTCATCAACTTTGTACTGAAGAACTATACCTAAGATTGCAATCTTCATGTTTCCTCAATTTTCACCTGATACACAAATCTGACTGAACCCCACGAACTCTAAATACATCAAATTCTTGTCATGCTTCCTCGTAACTTTCTCATGATCCCGAACACTTCAATGCAAATCATATGGCCTCAATTAATACACCTTTAACCATCGAATCTCCCATTATAACACCTCGATATGCCTATCACAATTTTGAAAGCATCAAATCTCACAATCTCTTGCATCAACCTTGCCCAACTTTTCCCAAGTCATTAATATTCCCGAAATACGCACCCAAACTGTCCAGTTAGTAATACTTAAATATAAGCCACTACCACGAGTACGGTCTCAATATAACTCTAACCTTCAAGTTATAGAGATCCCCAAAATTCCTTCTCGTTAGTCAACTCTAGCTCACCCATTGAAGAGTGCTACGAAATTACCCATCTTGGTAAAACACAAGACATCTTTCCATAAACCCTAGCATGTCGGTCACCTAAAATTTGCTTCTCACCGGTCGCTGATCACGAAACCCCATGGAACTTCATCACAACAATTAATCTATTTTTGTAGACTTGCTTCTTTAAGCGTACTTAGCAATCACACCTTATCTGACAGATGAAAGACAAAAACACCACAATCCATACCTAACCCAAGCAATCCCGAAGATGTACCTTACTCATACCGATTCTCGAGCAAGTATACCTGTATCTTAATTCTTAACTTTCTCTATTCCGATTAGCTCACATTCACCTCTACCGTCTGACCATAACTCAACCCCATCAAAAGTATACTGCAAAATCATAAGTCCTAACAAATAGCCGAGTCAATCCTGGAGATAGTATTATGCCGCACACTCAGATAACCGATAGTTTCCTTTTTCTCACTCGAACTGTAAACTAGGAACTACTCTAAATTCGGTGCATCAAGTAACCCATTCTTCAAGAAGTCTTCCCATTAGAAATTACTGACCAACCCTGGTCATCCCAACGAGAATCAATCATTGCCGATGTAGTACCCCCAACCAGACTAAACTGATTCATAATCTGTAAGACGATCCTTAATTACTGAACCAGAACACCTCTAATCAAATCGTGCAATTATCCCTCTCATTCGATCAACCCAGCAGAATCATAATAACAATAGTAGGAGGAACTAGCCAAAACTTACAAACAGATACAATACCCATACCCTTTGTCCAAGATTAGATGCAACACCCGATAAATCCTTAAGTACTAAAACTTCACAATTCCCTATCACTGAGTCATTTCTATTAGTTAACCACTGTCACCCATTGGCCTACGACATAACTGAATATACCAACTCATCTATGAACCCTTACGTCTAATCTATATTGTATAACTGCAACATAACTCTCAAATCCATAAGCTTTTGTTTCAAATGATTCCCTCACCAATCCTCTAAACACAATGACCATGCAAACACACCTTTTTACTTAAGGACCACACCTGCCCACTACGTCAAGTTTCCCACTCATCTTTATTAACCTTGCCTTTTGATTTAGAACTGACAACCATTTCCCTGAAAGAACCCACGAACCACTAGTTCTTACTTCACCACTACCATTCTGTCATGTCGAAGACCAACCTAACTTCCCACAATTGAATACAAAATCCGCCCTCGTACATCTTGCGACCTTATCCTGACGAGAACATCAGATACCAATTGTGCACTTCATATATTAGATATTGATGGATCTAAATTGTTTTCCTTTCGCTTTCGTCCCATAAGACAAGAAGTAATTTTACCAATATATCTTCAGAAATGTTACTTCGTTACACCTTACCACAAAAGTCGCTTTTCCTATCCTTATCCTTAACTTCTTTTCATCATCATAACACAGTCACCATCCTCTTGTCGAATCTGATGATCTTTCCCAAGTTACACTTGATTCCTAATGTTGAAATCGATGCACTTCTATTGCTGAATTTCTGACTTGCCATTGATACACTTGTTCCACACACCTATCATACTAAACTTTGACGATACTGAAACCCTTCCCAATCATGTCATAGCTTACCGCGCCACGTAATGTCAAACTGCCCGAGTAAGAATTTAAGGATGAGTTCCCACGATCCGTGAGAGAATAAGACAAAGAAATTCAGATACTAATTTGAATGAAGTAGCACGAGATGAAAGAAATAATTGGAAGTTTTCTAAATGTTCTATAGCTTCTTGTAGACATTCTCTTATACTTGTAAGACCGGTAATGTTATACCCCGTACTTTATACGTTGAGGTTTGTCGTGAGTTACCTGACGTGGATTTAGAAAGTGAAGTTTTTGTCAAGGTTGTTGACACCTAATTTTTGACCTCCCGAGATCTATTTTAAGTGCTCAGAGCCCTTGGACAATAAATAAAATCAGTTGTGCACCCCTAAGGGGGTCTGGGTAATTTTATGAAATTATTTGGGACAACATGTTACCCTTTTGAGTTGATAAAGAAACACTTGAAGTATTTTAATTTTGTGGAAATTTAACTTTTGAAGAAATTGTAATAACTCGAAGGGGCAAGAAAACCCCTTTTGAATAATTATTCGTTCAGTTACTTAAATAAGGAAAATTAGATTAATGAGCAATTTCTCCAGTTTTATTGTCCAAGGCATTTTGAGTAATTGAAAGGGATGACCATTTTACCCTTTCCTCCGCGTGCTTGCGTAATCGATTAATTTTCTTAACTTAAAGACCGGTATCTACAAAATGATTTTTTAATTTTCTTTTAAGGGTTGTTCTTTTAAATTGTTTAAGTCCTAATGGACTAACAATTGGTTTTCTTTTATTTTTTTAATTTATGCATTGGTCCTTCTTTTTCCTGCCCTCTATATATATGTATGTATATACACCATGTATTTATCAATATGCATGTTGCATATACACACGTGTATATATATGGAAGCAGGCCATTTTTTAAAGCGAATGGGCTAGGCCCTGTCTAAAAGGGGTCGTGACCCGGCCCACTTGGCAATTAAAACAAAAAGGGGAGTCTATTACTCCTCTTCCCCCCCCCCCCCCCCCCCGCTCATTGTTTTTATGCCCTGGGGGGGAGGCCTCGGTGCAAATTAGAGAGAAAGAGGGCGGCTAGGGTGAAACCCTAGCACCTCTCCTCCCTTCCACCACCTACCCGCCGTTGTTTAACGTCGTGTCCTATCAATTTTGGAGCGGGGAGAAGGCAAAGCATTCAATGCTTTGTCCTTCTCCGCCTAAATTCAGGCCAAACAGACCCCAAGGTGTACCCTCCCTCTTTTTATTTATATGTATCTGTAGATTTGAGTTTTTGAGCATTTGATTTCGTCTATGTGTTAGATCTGAGCCGTTTAATTTGGGTTTATATGTGCGACTTGCACAAAAGACATAGGCTTGGCCATATTCTTAAAACATGGACCTTAAACAATCATGTCAAATAAGTAGACCAAAAATCAAATTAATGATTTAAAGGTATAAAATATTTATAATTATTTATGAAAAATTAATATTATAAATATAAATAATTATATAATTTATCGGTTTGGTTCAGTTATTTATTCGGTTATTTTTTAATAGAACCATAACCAAACCAAATATTATTGATTTTCTTGCAAGTCCCACATCGAGTATTTAGTAGTTTCAACATTTTGGGGTTTCTATTTTAGAAAAAAAAAAGGTCGGAAAAAATCAGAAAACACTAAGGATTTGAGATATTAGTCCTTAAAAGTTGAAATTTGTTCAAAGTTCTTAAGATTTTTTTTTATTTGCTCAAAAACTTAGTTCTAAAACTTGTTTGTTTTTTTTTTATTTTTTTTTTGGCATTTTGGCTTGAGTCTTGGAGGAGGCATCATCCAAATCCAATTTTGGTTAAGGCCGTTCCCACAAAAGGCAACACTTACTCTTGTTATTGCCTTCATTTTAATTTCAGCCTTTTAATACTTGTTTTAGTTATGTCTTGTAGTTGTTATGGTCTTTGCTAGCTAATTATGATTATAATGGTAGTTTTCTTAGGTTGGGAGCTGGTGTTAATTATTTGATGACATTGTTTCGTTGATCTCTGTTCGTATCCTTGCAACTTAATCTATGTTTAATTCGATATGGATATTGGTAGAATTTGCTTGAACTTGGACCATTGTATTCCTTAGGTTTGTCTTTGCTTCTCTTTTATAGATTAAAATGGGATTTTGTGGAAAAATGAACATGTTTTAAGTATTTGCCTTTCGTCTTGAATTAGTGAACACGAGACTTGTGTTTTGCGCTTAGTTTTAACAGT
This sequence comes from Lycium barbarum, assembly GCF_019175385.1. NCBI lineage: Eukaryota > Viridiplantae > Streptophyta > Magnoliopsida > Solanales > Solanaceae > Lycium > Lycium barbarum. Next base: position 118,194,536 of record NC_083340.1, on the reverse strand, counting down.
AGGTTTATGAGGTTTTTTTTTATCTTTTTTTTTTATGATATCTGTCTATGTCTTGTTGGTTTTGCTTGACTGAGGCTTGTACTAGAGCTAGGTTTATGTTCTAACTTGAAATGTCTATAGTCTTTGCTTTTAGTTTTGAAACTAATGGTCAATGGCTAGGGTAGTCATGGTTATAGTCTAGCTTAGTTGATAGTTGACCCTTGGGAATTGGTTCTTTTGTGGATTAGCACTGGTTTGAGTTCACGTATGTTAAACTTGGTCATCTTCGATGCTATTCAGTTCCTTGTTCAATTTGGTATCATGTGATCTAGGATGAGATTGGGAGTGCCTGGCATAGGTGTGGTCTATTTGTCTTTCCTCTCTTTCAAAACTGTGTTTACACTTGCTTGCTTCCTTTTTCCTTTGAGTTTTTTCTATTCATGATGGGGGGTCTGGTCCTTTTCTCTTGAATCTGTTTGATCATGTTGAGTGGATTTGGGGAACTTATTTGAGCTAAACCTGCAATTGGAACTGGTTGGGTGTGTGTCTAATTAACCAACTCCCTTATTTTCTTTGTTTGTCTAATAACTGCTACCTTTGTCTTTCTGAAATAGCTTGATTAGAGTTTTCCTAAATATGTAGGAACTCATTCATGACTTGTTTGGACTCTTCTCAGTGGTCCAGAGTGTTTTTACTTATAAGAAGGTTGTTTTCCATATCAACTTGTTCCACTTAGACATAGAGTAAAGGGAAAACTGAAGAAGAGGGTCTTAGGGGTAGAGTGCGCTCTTGGCTTTTATTTTACTTATTTGATTGAATCACTCCTCTTAGCCAAAGGGGAAGAGTCAAACTGTTTTCTTGAAATTTTTACTAAGTGTTGAGGTGTTTTGACAAGCTGTCACAAGTTTGGTACCTAGTCTTTTTATTTGACTAAAACAATAGTGTAAAGTCATAGTCGACTTTAAAAGAGGAGGGTCTTTGTTCATGTGTGTTGTGATCACTTAAGACAGACTACTTTCCTAAAAATAAAGTTGTGTGTGTGGTCTGGGCTATTGTTCTACTGGTATCTTGCTTGTCCCCTCCCCAGTTTGCCTGAATGTGATAAAGTTTGTCTTATTGGGAGATGATCAACTTGTACACTGAATATCTGGGAGCAACTTAGAATTTTATGAGGTTTTATGGCACTTTTCTTGGTTTTCTTCGTTGTGATCACTTAGCTAACACTAGAAGTTAAGAGAATTGGGTTGTGCCTTGGCTGTATCACTGTTTGTCCTTGTTCTCCCCTTTTGTGTCCTCCCTTTTAGGCTGTACTCATGACATGATCAGGCTATTTAAGTGAAAATGTTGATGAAGTTTGAAAATTACAAGAAGCAGTATTAGATATTTGCTTTGTTACTGCACTTTCAAAAGGAAGTTGTCTCTTAAAACTTGCTTGGCTGACAGACCACCTTGCAATATATGTGTTCTTGGAACCTACATGTTGATTAATCTTGAGTTATGAAACTCTTTCACTATAGACTCCCTTTCCCTAATAAAAGTTTGGCAAAAAATAAATAAGTCCTCTCTGCCATAGGCCTAGCATAGACTGTAAGTTTCTCCTTTTTTCTGAAAATTGGCAAGTCTTGTAGCTTTGTGATTTGGTCCAAGTTTGGTTTGTGTCATGACGTTTTGTGTCCTTTCTTTACACTTGCTTGACCTCACTGTTGTAATAAACTAGTCAATTAGGGTGTGGTTTCCTGATGATTGACCTTGCTTGGAATTTGGTGAAGTCTCATTGAGGTGTTTGTGTGTACACTTTAGGTTTGAAAGCCATTTGGCCTTAGCAAAGGGTGTGCTAGTTCTTGTATTTTCCCGAAATAAAACGATGTGTTTGGTTTGTGCTTTTCTCCTACTTTGCTTGTTTTCCGTCTAAAGTTTCTCCTTGTGTTACATGGATTTACATTCTTCAAACTGAGAATGCCTCCCTTCTTTGATTGACTTCTTTTGCTTTTCAAAATCTTCAAAATTATCTTGTAGCCTCCATGTCCCACTTAATGTTGGATTCTGTCTTACTTGTGTGACTTGATTCTGATAAATAAAAGATTGCGTCCTCTCTTCTAAATTCTGTTGTAATTGGAAACAAGAGTCCCTCCCCCCCTGCGTTTTCTTGGTTCAGTTTAGAAGTGTTAAGACTGATTAATTTGATCCCACCTATTTTGTGACTAAGAGAATGCTTGTGCCCAATGTTGTTATTTGGATGTGATGTCAACAATCTCTGAAACTTGAATCTAGCCTATATGAACTAGCTAGACTACCACTGTTTGATGTTGGGCCTCTAAGAAGTCTGCCCTTAGCATTTACCACTAAATTCAATCATAAGGAGCCTATAGACCTGGACCACTGAGTTTGTTTAAGAAGGAAGGTGTGATAGGGTTGAATGTGTCTAAGCTTGCCTAAAGCCCCTAGTGTTGTCACTGGATGATTAGGGTGAGTACATTAAGATGGGGGGGGGGGGGGGGGGGGGAAGGGTTTTATGAGAGGAAAAGGTGAGCTTGAGGTAATGACCCGTGGGGCCAAGGATTCATTTTTGCTGAAAGGAGACTCAGGAAAAGGAGATGAGGAGGTGATGACCCCACCCTATCCTGTTTCCCTTTTAGGGGCCTGAAACTCTTACTTCCATTTTCTTGAACCTTCCCCTCATGATCTTGGGACTCACAGAGTTTTAAGGTAAGGGAGAGTGGTTTGGTTATGCCTCAAAGCGAAGGGGAAATGGCCTAGAATTGAATTCTACTGCAAATATTATCCAGGCTAGTGCTATATGATCCCTTTTGCTCTTTCTGGTTTAAAACCTTTGGTCTGCAGGGTCTAGGGGTTCCTGAACTTTGTTTTGACTTGAAACTGGTCTAAAGTATTGTTTGAACCTCCCTTTGTCCATGGTTGTATCTTGTCTTAGCCCCTCCCTTTGTATTGAATTAAAACCAAGCTATCTTAAGTTACTTACATATCTCCAGCATTATGTCCTACTGCTCCTATAACCATGTGACATTAATTGTCATCCAAACCTTCTTGTTTTACTGTTATACCCCGTATATTTATACGTCAAATTATTCGCAAGCAAGTCGGCGGAGTCATTTTCGGACACGAGATAGAAACCTTTAAATTTAAATTTTAAATTAGAACATAAATTATTTATAAATTTTATTTGGTGTAAAAATATTATTGGAGATTAGGAACTAATTAATTATGATTAAATTATTAAGTAGGGATTAGGGATTAATTAATTAATTTAATTTTTAAATTGTGGGCCCCACCCGTTTTATTAAAAAAAAAGACAAATAAGCAAAATATTTGATAAGGCATGGAGTGGGGCACGTGTAACGATAATAGGTTACATGTATACATATGCGATGACTATGTTTATCATAATTCATTCATTTAGCCAAATTTCATTTTTATCTTCAAATTAGTGAGAGAATGAAGCAATAGCCATCCATGGCTGCCATGGCAGCTCACGGCCATGGCAGTCCATCCCTTAAAAAAAAAAAAAATCCAAGTTAATTTGCACGTCCGAGGAGGTGGTAGTAACATTGGGTGTTGAATCGAGGAAGAAGAAATTGCGAAATTGGAGCAATTAAGAGTAGAAATTCCTCCGAGGAAATTTAGGTAATATTTTCTTGTTTTATGGTGTAATTGTGTTAGTAGTGTTGTAATGGAGTTATTAGAATTGGAATTAAGAAAATGCATGAAATCGATGTTATAGGAAATTGTAGGTTGAAATGGATTAAGAGAAATTGTTGGGTTGTTAGAATTGTTATGGGCTGAATTGTGAGAATTTATTATGTATATCTCTGTTGTTGGTATTTCTGTTTTAACAGGAGAATAATTGAAAATTTGGGTTAGGCGAATATATAGGGGAAATGCTGCCCGATTTTCGTTAAGTCCTTAAATAAGGCTAAACAAGCGACGAAGCGAACGAGAGTGCGATTAACCTTCAGCAGGTATGTAAAGCTGTCCCTTCTTTCTTTTGGCATGTCTTAGATTTAAGTGATGAATGATATGAACTTTGGGGTAATTCCATTCATAAGCTTTGAGTGATATTTATGATTCTTATTCACTTCTTGATGTTACAATTCTCAAGTGATTGAGCCTCCCTCTTTAGTTTTCTGTACGTTGGTTAATAGTCGATATATATCCATTCCTATTCTTAGGAACTCTATGATAACTAGTCACTGGAGTTCTATAAGGTGTTTCATACTATAGTGACATATGACTATGATCCTTAAGGCTTTGCGATATACTTATGATGACATTCAAGGGATGTTTGATATGTTCGAGTGACATTCGAAAGGTATTTGATACGACTATTGTCCTGATTTTCAAATGGTAATTCGTGTTGATTATTCTATTGAGTCTTTGAAAATGTTTTTAAATTGCATATAGTTTCTCACTACACTGCTCGTGCATGCCTCAATATGTCTTTCACTGAGTCCCGGGCCAGGATATGTATTCATGCACAGTTTCACTGGATTGTTCACCGTGTCCCTCACTAGAGGGCCGGTGTCACGACCCGACTAGGGGGCCACGACGAGCACCCGGTGCTACCCCACCCGGGCACTCCCTTATCATGCATATCATAACATCTAGGTGAACCATAATTCATTTCATGCATTTTAAATCATTAATCAAGCTAGTCCCATTGAACGACCATCATCAATTAACATATCATGGGCATCTATGCCATGTCAAACATACAAGGCCGACGAGGCCAACAAAAGATATACAAAACATAGGCCGACATGGCCAAACATCTCTACCCACATACACATGACTACGAGCCTCTAAGAGTATGACATATCATGAGCGGGACAGGACCCCGCTATGCCCATAATTATATACACAAAAGAATGAGTACCCAAAAGATATGGCTCCGAAGGAAATGGAGCTCTCTATGAAATCTTCAAATAGGCAGCTATGGGTCAAGTCTGTCTCCCTGTGCACCTGCGGGCATGACGCAGCGTCCACAAACAAAAGGACGTCAGTACGAAGAATGTACTGAGTATGTAAAGCATGATTAACATTGATATACAACATAATGAACAATATATGGAATAGCATAGGAGGGGAGACAATAATATCATCATCATCATGTCGCTTACTTACTCACATCGTCATTCGTGCCCCATAATAAAACTCGTACCATGCTTGTGCTCGTATTAGTATACATGTCCTTATTCGTATTCTTATACATAGTCTCATCACATTCTTTTACATAATATATACATACATAGTCATTTCGTATACATGGCATTTACATAGCGTACCCGACCTCATTGGATAAGTATTTCATATACATACTTGGCCAACCAAGGCTCAATGTTACTCATACCTGGCCCTACCAAGGCTTCAGGGTTATCTGTACCATCTACAGATGTGTGCGCGCGTTTCGTAATCGTATACATATTCTATACATATTCATACACATATATTCTACCCGGCGTTATAAGCTCGGGGTTTCATTATAGCCCTTCATAGGAACGTATGAGTATAACAGCCCGTAGGCACCTTTAGTATCATTATTATCACCATCATCATTACTACATGATCGTTATTGTTACTTCTATATCTTAGTCTTACTCGTCACCTGAGGTGCGTAGCGCATTCGTAGTACCAATCAAGGATAGTGAGCTTATGAGCTCGAAATGTGAAACATTTGTAGTCGACATGCTCATATAGAGGGATTAGGAGTTTGGCCAAAGAACCATGCCTTATGAAAGAAGGGTTAGCCTTACATACCTCTTTGTCGAATTATTCTACACTTGCACGTACTCCTTCGATGCTCACGTTTCTACCTTCATTAAGGCCATACTATCATTAGTATCGATAACTAGTGCACGTGGCTAGAACTAGAGAAAATTGGACAACATCTCCTTTATCTATACAACATTTGTCCATATCATAATTCAACCCCCAAACGTCAACAACACATTTATAATATCATTTCCATGGCCATTAATCATCTACATTATCCACATTCTCAATTCACTTCCATTTGTCCCTATTTATGGTCACAACACCCAACTTCGTTCATCCATATACAATGTCTATTTCATGATCTTAACGTCATTTATAACACACTCAGATCACAATACAACAACCATCATGATTCAATTCAAACTATGTCTCAAAAACGTCACTATTTATCATTCATGCCCTAGTGGACCATGTTTTCTCCAATCCATGCATTTTAATTCTCCTATACCGTAAACATCATATAAAAATCATGAATCTTACCTTAGAAGTTGTAGGGACAAGATTTTGTTGATAATACTCCACTTTGAGTAAAACCCTAGTTTTTCTCCATTTGGGTTTCTTGACTTTAGATGATCCTTGATGGGTTTCTACCTTGGATTTACTTGTTTAATGTGGTTGATGGATTAATACCCTTAAAAACTTGTACAAAAGTTGTAGAGAGATGTTTTAGAGAGAGAGAGGAAATGTGGAAATGATTTTCATGAACTTGGTCTTTATTTATTAAATCATCACTGAACTGTCGGGTTCCATTATACCGTCCATTATACGGTCCGTATAATGGTTATACGGTCCGTATAATAGACCGTGAAATGGGTCTGCCCAACACCCCTTCACTGTGACTACTTGACGGTCCGTTATACGGTCCGTAAAACAGTTTTACGGTCCGTATAACTGACCGTAAAACGTTACCAGTGAGCAACCTTTCACTGTGACCATTCGACGGTTCGTTATACGGTCCGTATAAATTTTATACGGTCCGTATAACTGACCGTAAAATTCCACCAGCAACCAACCTTCACTGTGATGGTTTTACGGTCCACTATACGGTTCGTATAACATTATACGGTCCGTATAATGAGCCGTAGAACTCATCAGTCACTGAACTTAGTTTCGCCACTTCGTTTGATCTCCGATCCTCATGGAACCTCCTTAACACTTGTTTAACACTTCAATACCAATCTAAGGGACGTTATAACTCTTTCCCAAAATGCCCTTAAGTCATCATTAACCCGATACTCGTATTTCGCTAGTTCATTCACTTGCGTACCAACGGAAGATTTTTCCGAGGTGTAACATTCTCCCCCCCCCCCCCCCCCCCCCCCCCCCTTAAGAACATTCGTCCTCGAATGTTGAGAACACCCGGGATTTTATAAAAATTTCGCCAGAGTTTCCCCTATAACATGGCACTAACAACCTGTCACAACAACCCATAATATCGATGCCACACAGGGCCACATCATAACAACATGAAAATTTTGGCCACACACGACCCAGAAGCATAAAAGGAAAACATCCATACCTTATGATTTTGACGTCTCATCTTGGACTTCTCCCAAGGGTTGAAATAAATGCGGGTACTTGGATTGCATATTTTCTTCCGCTTCCCATGTCATTTCCTCTCGATTATTATTTTTCCACAAAACTTTAACTGAGGCCACTTCTTTGTTTCTAAGCCTCCGTACTTGCCTATCTAATATGGCAATGGGTATTTCAACATAAGTTAACTTTTCTGTCACTTGAATATCATTCACTGGGACGACCCTCGTAGGATCTCCAACACACTTCCGAAGCATCGAGACATGGAAAACCGGGTGAACTGACTCCAAGTCTGGAGGTAAGTCTAATTCATAGGCCACTTTGCCTATCTTTCGCACAATTTCATAAGGCCCTATATACCGGGGACTAAGCTTCCCTTTTTTGCCAAATCTCATAACGCCCTTCATCGGCGACACTTTCAAAAACACCCAATCCTTAACTTGAAACTCTAAGTCCCTTCGACGATTATCCGCATAAGACTTTTGGCGACTTTGAGCCGCCAACAACCGATCTTGTATGAGCTTGACTTTCTCTATGGCTTGTTGGACCAAATCGGGCCCCATTAACTTGGCCTCTCCCGTTTCAAACCACCCAATCGGGGATCTACACTTTCGCCCATATAAAGCTTCATATGGTGCCATTAGGATGCTGGAGTGATAACTATTATTGTAAGCAAACTCAATGAGTGGCAAATGGTCATCCCAATTTCCCCCAAAATCTATCATGCATGCCCGTAACATATCTTCAAGAGTCTGGATGGTGTGTTCAGCTTGCCCATCGGTCTATGGGTGAAATGCCGTGCTAAGGTGCACTTGGGTCCCTAGACCCTCTTGAAAGGACTCCCAAAATTTGGCCATAAACTGAGTTCCTCTATCCGAGATAATAGACACTGGGACACCATGGAGTCTCACTATTTCTTTAACATAAAGCCTTGCATAATCTTCTGCCACATAGGTCGTCCTGACCGGTAAGAAATGAGCTGATTTAGTGAGTCTATCCACAATCACCCATATGGAATCATACTTGCGTCGAGAACGAGGTAGCCCTGTAATGAAATCCATATTAATCACTTCCCACTTCCAAGTTGGGATTTCTATATCTTGCAATAAGCCACCCGGCTTTTGGTGTTCTATTTTTACTTGTTGGCAATTGGGACATTGGGCTACAAACTCCGCTACATCTTTCTTCATCCCATTCCACCAATATATAGACTTAAGATCATGATACATCTTCGTCGTTCCAGGGTGAACGGAGTAACGGGAATAATGAGCCTCTCTCAAAATCTGGTGGCGTAAGTCTGCCACATCGGGGACACATAGCCTGCCTCGGCATCGGAGGGCTCCGTCTCCCGAAATATCAAATGGTGACCCCTCTTTCTGAGCGAGCGTATCTCTGTACTGCATTAGCCTGTAATCCTCACCTTGCCGCTCTTTTACTTCCGCTACTAGCGACGAAACTGCCGAATTCTGAATGGTAGCTCTGCTGCTACCTGAGTCCACTACTCGGACCCCTAGGCTGGCTAGCTGCTGAAGCTCACGGGTCATTTCTCTCTTTTCTTGTCGCACATCGCATAAGCTTCCCATAGACCTGCGGCTAAGAGCATCGGCCACAATATTTGCCTTTCCGGGGTGGTACAGGATTTCGACGTCATAGTCTTTTAGCAACTCTAGCCATCGTCGTTGCCGCAAATTTAACTCTTTATGCTTGAAGATGTACTGGAGACTCTTATGATCTGTATAAATATCCACGTGGACACCATATACGTAATGTCTCCATATCTTTAAAGCATGGACCACCGCGGCCAATTCTAAGTCATGGGTAGGATAATTCTGTTCATGTTTCCGTAATTGTCTAGAAGCATACGCGATCACCTTACCATTTTGCATCAATACACAGCCTAGCCCGACGCCTGAAGCATCACAATAAACAACATACCCTTCCACTCCCTCTGGAAGTGTCAAGACTGGGGCAGAAGTCAATCTCTCTTTCAACTTTTGGAAACTACGTTCACAAGCATCTGTCCATTGAAACTTAGCTGACTTCTGAGTCAACTTTGTGAGCGGTGCAGAAATAGAAGAGAAACCCTCAACAAATCTTCTGTAATACCCGGCTAAGCCCAAAAAGCTACGAACCTCTGTAGGGGTTGTGGGACTTGGCCAAGTTTTCACTACCTAGATCTTTTGACTATCCACACGAATACCATCAGCTGCAACAATATGGCCCAGGAATGATACGGAGTTCAACCAAAACTCACATTTGGAGAATTTTTCAAACAACTCTCGAGCTCGAAGAACTCCAAGGACGGTTCGCAAATGCTCCGCATGCTCAGCCTCGGATCTAGAGTACACTAGGATATCGTCGATGAATACAATCACGAATAGGTCCAGAAAAGGCCTGAATACATTGTTCATTAAGTCCATAAACACTGCCGGTGCATTAGTTAGCCCAAACGACATTACTCGGAACTCGAAATGGCCATATCTTGTTCTGAAAGCTGTCTTAGGGATATCTTTCTCCCTAACTCTTACTTGGTGATACCCGAACCTCAAATCAATCTTTGAAAACCATTTGGCACCATGCAATTGATCAAATAAATCATCAATCCTCGGGAGGGGATACTTGTTCTTAATTGTCACTTTATTCAATTGCCGATAATCAATGCACATTCTCAAGGAGCCATCCTTCTTCCGGACGAACAATACGGGTGCTCCCCACGGGGATGAACTAGGCCGAATGAAGCCTTTTTCAAGCAAGTCTTTGAATTGCTCCTTCAACTCTTTCAACTCTGCGGGTGCCATCCTATAGGGAGGAATAGATATGGGATTAGTGTCTGGCAACACATCAATCGCAAAATCTATCTCTCGCTCGGGAGGAAGGCCTGGAAGCTCTTCCGGGAACACATCCGGAAATTCGTTCACTACCGGAACTGATTGAAGAGTCGGCGACTCAGCTTCTACATCTTGAACTCGCACTAGGTGATAAATACACCCTTTAGTGATCATCTTCCTCGCTTTTAGATAGGAAATAAACCTACCCTTTGGTGACGCCGTATTCCCTTTCCATTCTAAGACTGGTTCGCCCGGGAACTGGAAACGAACCATCTTCGTTCTACAATCAACATTGGCGTAGCAAGAAGCCAACCAATCCATGCCCATAATAACATCAAAATCTACCATTTTTAGTTCATGCAAATCAGCTACTGTACGGCGGTCACATATCACAACTACGCAATCTCTATACACTCGGCTAGCTATCACCGATTCGCCAACGGGCGTAGACACCTCAAAAGGCTTAATAGACTCCGGCTCAATTATAAATCGACCCGCAATATATGGAGTAACATAAGACAATGTGGAGCCTGGATCAATCAAAGCATATACATCATGAGAGAATACCGATAATATACCTGTGACCACATCAGGAGAAGACTCAAGATCTTGGCGTCCAGCCAAAGCATAAATACGGTGCTGAGGACCGCTGGAACTGGGAGCTCTGCCTCTACCTCTACCATGGCCAACCGGCGCATGTGAACCTGGCCCCATAGGGCATGCAGATGCTGAAGACCCGGCTATCGACCCTGATGGCTGGGCCCTACCTCTACCCTGTACTGAGGGGCAATCACGCATAATGTGGCCTGGTCGACCACAAGAATAGTAAGCATCTGAACCTGATCGGCACTGACCCCAATGCAACTTCCCACACTGGGAACATCGTGGCACGGGTGGTCTAGACTGGCCTGAATCATCTCTATACTGAGGCCCTGAATAACTCGGGCTCGGCCCTGAATGAGCAGATCTATCCAATCTCTGGCCTAAAAACCGTGGGGGCGCACTGGTCATAGAGTAGCCTGCATGCCTAGGGGGCTGCTGCCGGTGCCCACCTCTGGACTCACTCATCGGCCCCGAAGATCTAGCCCTCTTGCTATGTCCCCTATCCTGTTCACGTTCATTCCTCCGCTGCTGTAGGTGTTCGTCCAATTCCTGAGCATGCGCCTGAATACGTGCAATATCCATGCCATCCTGAAGAGATGCAGTCAAGCATTTATCCATCAAATGTGGCCCTAGGCCCTTCACAAACCGGTGCACCCGATCGCCCATATCCGCTACCATGGCCGAAGCATACCTAGCCAAGGAATTGAAGCGGAGACTATACTCTGTAGCACTCATGCTACCTTGCCTCAGATTCAAGAATTTATCGGCCCTAGCTCGCCGAACTTCTGGAGGCATGTAGTGACGGAGAAAAGCATCGACAAACTCTTGCCATACCGGTGGAGGCGCATTGGCTCCCCGCGAAGCCATCTAAACCGTGTACCACTGGATTGAGACATCCCTCAATCTGTATGACGCTAGCTCCACCGATTCGGTGTCTGAAACATGTATCAATCGGAGCGTCCTTAGCATACCATCAACAAAGTCCTGGGGATCCTCCTCCAGTTTCGACCCAAAGAATTCCGGGGGTTTCAAAGCAATGAAGTCACGGGCCCTTGCACTAACAGTCCTGTCACCTTGCCCTGCGCTTGGCCTCTGAGTCTGGGCCGCAACCAACTGAGTCAACAAATTAATGGCCTCTCTTACTTCTTGGCCTGAAGCATTCGGCGGAGGAGCTGGAGCTGGGGCTGAGGCTCCCACGTGCTCCTCAGTAATAGGCACTGTTTGGGAGGACTGAGATTGAGTCGCACTCTGGGACTCATCTTCCTCTACTACCGGTGGCGGTGCTCTTTCAGCCCGCTTTTCTGCCTCCGTCTTGCCCATTTGGGCTGCTGTTGCCTCTTTTTTTTTTTGGCATCTCTGAAATACACAACACACGATTTAAGAACAAGAATTTCTTACATCATAACTTTATCGCACGATTCTTATGAAGAAAGAAGGTCATATATTCCTAAGATGTCCGCAGCTTCTCGTTTATAAGTGTGGCGCGCAACACACCCATAACCAAGACTCTACTAGACACGGCTCGTAGACACATCCTAGGAATGAACTGCTCTGATACCACTTTTGTCACGACCCGACTAGGGGGCCACGACGAGCACCCGGTGCTACCCCACCCGGGCACCCCCTTATCATGCATATCATAACATCTAGGTGAACCATAATTCATTTCATGCATTTTAAATCATTAATCAAGCTAGTCCCTTTGGACGACCATCATCAATTAACATATCATGGGCATCTATGCCATGTCAAACATACAAGGCCGACGAGGCCAACAAAAGATATACAAAACATTGGCCGACATGGCCAAACATCTCTACCCACATACACATGACTACGAGCCTCCAAGAGTATGACATATAATGAGCGGGACAGGACCCCGCTATGCCCATAATTATATACACAAAAGAATGAGTACCCAAAAGATATGGCTCCGAAGGAAATGGAGCTCTCTATGAAATCTTCAAATAGGCAGCTATGGGTCAAGTCTGTCTCCCTGTGCACCTGCGGGCATAACGCAGCGTCCACAAACAAAAGGACGTCAGTACGAAGAATGTACTGAGTATGTAAAGCATGATTAACATTGATATACAACATAATGAACAATATATGGAATAGCATAGGAGGGGAGACAATAATATCATCATCATCATGTCGCTTACTTACTCACATCGTCATTCGTGCCCCATAATAAAACTCGTACCATGCTTGTGCTCGTATTAGTATACATGTCCTTATTCGTATTCTTATACATAGTCTCATCACATTCTTTTACATAATATATACATACATAGTCATTTCGTATACATGGCATTTACATAGCGTACCCGACCTCATTGGATCAGTATTTCATATACATACTTGGCCAACCAAGGCTCAATGTTACTCATACCTGGCCCTACCAAGGCTTCAGGGTTATCCGTACCATCTGCAGATGTGTGCGCGCGTTTCGTAATCGTATACATATTCTATACATATTCATAAACATATATTCTACCCGGCGTTATAAGCTCGGGGTTTCATTATAGCCCTTCATAAGCACGTATGAGTATAACAGCCCGTAGGCACCTTTAGCATCATTATTATCACCATCATCATTACTATCATTATCGTTATTGTTACTTCTATATCGTAGTCTTACTCGTCACCTGAGGTGCGTAGCGCATTCGTAGTACCAATCAAGGATAGTGAGCTTATGAGCTCGGAATGTGAAACATTTGTAGTCGACATGCTCATATAGAGGGATTAGGAGTTTGGCCAAAGAACCATGCCTTATGAAAGAAGGGTTAGCCTTACATACCTCTTTGTCGAATTATTCTACACTTGCACGTACTCCTTCGATGCTCACGTTTCTACCTTCATTAAGGCCATACTATCATTAGTATCGATAACTAGTGCACGTGGCTTGAACTAGAGAAAATTGGACAACATCTCCTTTATCTATACAACATTTGTCCATATCATAATTCAACCCCCAAACGTCAACAACACATTTATAATATCATTTCCATGGCCATTAATCATCTACATTATCCACATTCTCAATTCACTTCCATTTGTCCCTATTTATGGTCACAACACCCAACTTCGTTCATCCATATACAATGTCTATTTCATGATCTTAACGTCATTTATAACACACTCATATCACAATACAACAACCATCATGATTCAATTCAAACTATGTCTCAAAAACGTCACTATTCATCATTCATGCCCTAGTGGACCATGTTTTCTACAATCCATGCATTTTAATTCTCCAATACCGTAAACATCATATAAAAATCATGAATCTTACCTTAGTTTTTCTCCATTTGGGTTTCTTGACTTTAGATGATCCTTGATGGGTTTCTACCTTGGATTTACTTGTTTAATGTGGTTGATGGATTAATACCCTTGAAAACTTGTACAAAAGTTGTAGAGAGATGTTTTAGAGAGAGAGAGGAAATGTGGAAATGATTTTCATGAACTTGGTCTTTATTTATTAAATCATCACTGAACTGTCGGGTTCCATTATACGGTCCGTATAATAGACCGTGAAATGGGTCTGCCCAGCACCCCTTCACTGTGACTACTTGACGGTCCGTTATACGGTCTGTAAAACAGTTTTACGGTCCGTATAACTGACCGTAAAACGTTACCAGTGAGCAACCTTTCACTGTGACCATTCGACGGTTCGTTATACGGTCCGTATAAATTTTATACGGTCCGTATAACTGACCGTAAAATTCCACCAGCAACCAACCTTCACTGTGATGGTTTTACGGTCCACTATACGGTCCGTATAATGAGCCGTAGAACTCATCAGTCACTGAACTTAGTTTCGCCACTTCGTTTGATCTCCGATCGTCATGGAACCTTCTTAACACTTGTTTAACACTTCAATACCAATCTAAGGGACGTTATAACTCTTTCCCAAAATGCCCTTAAGTCATCATTAACCCGATACTCGTATTTCGCTAGTTCATTCACTTGCGTACCAACGGAAGATTTTTCCGAGGTGTAACAGCCGGGTACGGTATATATATATATATATTATGGTGTTATGCTATATTATGGTGTTATGCTGTGTTATGGAGTTATGCTGTGTTACGGAGTTATGCTGTGTTCTGGAGGATGTTGTGTTATGGCGCCAAAGATGGGGTGGCGACCATGTTCACCAAGTCCCATAATGGGCCGGATATGATATATGATATTGACATGCATGATTTATGTTTCAAAGGCAAGCATTTTTGTATTCTGGTTATTGTACTCGTTTTCTGTACTCCTTATTTCAGTTATGATCCTGTTTACTGTATTTCATGCTTTACATGCTCAGTACATATTCCGTACTGACCCCCTTTCTTCGGGGGGCTGCGTTTCATGCCCGCAGGTGCAGATACTCTCTTTGGTGATCAGCCAGCTTAGGACTCCCTTTCTGCGGTCTTGGAGAGCTCCGTTGTTCCGGAGTCTAGACTTTTGGTTTGAATCTTATGATATATATATGTATATGCTATCCAGGGGTACGACGGGGCCCTGTCCCGTCTTATTTCGCTATTCGCACTCTTAGAGGTCTGTAGACATATGTGTGGGTTGTGTATGGGTTCTGTTCAGCTTTGTCTATACGATGTGCTGTGGTATGATGTTCGTCTCTAGTAGCAGCCTTGTCGGCTTGCATACGATATTGATATGTGATGGCAGCCTTGTCGGCTTGCGTATTATTTCATGATATGATTAGTTGTGACTCCTCAGGAGACTGTTGATCTGGAAGTATATATATATGATGATGTTATGAACTTTGAAGTTCCTTTATAAGTTTCCGTATTGTAGTAGTTTCAGTTTGACTATGTCTGATAATGTATGTATACAGGTGTCCAAGTCGGGCACCAGTCACGGCCTACGGGGTTGGGTCGTGACAAAAGTGGTATCAGAGCAGTTCGTCCTCGGAGTGTCTACAGACCGTGTTTAGTAGAGTCTTGTTTATCGGTGTGTTGTGCACCACATCTATAAATAGGAAGCTACAGGACATTTAGGATGTTATCTTTCCTTCTTATCCTAGATCGTGCAATAGAGCCCAGTCATAGGAAATGAAATTCCTTATACTAACCTTTGATTTCAGCTGAAGAACGACATCGACAGAAGAAAGCGACTGATGATATTGGAAGCTACCCAGTACGCAGGTAAGCAATGGTGCGAAAGAGGCATGTCGGATAAGGTAAGAATATTGAAACATGATTGAGATGTAAAGATGGAAGAATGAAAGAGCAGGTAGATAGGAAGGTATAGCAGGATGGATCGTTAAAGGATCAGGTGCGCCTCAAGGTGCGATATGTGAGGTAAGTCCCGACACATTTATACTTTTTACTGGAAATTGGGAGCCCTGTGTAGCTATGATATGATAGGATATATGTGTATATATGTTGGCCCTGTGAGGCATTGTTGGTATTTCCTGCGTGCAGGTTCTGGGATAGTAAGAAGTACAGAGGAAACTCTACCCAAATTTTTCCCAAAAATAAGAAAAAGGAAAAGAATAAGACATAAGCTCATAATATGTTTTGAAGGTTGATACCGATAAGGTAAATTTATTATGTTGGACTAAAGAGTTAAGAAATACCCCCACGTCATCCATAAGGGGCATCATTCTTGTTTGGGAGACCTTGTTTAGAAGAAGCGTATATGAACAGCAGAAGTTGGAATTCATTTGAATAGACGAGAATACCTTCCAGCCACATTTTTGCCTTAGAAAAAGCTTAGGGTGAAGGGAAAAAGCGTCCATCAATTAAGTTTCACCTTATTGGAAGAGTACAAAGCATACAACAAGTAGTTTATGACCTAAATAATTCATTCACGACTCAAGAATGAATGCCAGAAATGACTGGTATGATAAGAACAAATAGGGATGAACAGAATATACTATGGAAATAAGAAAAATGGGTTATGCAAAAGTAGTGTTTACCGAAGGATACAGGAGTAGCATGAAATTCCTCTTGCGCAAAATAAAAAGATGGACATGGACTGGAGAAATGAAAGGAATACTAAAGAAAGCACTCAAGAAAGATGTAATTAATTGAGTATGAGTATAGGATAAAAGGGAAATGTATAGCTACGAACTTAAGGTGTAGTACGATGAAAAGGTGATGAGACAAGCCCACTATTAAAACAAATTTGATATGATTTTGAGTAAGTTAGACGTTAGCGTTGGGTATAGGACAAGGGTGAATGAGCATTAGGCATAAAGGAGTACTGCGTGTATGTGACTTCACCTCGGAAATGGTGAAATCCTTAAAGGACAAGGATTGTGGATTTGCGACACAACTGATGTATTGTGAATTTATTAGAAGAAACAAATGATATCCGTTGGGATAAAAATGGTGTTATAAGAAAGCTTGGGACACTTATCATTAGAATATAAGTGCTACCTAATGGAGAATTTGGAACGACTATAAGCACTAGCAAATTACTGATCGGAATAAATGGAATGTGACATTGGATAAATTGCTACAAGTACCAACCATCGGACGAGATTTTGTACTATATATCGAGAGTTCTCATCACCTCGTAATTGTGTTAAGGTTTTGTACATGGGTAATCTAAGTTATAGATGATAAAGAAAAGACATGGACATGGCGCAGTATACCAAATGTATTGGAAAAAGAATCATAGGAATTTGAAAATTGGAAATGGAGGCATAGAGCGGAATATAAATAGATAATGATGTGAGTACACCCAAAAGGGGGGAAGCGGATGAGAGAAATGCAAGTGTAAGATGCAATCAACTGACACTGTAACACATTTAATGTGAAAACTTAAACTTTAAGTGAGATCCCTTGCTGAAACAAGTTAGCGAGATTTGAAGGCCAACAATAAACAGATAGAAGCCAAGATGGTATTTGAGACAGTGCAGAGAATTATTGGTAAAGATCTTGGATAATATGACATCAGAAGGTGGATGCTTATAAAAAGGAAGAATACGACAAGAGAATGGTAACAAGTAACTTAAAAGGATATTATAAAGGATGGCAAGGTTGTGCTGGATTAGAGATTAAGATGTTGACAACAGAGTTATTGGCTAATGATATTGTGACATATAAGTAGTAAAGGAGAAAAAATAGAAAATCTCTCCTATAGTGGGATATGAGAAAATTAAATGGTGGATAGAGGAAGGGGAAGGAGTATGGCGAAATAGACAGCAAGTGAGCGATGGTACAATAAGATATGTAGAGCAGAATAAACCAGGAGAAGGAAAGACTATGACTAAGATTGAATGCACTTTGTACAAATTGTACAGGAATAGTTATGCAGCCCATGAATACTTGTATACTAAGAACGAGGCCAAGTTAGTACTTGATAAGAAGAGTAAGAATTCAGTAACAACAATGTGGTTGCGATATTTCGGATACATCAAAGAAAGGTATAAGATGGTCTGAGGCACAACTACGGAGATATAATTAGTACTGAGGGCAAAAGCCATAGTTGAGCCTTGATATCAGTTGAAAGATATAAGAGAAGAATATAGGGTCTGCATAAATACTAGTGAGGCAACGCTAAGGTATTTACTGGGCTGATTTGAACACCTACACATAATTGTGTAAAGATTGCAATAGGAGGCGTGATAGGAGGACTAAAAGCAAATTGGAGTAAAGGGGCATTAGAAGAAATTGAGTCAAAAATAAAGAAGCGACACGAGATAATATGCCTAAAGTATTACCAGTTACGTTAAGAGAAATTACGAAATGATCTAATCGAGACAATCAGAACAAGCAGGTTATTAGTTACGGGATGACAATAAAGCTATAATATGAGGAAACCCTAGCGCTATTTGATAGCCAACCCTAAATATCGAGATCAAGAAGTAAAAATAAGTGATAGTTAAAGACCTTTGAAAGAAAGTCAGAAAGTGACACATGACGCTGAGGATTCCAGAATACGGACTCTCACGGCGGAGTAAAGCAGGGATATTAGAGTACAAAATGTTACCCTCTAGGAAATGTCGTTTTACTCGTAAAACCTGCGGAGGGTCTACAGGTTACCAGAGGCATGCGATACTCCAGGGGTATTAAAGTCTAATGAACCGACGAGGGACGTCTGCGCTTTATAAAAATCATATTTAAAGATTGAGAGGTAAGATGAAGGAAATGGTATCTTAAGGGAATAACTATAGGAGAAGAAGGAGTCAAGTTAAGACAAAGCGCACAAGGAAGGAAGTAAGATTTTGACGGAAGAGCTCGCAATACAACTAACAACGGACTGCGAAGTAAAAGGAGAGTAAAGGCAATGACGTGGAATTATTACCTCGGAAAGCAACAGAAAGAGGAGATATTACAGGAATGACTATGTAGAGGCCTGAAATACGTTATAATGAATTATAGCGAACCGACAAACGAAAGAGGTATGTGAAGGGTATAATTAATTAAGAGGACACTTGAGAAAGTATTGCGAATTCAGAATCAGTCCAACATTCGAGGACGAATGTTCTAAAGGGGGGAAGGATGTTATACCCCGTATATTTATACATCAAATTATTCTCAAGCAAGTCGACTCAAGTTAAAGGCGGAGTCATTTTCGAACACGAGATAGAAACCTTTAAATTTCAATTTTAAATTAGAACATAAATTATTTATAAATTTTATTTGGTGTAAAAATATTATTGGAGATTAGGAACTAATTAATTATGATTAAATTATTAAGTAGGGATTAGGGATTAATTAATTAATTTAATTTTTAAATTGTGGGCCCCACCCGTTTTATTAAAAAAACAAAAAAAAAGACAAATCAGCAAAATATTTGATAAGGCATGGAGTGGGGCACGTGTAACTATAATAGGTTGCATGTATACATATGCGATGACTAAGTTTATCATAATTCATTCATTTAGCCAAATTTCATTTTTATCTTCAAATTAGTGAGGGAATGAAGCAATAGCCATGGCAGCTCACGGCCATGGTAGTCCACCCCTTAAAAAAAATCCAAGTTAATTTGCACGTCCGAGGAGGTGGTAGCAACATTGGGTGTTGAATCGAGGAAGAATAAATTGCGAAATTGGAGCAATTAAGAGTAGAAATTCCTCCGAGGAAATTTAGGTAAGATTTTCTTGTTTTATGGTGTAATTGTGTTAATAGTGTTGTAATGGAGTTATTAGAATTGGATTGGACGAAATTGGAATTAAGAAAATGCATGAAATCGATGTTATAGGAAATTGTGGGTTGAAATGGATTAAGAGAAATTGTTGGGTTGTTAGAATTGTTATGGGATGAATTGTGAGAATTTATTATGTATATCTCTGTTGTTGGTATTTCTGTGTTAACAGGAGAATAATTGAAAATTTGGGTTAGGCGAATATATAGGGGAAATGCTGCCCGATTTTCGTTAAGTCCTTAAATAAGGAAAAACCCTAAACGAGAATGTATAAGTTAAAGGATAAGTTCAACGAGCGATGGGCTACGGATTTACGAACTAGAAGGTATAGTTACTGACGATAACATTACTCTTGTATTAAATAGGCTAAACAAGCGACGAAGCGAACGAGAGTGTGATTAACCTTCAGCAGGTATGTAAAGCTGTCCCTTCTTTCTTTTGGCATGTCTTAGATTTAAGTGATGAATGATATGAACTTTGGGGTAATTCCATTCATAAGCTTTGAGTGATATTTATGATTCTTATTCACTTCTTGATGTTACAATTCTCAAGTGATTGAGCCTCCCTCTTTAGTTTTCTGTACGTTGGTTAATAGTCGATATATATCCGTTCCTATTCTTAGGAACTCTATGATAACTAGTGACTGGACTTCTATAAGGTGTTTCATACTATAGTGACATATGACTATGATCCTTAAGGCTTTGCGATATACTTATGATGACATTCAAGGGATGTTTGATATGTTCGAGTGACATTCGAAAGGTATTTGATACGACTATTGTCCTGATTTTCAAATGGTAATTCGTGTTGATTATTCTATTGAGTCTTTGAAATTTTTTTTAAATTGCATATAGTTTCTCACTACTCTGCTCGTGCATGCCTCAATATGTCTTTCACTGAGTCCCGGGCCAGGATATGTATTCATGCACAGTTTCACTGCATTGTTCACCGTGTCCCTCGCTAGAGGGCCGGGTACAGTATATATATATATATTATGGTGTTATGCTATATTATGGTGTTATGCTGTGTTACGGAGTTATGCTGTGTTCTGGAGTATGTTGTGTTATGGCGCCAAAGATGGGGTGGCGACCATGTTCACCGAGTCCCATAATGGGCCGGATATGATATATGATATTGACATGCATGATTTATGTTTCAAAGGCAAGCATTTTGGTATTCTGGTTATTGTACTCGTTTTCTGTACTCCTTATTTCAGTTATGATCCTGTTTACTGTATTTCCTGCTTTACATGCTCAGTACATATTCCGTACTGACACCCTTTCTTCAGGGGGCTGCGTTTCATGCCCGCAGGTGCAGATACTCGCTTTGGTGATCCGCCAGCTTAGGACTCCCTTTCTGCGGTCTTGGAGAGCTCCGTTGTTCCGGAGTCTAGACTTTTGGTTTGAATCTTATGATATATATATGTATATGCTATCCAGGGGTACGACGGGGCCCTGTCCCGTCATATTTCGCTATTCACACTCTTAGAGGTCTGTAGACATATGTATGGGTTGTGTATGGGTTCTGTTCAGCTGTGTCTATACGATGTGCTGTGGTATGATATTCGTCTCTAGTAGCAGCCTTGTCGGCTTGCATACGATATTGATATGTGATGGCAGCCTTGTCGGCTTGCGTATTATTTCATGATATGACTAGTTTTGACTCCTCAGGAGACCGTTGATCTGGAAGTATATATATATGATGATGTTACGAACTTTGAAGTTCCTTTATAAGTTTCCGTATTGTCGCAGTTTCAGTTTGACTATGTCTGATAGGTGTGTATACGGGTGTCCAGGTCGGGCACCAGTCACGGCCTACGGGGTTGGGTCGTGACATTTATATCTGAGGAGTGAATCATTTTCTTTATCATGTTTTGATTTTTTTTTTTGGTTGCTGCATTAGTGTGTATGATTCCTGGCCCCAAGACCTATATTTATTTCATACGTGTTGACTTCCGTAGTGGCTTCGCTTCTGCCCTTTTCCATATCCAGTCTCAAAAGTAGTCTCCCACACCACTTTGTGCCATTGGTCCCCTGTGTGTTTTACAAGACCTTCTTGTTTAGTTTTGCTTATTTCTCTCCCTTCTTTTTCTCTTCCTTCTGATGAAATAATTTTGTAGGCTTGCTTATGAGTGTTATTCCTTTTTATTTAACATTGTTGCCTATATTGGATCATGTATACCTCCCTTCACTTTAATATGCATGCTGGACATTGCCAGCCTAAGTTTAATATTATTGAGGTTTATATTAGTAACTTCCTACCGAACATGAGATGCTTGTAGATCTTTTTGAGATTGGCTGTCATTTGGCTAGGCTGTTTTGGGCATATACAAGTTTTTGGTTTGTTGCATTTCTCTCTTGGAAACTGTTTGTCTCTTTTCCCTGTATTCCTGTTACAACTGCTGGTACTGCTTGCCTTTCTCTTTTTAAAAGAAGTTGTATTTGATTTGGTCAAGTGTTGTGTTGTGATGTCTAATTTTCTCTAGGAGAATTGTCTCAATGTACATGCCTGTACAGTGCCCATGACTACTCATTTAAGCTATTAGTAGACTGTTTTGTGTATCCATAGCCTCTTATTCGATACTCTCTCTGTCCACCCTAAATAAAGCCCAAATAAATCTAAGGCCAAGCGTGGTAATTCGGGGTTGTCTTAATCTCCCGGTGTTAGCCATGCCTGGGGTTCCTTGAAGCCCCTTGGAACTTGTGCGACATCCGATATACGGGATCCAGGCCTTGTACCCATGCCATGCCTAAGTCTTAGAATAACTTGAGCTTTATTTAGAGTAGGCAAAAAGGGGCAAGTATGGAACAAGTGTAGGCTGCCCTCTATATATATGCATATGTGTGCATATTCTACATCATCCATGTGTGTGTATTTAATTTTAGTTATCTACCATAGTGATAAGTTCAGCAATTATAAACTAACTGGTATAACTGGTATTTTGCTTTCTTTTCTCTCCCCCCCCCCCCCCCCCCTCTTCCTATCACGCGACCACTCGAGTAAAAAAATGAATTAAACCACCCTCTTGGGGCTTTAGGCCCAAGTAGGAATACTACTTCAAAATAGAGCCCGAAAAGACAAAAAGGAAGACAACAAGGCACGCCGAAGGCCCAGTTATGGGTGAAAATGACCAAACTAGGGGCTTGGTACGCCCCTAGACTAACCCTGTCTCCTTACATTTTTTTTTAAATTTGTTTTCAATTTGATGTATTCATAAAGATGTGTATGTAAACACATATTATAGTGGAAGCAACTTATGGTTTGAATTAGACGTCATAGGACAACAGTTCTTATGCCGTTTAGTCGACTTTAGGCCCCATGTGCGTTTTCAAAAATCCTGAATTTAACATAACGTTTATATAACTGAGTTTAAAAATGGGAACTTAGCAAAACTATTTTCCTCAAACAACTAACTGATTTTTCTAAAGTCTCAAATGGCTGTCACATTTTATAGCAAGAGTTGTTTTCAAAACTAAGTTATTAATTCAATCAGTTTTTTACCACAATCAAGGGATTTTTCCCAACTTAGCTTTTCAATAAACGGGTCCAATGCCCACCAGCTTATACACTTTTTTCACCAAAGAACAAATGGTAAATCTTTAACAAAGATTGGATTAGTTTTTGAATCTAAAACCAGGTGCTCTTTTGCAAACCTGTAAAAAACCTATTTTCTGTTTAAGGTATAAAGTGGGACTCTTAAGATGTAATGTTGTTCTGGCCCAAAGCAGGCCCAAATAAACGAGTATATTCAAACGAGATATACTCATTTTCTTTTATGAAAACGCCCTTATAATGTATAAAAACCAATTCGTAATGCATAATTCTAGATAAGGCTGAACGTACCAATAGGGACTAGCCTGAACCAACTGTATGTGTATAATAAAGACTTAATTTATAAACCGAGACTCATTTTTTCACTACCTTTTATAAACATATATACTTCTTATACATAGAGGAGACTATTTATACACGGATATTATAAATTCGGAACTACGATACCTCATATATAAGGGGAATATATTCAAATTTTTCCAAAAAAAAAAACATATGCATGATAGTTCTTTTTGAGGGAAGTATTCGTACTGACGTCCTTTTGTCTCCCACAAACAAAAGGACGTCAGTACGAATAATGTACTACATATGTAAAGCATAATCAACATCATAGTAGGAGCATAAGAGTCAGCATAAGAAATAGCATAAGATAGAAGAATCAGGAGGTAATAGAGCCCTTTGTACCTCTAGTGGCCATCATCATATTTACTTGTCTTTCATAGGGACCTTCCATTTCTAATGCTTACTCACATACATATACATATGTTTATTAGTATCAAACCCGACCATAAAGGCTCAGTGTTTCACGTACCTTGCCATGACGAGGCTTGGTGTTATACATACCTGGCCCTACCAAGGCTCAGGGTTATCCGTACCCAACTGCAGAGGTGCGCGCGTGATAAGTATCATACCCGGCCATGTAAGTTCGGTGTTACATAATAGTCACACATACTTAGACACGTATACATAAAAGTCCATAAGTATCGTCAACATCATTGCCATCATCGTTTTCGTTACATCTATCCTTAGAGGATCAACTATCATATAAAGTAGGTACTAGAATCGTGCAAGTATCGAGAATCATGAGCTTTGGTAATCTTAGAGA
Organism: Lycium barbarum; assembly: GCF_019175385.1. Taxonomy (NCBI): domain Eukaryota; kingdom Viridiplantae; phylum Streptophyta; class Magnoliopsida; order Solanales; family Solanaceae; genus Lycium; species Lycium barbarum. The sequence continues at coordinate 118,170,029 of NC_083340.1, read as the reverse complement.
TAGAGTCATTTGGAAGACATTATGGAACTCATGAAAGGATATATAGCAAAGGAACCATGCCTTAACGAAATAAGGGTTAGCCTTACATACTTCTTTGTCTTCTTAACTACTTAACGTTCACCGTCAAAGCTTGAACAATCTACATTTAGAAGGATTCATACCGTGGTTAAGCCTCAATGATACTCTTAAATTCAAACTAGAATAATTCATGATCTAATGAAAATTGGGTAGCATTTCCCCTTTTTCGTCAACTTCCACCATATTACAAAACAACACCCAACAACCACAATAACATCCACAATATCATTATCGAGTAATCACATTCCATTAAGCCTTCAAAATTCATCCTTATGTTCAACTTATACCAACAACCTCATACCCATTTTAGCACATTTTCATACAATGCCTCCTTATCACTATCACTACCTTCCATAACAAGATTATATCCATATTATACTAAGAATCATGACTCAAGTTATCTTACTACTCTAAAACATCATAAAAGTTACACTTAATCCTCATTTTCTGCTTTCTTCTTCTACCCAAGTTCTTCAACAACCAAGCATTCATGATAACATGAAATAAGTATGAAAACTAACCTTTTATCTCATGGGAATCAGCTTTAAAACAGCTAACAACTTATGTGAAAACCCTATCTTCAATACCCAAGAATCTCTTGTAGTCTACTAACCCTAGAAAGCCTTCTCACACATGAACACTTTGATTCTTACCTCTTGATCTTTGTTTTCTCTTGGATTGGGGTGGAATATGCTTGGAGAAGGGTTTTGAGCTCTCAAGACATGTGGAAAATAAAAAATGAAATAAATGAACCAAGGCCATCTATTTATACAAAAAGTTAAAAATCTGCCCGATAGACTTATACAGACCATTTATACTGTCTGTATAATATTATACGGTCCGTATAAGTGGACCGTATAACACCACCATGGGAAAGTCCCCTTCTAAAATTGGTCAAGTTATATGGACCCCCTTATACGGACTGTATAAAGTTATACGGACCGTATAAGTGGTCGTATAACACCATCACCAAAATAACCCTTTCTGTGAAGGTCATGTTATACGGACCCTCCTTATACAGATCGTATAAAGTTATACGGACTGTATAAGTTGCCGTATAACTCCAGTTATGCGAAAGTTCCTCTCGTTGATTCGTTTGACCTCCAATCATCGTGGAACCTTCTTGGCACTTACATAATATTTAATTGATCATACAATAGGCCTTATAGCAGCCTCTCAAGACATCACCAAATAAATATTAGCTCAATCATAGCGAAAACCTTTCCGAACACGACTTATATTTCATTTCCTTCAACAAACTAAATTTCACATATTCGTATGACTTCAAAGTCTTATAGTATGCATTTTAGGCTATCTAATACTTCCCTTAATCTAGTAAGGATTTCATAACCACCCTGAAGTCTCATTAGCTTATCCACAAGGCAATAAATCAGAAGTTTTCGAGGTGTAACATTTTTCCCCCTTAGGAACGTTCGTCCTCGAATGTTAGGTTCTTAGAGATTCTATAAAAAAATTGCCAGAGTTTCACCTATAATATGGCACTACCATCCTACAACAACAACCCAAAATACATCGCCTCACAGGGCTATAACAACAACATCAATAACCATGGCCACACACGACCAGGAAAACATCAAGGAAATCACTACATACCTGAGGATAATGGCGTCTCTGCTTGAGTCTCCTCTATGGGTGAAAATAAATGCGGGTAGTTGAACTTCATGTCTTCTTCGTCTTCCCAAGTCATGTCCTCTCTACTATTATTTCTCCATAAAACATTTACTGAAGCTACCTCTTTGGTTTTAAGCTTTCGTACTTGCTTATCTAAAATGGCAATAGGGACTTCTTCATAATACAATTGTTTGGTAACTTGGACATCATCTATTGGTACAATTCTAGAAGGGTCTCCAATGCACTTACGAAGCATTGATACATGAAAAACTGGGTGAAATGACTCCAGGTCAGAAGATAGATCTAATTCGTAAGCCACCTGGCCTACCTTGCGTATAATCTCATAAGGTCCAATGTACCGGGGACTAAGCTTTCCCTTATTGTCAAATCTCATTACGCCCTTCATTGGTGACACATTCAAAAATACCCAATCTTTCACTTGGAACTCTAAGTCTCTTCGATAATTATCTGCATAGGATTTCTGACGACTCTGAGCTGTTAATAATCGATCCTGTATAAGCTTGACTTTCTCTATTGCTTGCTGGACCAAGTCTGGCCCTATCAATTTGGTCTCTCATACTTCAAACCACCCAATTGGAGATCTACACTTTCACCCATATAAAGCCTAGTACGGAGCCATTTGGATACTAGAATGATAGCTATTATTATAAGCAAACTCAATAAGCGGTAAATGATCATCCCAACTACCTCTAAAATCCAATATACATGCCCGTATCATATCCTCAAGTGTCTGAATGGTACGTTCCGCCTGCCCATCCGTCTGTGGGTGAAATGCCATGCTAAGACTCACCTGAGTCCCCAAACCTTCTTGGAAAGATTTCCAAAAATTGGTTGTAAACTGAGTCCCTCTATCGGAGATAATAGATACCGGAACACCGTGAAGTCGCACTATCTCTTTAACATAAAGCATTGCATAATCTTCTGCTACATATGTAGTTCTGACTGGTAAGAAATGAGTTGACTTCGTGAGTCTATCAACAATCACCCATATTGAATCATACTTACGTCAAGAACGGGGTAAGCCTGTAATGAAGTCCATGTTAATTACTTACCATTTTCAAGTTGGAATTTCTATAGCTTGCAACAATCCGCCCGGCTTTTGGTGCTCAATTTTCACTTGCTAACAGTTAGGACATTGAGCTACGTATTCCGCTATACCTTTCGTCATCCCATTCCACCAATATATAGATTTAAGATCATGATACTTCTTCATTGCTCCGGGGTGAACGGAATAACGGGAACAATGGGCTTTTCTCAATATTTTGTGGCGTAATCCTGCAACATCAGGAATGCATAACCTGTCTCGGCATCGGAGAACTACATCTCTGGAAATCACAAATGGTGACTTCTCCTCTTGAGGGAGTGTATTTCTGAATGATAAAATGAATTGGATCTAATTGCATAAAAATTCTCTCTCTAAGCCAAAACCCTAATAGTTTCCAACCTTTTCACAGCGATAATGGCCTCTCCGGCCACTGGAGAGCTGCTTATTTTGGCTGTCCAGGCTAATACAACAACACCTACGCAACCTATTCACCTTTTGCTGAATCAAACTTATGCAACAACCCTTAATCCTACTACTTCTACTACTACTACGTATAGTCCTACACTACCTATGAAAAAGATCACATATTTGCATGGAGAGCCCATGGTAGTATGGGATGAAGAGGAGATTGAGCAAATGATTATTAAGGAAAAACTACAATATGCTGTCGTTGGGAAATTCTCATATGGATGGCCTGACGTAAAAGATTTGAGAACCTTAATTCCAAAGCAGTGTGGTTTGAAAGGAGAGTCTATTATTGGTTTGTTGAGCAATAGGTATGTACTAATACGTGCTTCTTCTTTAGAAGATTACGTGACCTTATTGTCCAAACCTGCATATTACATTACACATAAGAACTCGTCCTACCCCATGCGTACGTTCAAATGGGATTCATGGTTTGATCTAGAGGAGGAAACGAAGATTGCAATTGCATGGATATCATTCCCATCATTACCTCCAAACTATTTTGTGAAAGAAGCAGTTTTTTCACTAGCATCTGCTATTGGAAAGCCCCTACAAGTTGATATGGCCACAACCAATAAAACCAGGCCAAGTTATGCGAGAGTGAAGGTAGAGGTAGACTTGCTTGGAGAATTCCCAAAGAGAATCAATATAAGGATGAAGAAGACGAGTACCGGGGAGATTGTGGGCTAATGGATAAAGATCAATTATGATTATGTTCCTAAGTACTACAAAAACTGCAAACTGCAAGGGTATAATGAGCAAGATTGCTATGTCATTAATCCAGAATTGTATCCCAAGGATGAAGAACAAAGTTCAGACAAAGAACAGGAGGAAAACAGTAAGGAAGATCAAAGGAAGAATAAGGATCAGAAGAATGCAAAAAAGAGCAGGTCTGAGAGTAAGGATTACAAAGGGCCAAATGCTAATATAATGAAAGGGAAGGAATCAGAAGACAAGGTGCAGCCTGCAGAGGTTAATGATAATGATGGATTCAAGGAGAAGAAAGAAAAACAAAGGAATAACATGCACTTTCATAGAGGTAAATATGATGAAAATTCTTGGAGACCGAAGGAGAATCAAACTCTGCAAAATAATCAGTATGCAGCACAGCGGAACACATATGAAGATATAATAGAGTTGACTGATATGCAGAAGTCTTCAGATGGAAGGATGGTAGAAGAAAAGGTGTCTGATGCTTCAAATCAGATTGTTACAGTGCAGCAAATTATAGACATTAATGATAAGGTCAAGGAAAAGCAGATGGAAGAATCAAAGGAAAAGGAGATGGATGAATCAAATCAGGTGGAGAGGATATTAGCAAAGGCATGGATAGAGAAGAACTTTGGCAAACACCTCAATGATAAAGGAGAGATCTTGTCTCAACAGGTGTCTAAGGTCAATTCAAATACTACATTTAGATAAGAGAAGGAACATGACTTAGGAGAAACTGGTGACACTTTAATTCACAAAAACTTGAAGAAAGAAGATAAATCAGGTGAAGTGATGCAGGAGGATGCTGATCATGATGAGACTCATATATCAGATGAGGAAGTGGATGCTAATGAAGGAAAAGACGGACAAGAAGTCACAAGGCCACCAGAGAGTAACAATTCTGTCAACTTCCCTGTGGAACAAGTAAAGAGTGCACATCATGGGAAGCAAGATGTGATACTAGCCCAAGCTGATCTCAATAGCCAAGATGAGGAGGATTTAACTCGAAATATTGATGATATAGCACAGGAGGCGGATTTATCTCCTAGAAGTGTGCAGAAATTGAAAAAGGCAACAAATAAACAAAAACCTGCCAGAAGCACTAGTATTCCAGCTGCAGGAGTTTCAAAAAGGAGGAGTAGGAACAAAATTAATAATTCTCAATGATAGACAAAGCTTTATTTTGGAATATTAGGTCAGTTAACACTCAGAAATCTTTTGAGAGGTTAATTGAACTAAAGAGGAGACATCACTATTCTATCATAGGCCTAATGGAACCTTTTCAAGATCCTCTTGCTATTGAAGAGTATAGAAGGAAGTTAGACTTTCAGAATTGCAAGGTGAACTGTTCAGGAAAGATTTGGATTTTTTGGATAGATTAATGGCTTGGTGTAGTTATATCTGAATCAGAACAACAAGTCACTTTACAACTAACTCACTCATCCTTGAATCAATTAGTGCTGGTGCCAGTAGTCTATGCTAAATGTGATAGACAGGAGAGGGAGGAGTTGTGGGAAGCTATGGTGGAGTTAGCAAATCAGCAAGACCTTCCTTGGATAATAGGAGGGGATTTTAATGTCATAGTGTCTGATGAGGAGAAGCACGGTGGTCTTCCAGTCTCATCCAATGAGACATTGGATTTTTCTACCTGTATACAAAGTTGTGGTTTGATTGATGTAGGATTCACTGGAAGTAAATTCACCTGGTGGAATGGGAGGACTGAAGAAGATTGCATTTTTAAAAGGTTAGATAGAATACTGGTGAATCAGCAAGTGTTAGACATCATGCCATTTACAGCAGTGACTCATATGATTAGACATGGTTCTGATCATGCACCACTACATCTTAAGTGTAGCAGCAATGGACATCATATAGTCAAATCTTTTAAGTTTCTCAACTTTTGGAAAAATCATCATACATTTATGGAGGTGGTAAAGGAGAACTGGACTGCTGACTTCTGTGGAAATCCATTTTATGTATTTCATCACAAGTTGAAGAAACTTAAAAGAGCACTGGTTCAATGGAGCAGGAACACATATGGGAATATATTTCAGCAGATTGCCACTATTAAAGATACTATAAAGGTGAAGGAGTTGCAGTTTGAAAATAATGCTTCAAGGGAGAATAGAATGTTGTTACATCAAGCACAGGCTAAACTAACCAAATTTTTACACCTGGAGGAGGAGTATTAGAAGCAGAAAGCTAGTATGAAATGGTTCAATGATGGAGACAGAAATACAAAATTCTTCCATTCATATGTGAGGGGCAAGAGGAATAAATTAACTTTGAAAAGAATACAAGATCCTACTGGTACATGGCTGGAAAATGAAGTAGATATTGGTTCTGAGGCAATCAGGTTCTTTGAGTCACAGTTTAGTGAAGAAAACTCAGGAGGGGATTATACATTGTTGAAAAATATTCCTAAGCTGATAACTGAAGAACAACAAAAAATTATGGAGGAGTTGCCATCTGAAAGTGAAGTAAAGGAGGCTGTGTTCTCACTCAATGAGGACATTGCTAGTGGGCCTGATGGATTCATAGGACAGTTTTATCAGAAGTGTTGGGAGATTATCAAGTTGGATGTGCTTCAAATGGTTAGAGCTTTCTTTTGTGGATCTGAGATACCACAATTCATCACACATACTAACCTGGTTTTATTGCCAAAGAATGAGGTGATTAATAATTTCAGTGAAATGAGGCCTATCAGTCTCAGCTCCTTCTCCAATAAGATACTGTCAAAAATACTGCAAAATAGATTGACAAAGGTTCTTCCTAATATTATTTCTAACAATCAGACAGGATTTGTGAAAGGAAGGAGCATTGCAGAAAACATATTGTTGGCACAGGAGATCATCAGAGATATTAATTTGAGAGCTAAACATGCTAATGTGGTGATCAAATTAGACATGGCAAAGGAATATGATAGGCTCTCTTGGATTTTTTTGACTAAAGTATTAAGACAGTTTGGATTTGGAGAGGTTCTCATTGATTTAGTATGGAGATTGCTTTCAAATAACTGGTATTCAATATTAATCAATGGTCAAAGTCATGGCTTTTTTAGATCAAGTAGGGGGGGGGGGGGGGGGTAAAGCAAGGTGATCCACTTTCTCCTACATTGTTCATTATAGCAGCAGAGGTCTTAACAAGGAGCCTGAATAAGCTACATGAGAAGCCAAGGTTCATAGGCTATGGAATGCCAAAATGGAGTCCTCAAATCAATCATCTATCATATGCTGATGATACAATCCTATTCTGTTCTGGGGATGGATACTCATTAAAAAAAATGATGAAGAGGTTGAGGAATTATGAGAAGGCTTCAGGACAACTGGTCAATACTGATAAAAGTTGTTACTATATTCATCACAAGGTTTCTGCCAGAGTTCATAGCAAGATCAAAAGACATACTAATATGAGAAATGGATCCTTTCCTTTCACATATTTAGGATGTCCAGTGTTTTATGGAAGAAGGAAACTGATATATTATGAGGATTTGATCAAAAAAGTGATGAAAAGGATTTTGTCTTAGCAAAACAGACTGTTATCTTTTGGAGGTAGATATGTGTTGGTTAATCATGTGTTACAAACCATGCCAGTATATTTACTGTCAGCTATGAACCCTCCTTCTGGGGTGATAAAGCAGCTGCACAAGATATTTGCCAAATTCTTTTGGAGAAATACTGTGGGGGTGAAAAGCAAACATTGGGTGGCATGGGACAAATTATGTCAACCAAAGGATGAAGGAGGGATTGGTCTTAGATCACTAACTGATATATCCAATGCATTATTTGCTAAGTTGTGGTGGAATTTCAGATGTGGAAGAAGCTTGTGGGGTAGCTACATGCTGAACAAATACTGTAAGAAATGGCATTACATAGAGGAGGATCTCACATTTGGAAGAAGATGGTGAACATAAGAGATGCAGTTGAGCCACAAATATTTTGGTATCTGAGAAATGGAACTTCAAGTTTCTGGTATGAGAATTGGACAAGGCTTGGGGCACTATATTATATCACTCCTGATGCTGCTAGAGAAGAAGAGATAGAGGGTTAGACAGTTTGTGAAGAATAGTGAATGGAACATGGAACTGTTAACAGTTACTCTAGATCAGGAATTGGCTCAGCATATCAAGGATAATATCAAAGTACCGGATGAAGAAGAAGATGATGAACCATATTGGATGTTGGAAACAAATGGTAGATTCTTAGTTAAATCTGCATGGGAGTTTCTCAGACACAGAGAGAGCAAACAAACCAGCTATAAGTTCATGTGGGAGAAAGGGTTGCCAATAAAGATAAGTTTTTTCATGTGGCGAGTGTGGAAAGGGAGAATCTCTACAGACGATATATTGAAAAGGATGATGATCAATATACCATCAAGATGCTGGTGCTCTGAGGAGCATAAGAAGGAAACTATAGTTCACTTATTTCTAACATCTTCCATAGCTGTCAAGTGATGGAAGTTTTTTGTTTCTTGTGCAGGTATTCCCACAGAAGAAGTTAGTCTACATCAGATGATCATGACATGGTGGTCTGTTGAGACAAAATCAAAATTGCAGCCTATTTATAGAGCAATGCCTGCAGTGATCATGTGGTCATTATGGAAGAGAAGAAACTCCATTAAGCATGGAGGATCAGTTACCTTCTATAGACTGAAACAACAAGTACAACACATCATACACCAACTGACAAGGAAGAGATTCCCATGGCTGCAGAATTTATCTGTGGATTGGGAAAATATGCATCAGCACCTTAGTAGATATAAACCAAGAGTTTATTATGCTAAGGTGATATGGAGAATACCACCTTCAGGGAGATTGAAATGTAATATAGATGGGGCAAGTAGAGGCAATCCTGGGATCAATTCATATGGATTCTGCATCAGAGATAGCAATGGGGATTTGGTTTATGCAGAAGCATAACAAATGGGAATAGCAACAAACATGGAAGCTGAAGCTGAGGCTATAAAATAGGCACTGAAGTTCTGTAAAGAACATGACATTCAACAGGTTCAACTGGAGACTGATTCACTTGTCCTTCAAAACATCTTACAAGATACATGGATCGCTCCATGGGAACTGAGAAATCAGATTGAAGAGATCAAACAGGACATGAGAACAGTACAGGTACAGATCAATCATATTTTCAGAGAAGGCAACAAGTTGGTAGACTTTCTAGAAAATCAAGCTTTGGATCATACAGGATCAAAGTACATGACTTTATACTCATGCTATCAGAAGGAAGAAGAATTCTCAATATGGACAAATCACAGCTTCCTCAACTGAGGATTAGAACAAGGAGGATTCAGCAGCTTGACAATCAACAATGATATAACATGTATGGATAATCATATGGTGTGTGCACAGATTTGGACTATCATCAAAGCTGACTCAACAGGATCACAAAGGGCATACTAGCTTTGGCATATAGGATAGAACTGGAGGACAGTTTCTTATTTTTTTGATATTAGCTAGTTCATATTATAAACATGTTGTAATAGACTGTTTTTTACATTATGCATAAATTAATAAAAATTTCTAACAGGCCTGGCCTGCTAGAGCACAATTTATTTATTTTAAAAAAAAGGTCAACCGTATAGTACGGATCCTTAATACAGGAGTACGTAACACCTTCCCCACAGGATCATTAGAACCCTTACCTAGAACTCTGGATTGCAAAGCTTTTTTTCACTGGATTTGAATAAACCCTTCCTAAAAATTAGGTGGCGGCTCTTTTTCAAAACAAGTCCGAAAGAGCGTCAACGAATTCGTAGTAGCCTTCTTGCGCCCTAAGCCCGCACGAAAAAGAGAACCGTTACAGATGGCAGCTCTGCTGGGGACTTAAAGGTTATATCCATGAGGATTCCAATATAATATAAGTATATCTGTTATAAACTGCCTATGTGTTTACTTTCCCCGCAATTATTAACTATCATTGCATGCATATCATAACTCCGCCATTCCTGGCATTTATTTTACACTTTTTTCCAAAGGCGACTTCGCGAAGCACGCGGTCGTTCCTTCACTATAAAACCAAAACTTTTTCTTGGAATTGTTATGAGGCGAGGCTAGTACGCAGTCATCCAATAGCCTTAACGGTTCAGCCCCAATTGTCTGCTCGGGTTCTTAGTCATTCGTAAAAAACCACTTTAGAAAACTAGGATAAAGCTAAGCCAAATCCCTACTGGACTAGAGCATTTATACCTAGACGGGCCTTGGGTATCTCAGACCTACCTAAGGCTCATTAAGAATGACTACCCCGTGTTCGGACAGTCCATGACCCGAAAAACACCGCACCTCATCTATGTGTTAGGTGGAAACATGTTCGTACCTATGTGATGATCCATTGATCTTATGGGGACGGGGGGAATATTAACCGTGTTTTGTTTTGTAGATGGAGTGAAGAATCTGTTTTGACATCGTCACTGAGGCTCCAAAATTGTTGAGGGGCTTGTATGAATGGTTAGGGGATACTCACCAAAGGACAATCAACTGCACCTTAGGACATCTACCCTCTCTTATGACGATGAAAGGTCGCCCGGAGCTGATAGAGGTATTGGCGGGGTTTTGGGATGACAAAGAAATGTTGTTCCATTTCGGTGATATTGAAATGACTCCTACCCTAGAAGAGATCCGAGGCGCTATAGACAGCAATGGAACCTGTCTGAGGAGACGACACAAGCTGGACCACAATCTGTTTTTCCCACACAGGCCCACCGTCAACCAGATTATGAGATTTCTTTCTCGGACCGAAGCGTCATGGGCGCAAGGGCCCATAGTGGCTTTCAGGGATCTATACCGCAGATTCAGAGACATCACCAGATATACCCTATATCAAAGAGAATTCAGGAGCCGAGGAGAGTAGGAAGCTGCTAGACCTTTAGCCTTTGCTATAGCCTTGTTAGGCATTATGGTTTTTCCGCAGGATGAGTCGTTGGCCATAGACACTAAGGTGATATACCTGGCCCATGCAATTTTCCACGGGATAACCAAGGATCAAGATCCGAGGTATTTTGACTTAGCACCCATCATATTGGCCGACATCTTCCGAGCTCTTGACAAATGCCGTAATTGCTACCGATACTTACAGTGCTGAAGTATGTTACTGAAATGGTCTATTGTCAAACACCTTAACATGGCCAAAGAGGTTCTGGGTTGGAGCAGACAGAACCGGATAAACCGCCCCGTGAGTTACAGCCCAAATCTCGGGTACATGTCCAAATATTCCTGGGCTTAGTTCTTCACTGACTTGACTGAAGATCGGATCCGTTGGATGTTCCCTGACTTTATATCCGAGACTATGATGGTCCTAGAAATGAATTTTCCATTCGTGTCGTTAGTCGAGATTCGGGGAATCCGTCCATACTATTCGTTCGGGGTTTTGAGACAGTTCGGCAGGAGACAAGTGATCCCTCAGGTGGGAAACCCCAAGCAATTAAAGGTGGACAGCAGCCCGGCAGGGGCGGGGCTCAAACTGGTAATGGTAATCGCGGTGGTTCACAGGCGACAGGAGGGCGCGGTCATTTGTACGCCTTTCTAGGTAGACCAGAGGCTGAGGCCTCCGGTGCAGTCATCACAGGTACTATCTTAGTTTATGACCATATGGCTTCCATTTTTTTTTTATCTAGGTTCTACTTTTTCTATGTATCTACCTATTTTGTTATGGGTTTGGATATGATGTGTGATACCCTTGATACCCCTATTTATGTGTCTACTCTTGTTGGGGATTCTGTAGTGGTAGATAGCGTCTACCCTTCGTGTGCAATTTCGTTTATGCGGTATAGTACTTGGGTGGATTTGATGATCCTAGACATGGTACATTTCGATGTTATTTTGGGCTGGAGTTGGTTGTCTCCGCATTATGCTATACTTGATTGCCATGCTAAGACTGTTACATTGGCCATGCCCCGGGCGCCTAGACTCGAGTGGAAGGGTAACCTTAGTCCCCTCTCTAAGAAAATAATATCCTTTGTTCGTGCTAGAAAGCTAGTATAGAAGGCTTGTCCAGATTATCTGGCACATATCCGTGACACCAATCCAGATACTCCATCCCTTGATTCGGTTCCAGTGGTACACGAGTTTGAGGATGTGTTCCCCGCAGACTTGCGTGGTACGCCACCAGATCGTGACATTAACTTCAGGATTGATTTAAACCCAGGGACTCGTCCATCTCTATTCCACCTTATAGGATGGCGCCAACAAAACTCAGGGAATTGAAAGAGCAGTTGCAAGATCTTTTGAGTAAGGGGTTTATTCGCCCGAGTGCCTCTCTGTGGGGTGCTCCTGTGTTGTTTGTTAAGAAGAAGGATGGGTCTATGCGCATGTGTATTGATTACCATCAATTGAATAAGGTAACTGTCCGAAACAAGTATCCTATTCCCCGTATTAATGACCTGTTTGATCAGTTACGGGGAGCTTCTATGTTCTCTAAAATTGATTTAAGGACCGGGTACCATCAGTTGAAGATTCTGGCAGAGGATGTTCCAAAAATCGCTTTTTGGATCAAGTATAGGCACTTTGAGTTCTTGGTTATGTCTTTTGGGTTTACAAATGTCCCTCCTGTATTCATAGATCTGATGAACAGTGTGTTTAAGCCCTATTTAGACTCATTTATAATATTGTTCATTGATGATATCTTGGTGTACTCTAGGAGTAAGGAAGAGCATTAGAAACATTTGAGAATTGCTCTTCGGGTTTTGCGACAGAAGAAGTTGTATGCTAAATTCTCCAAGTGTGAACTTTGGTTGTCTTTTGTGTCTTTCTTAGGGCATGTTATTTCGAAAGAGGGTATTATGGTGGATCCTCAGAAAATTCAGGCAGTCAGGGAATGGGCTAGGCCCACATCACTGACCGAGATCCGTAGTTTTGTGGGTCTGGCTAGCTACTACTGTCTGTTTGTGAAGGGGTTTGCCTCTATTTCTTCTTATGTGACTCGTTTGACACAGAAAGAGGTACTGTTTCAGTGGTCTGATGATTGTGAGGAGTGCTTTCAAAAGCTCAAAACATTGTTGTCTACAGCACCAATTCTGGCATTTCCTGTGGAAGGCAAGGACTTTGTTGTTTATTGTGATGCTTTTCGTTCTGCTCTAGGGGTTGTTTTGATGCATGAAAAAAAGGTGATCGCTTATGCTTCTCGGCAGTTGAAGGTGAATGAGAAGAACTATCCTACTCATGATCTAGAGTTGGCAGTGGTGGTGTTTGCGTTGAAAATCTTGAGGCACTACTTGTATGGTGTCCATTATGAGGTGTACGCAGACCATCGCAGTTTGCAGCATGTGTTCACTCGGATGGATTTGTACTCTAGACAACGGAGATGGATGGAACTGCTGAAAGACTACGATATCACCATTTTGTATCACCCTAGTGAGGCAAATGTGGTAGCTGACACATTGAGTAGGAAGTCGGCTAGTATGGGAAGTCTGGCTCGTCTAATTTTTTTTTTAGCGTCCATTGGCTAGAGAGGTTCAAAATCTGGCTAACAGTTTTATGAGACTGGATATTTCTAACACGGGCAAGGTGTTGGCTTATGTTAAGGCTCGGTCGTCATTTTTAGAGCAGATTAAGGCTAAGTAGTTGGAGGATGCTAAGTTGTGTAAAATACGTGATAAAGTATGGCGTGGTGAGGCCAAAGAGGTCGTGATTGATGAGGAAGGCATGCTTCGAATCAAAGGGCGAGAGTGTGTGCCACGTGTGGGCGACTTGATTAAGACCAGTCTGACAGAGGCTCATAGTTCGAGGTATTCTATCCATCCTGGTGCCACTAAGATGTATCATGATTTGGGGCAACATTACTGGTGGACTGGGATGAAGCGTGATATAGTAAAGTTCGTTGCTCAATGCCTGAATTTCCAACAGGTGAAGTATGAACATCAGAAACCTGGGGGTACACTGCAGAGGATGACCATTCCCGAGTGGAAGTGGGAAAGGATAGCCATGGATTTCGTGGTGGGTCTTCCGAAGACGTTAGGGAAGTTTGACTCTATCTGGGTTATTGTTGACAGGTTGACTAAGTCTGCCCACTTTATTCCGATGAAGATAACTTATGATGCGGAGAAATTGGCTAAGGTCTACATTCGTGAGGTACTTAGACTTCACGGGGTTCCTATCTCCACTGTGTCCGACAGGAGCTCCACTTTCACATCCAGGTTTTCGGAGTGCTTGCACGAGGAATTGGGTATGAAGTTAGATCTTAGCACAACCTTCCACCCTCTGATGGGCAGTCTGAGCGAACCATTTAGGTTCTTGAGGATATGCTTCATGCTTGTGTGATAGATTTTAGTGGGCATTGGGATCAGTTCTTTCCCTTAGCCGAATTTGCCTACAATAATAGCTATCACTCGAGTATTGATATGGCCCCATTTGAGGCGTTGTATGGAAAGAGGTGTAGGTCTCCTATTGGGTGATTTGATGAGTTCAAGATGAGGCCGTGGGGTACCGATCTTCTTAGAGAGTCCCTAGAGAAGGTGAATGTCATGACCCGGCTAGGGGGCCATGACGAGTACCCGGAGCTGACTCCCGAGCACCACTCATCCTGCTAGTCATCATACCAAACCTTAACATACATGATATCAAGGGCAACATATGCCTATATATATATATATATATATATATATATATATATATCTGTGTGTGTGTGTGTGTGTGTGTGTGAGCTCTCATGGCTACAAAAATGATATACAAATATACAATGATGAATTCATGAGACCATACTACCCACACATACATATCTACGAGCCTCTACTAGAGTACTAGACATAAGGACGGCACAGGACCCCGTCGTGCCCAAATATGTACACAAAAATAATATCTCAAAATAGCACCTCCGGAGTAATGGAGTGCTCCTGTAAATCTGTTGATAGCTCCTATGAATCTGGGTCACCTCCCTATCTACCTGTGGGCATGAACATAACATCCAAAGAAAAGGACGTCAATACGAACATTGTACTGAGTATGTAAGGCATAAGCAACAATAATATATCAATGAAATAAGGAGATATCAAGTAAGGAACAACCTGTAACTGACTGTCGCTTAAGACTGAATAATGCATGCTAACTTACTTCATAGACATCATCATATCATGTATTCATATATATAAGTTGCCCGACCATATAGGTACGGTGTGATCATCATCAGCCCGCGTCCAGGCCTCCCGCGTCCGGGGTAAACATCTCATGCCGCCCACTAGTGGTGTATGCCCATGCCATATGGACATGGTGTAATACGCTGCCCACCTTAGCGGTGTCTGCCGGCCATATATGGGTGACATAAGGTCGTGAACCCCCGATTCCATTATGGAGTTTCATAAGCATTCTGCCCCACCTTGAAGGAACTAGCATTATAAGGTGAGTGTAACACAATGAGCAACATCAAATAATCATAATTAGGATCTTTGAACTTAGGCTCATCATCATCATTATCGTACTGATAACGTATCTCTTATCTCTATCTCATAAGAAGCTCATCATCAACATAGGCTCATAATTTTCAGAATGTAAGAAGGTCATGGGGAATAAGGAAAGTCATGCCATAAGATTCATGCCTTAGAAAAGAAGGGACTAGACTATCCTTACATACCTTTTCGCTTAGCTACCTTATCACTTGAACGTTCCTCTCCAATATTCATGTTTCTACCTTCAAGAGAGTTCTTACTAATATTAGATAATCGGTAACATAAGCATGCTTGAACTAAAGCTAGAGAAAATTAGGCAGCATCTCCTTTGTTTCTACTACTTTCTCCATATCATATAACAAATCCCAATGATCAATAATAACATTCATAATATCATAATCAATAACTTTTGTCAAGTTCGTCATTATCCAACCCCTACAATTTCCTCTCAAGGTCATCCATAACCATGATCATAATACAACATTACATTCATCCTCATATAATGTTTCTCCCACGTTCTTAATATCATTCATAACATAATTATAATCACAACATATCAAGAATCATGATTCATATTAAGCTACTACTCAACAATGTCACCATTCTCATACTTGTAACCCATTTTCTATTTCCTTCCATAATACAAGTCTTTCAACCCCTCAATAGTCTAAATAGCATGGAAGAATCATAAAACTCACCTTTGATTATGTAGGAGCAAGTTTTGGATGATAATATTTCACTTGAAGAAAAACCCTAGCTTCAATCCAAAGAGTTTTCTTGACTCCAAGAAACCTTAGAGAGCTTCTTACATTTGATTCCCTTGGTTTAACGAAGTTGATCCTTAATTTTCTCTTAGATTCTTGTAGATGAAGTGTGGAGAGAGTTCTAGAGGGTTCTTGAGGTGTTGAGAAAAATGAGAATATGGGAAATGAAAATAATGAACTTGGGTCCCTTATTTAAAACTTAAAATTCTGTCCCGACACAATTATACGGACACGTATATGGTCCGTACAATTTATACGGTCCGTATGTGTGACCGTACAATGGTTCCAGTGAAGACTCCAATTCTGGGTAGCTTATACGGTCTAATATACGGGTCGTATCTTTTATACGGTCCGTATAAAGGACCGTATGATTCTCAGTTCTCCAAAACTTGTCCTCAACGACTCCTTTGATCTTCAATCCTCATGGAACCTTCTTAACACTTGTTTAACAATTAATTAACAATCTAAGGGGCGTCATTACTCTTCTTTAAGACATCATTAAGTTCACGTTAACTCAGTGCTTTGCAAACCTCTTTTCAAAATACATCTTATGGTTAGCATTCTTTAATGAACTTCCTTCTCGTGCTTCAAACGTCTTTGAAATCTCAATTAGGTTCATTAAGTAGCCTTTCTTACTTGTAGGAACATCGTATACCTCTTACCCTGCATCAGTCTAGCTATCATATGACGACATGAAATTTTTCTGAGGCGTAACATTCTACCCCCTTTAAAAACATTCGTCCTCAAATGTTAAGTTCTCGGGGATTCTACGAAAATTTTGCCAGAGTTTTCCCTGTAATTTGGCACTACCATCCTGTCACAACAACCCACAATAACAACGCCTCATAGGGCTACAACACAATAGCAATAAATTTGGTCACACATGATCCAAAAACATAAAAAGAAAACATGCATACCTCATAATATTGATGTCTCATCTTGGATCTCTTCCGGGGGTGGAAACAAGTGTGGGTACTTGGACTTCATATTTTCTTCGCTTCCCATGTGATTTCTTCTCGGTTATTATTTCTCCATAAGACTTTGACTGAAGCTACTTCTTTATTTCTAAGTCTCCGTACTTGCCTGTCTAGTATAGTAATAGGTACGTCTTCATAGGTCAACATTTCTGTCACTTGAACATCATCTACCGGCACGATCCTAGTAGGATCTCCGACACATTTTTGGAGCATTGAGACATGGAAAATCGGATGGATTGATTCAAGTTCTGAGGGTAAGTCCAATTCATAAGCTACTTGACCCACTTTGTGGACAATCTTATAAGGTCCGATGTATCGAGGACTCAACTTCCCCTTCTTACCAAATCTCATCACGCCTTTCATCGGCGATACCTTTAAGAATACCCAATCATCAACTTTAAATTCTATGTCTCGCCGACGGTTATCTACATAAGATTTTTGATGACTTTGGGCTGTCATTAATCGATCTTAGATAACCTTGACCTTTTCCACCGCTTGTTGAATCACTTCGGGACCTATTAGTTGTACTTCTCCTACTTCGAACCACCCAATTGGGGATCTACTCTTTCTCCCATATAGAGCTTCATACGGGGCCATTTGAATACTGGCATGATAGCTGTGTTTATGAGGTAGGTTAAGTTCTACTCGAGTTAGACTTTGGTTAGTTAATTGTATGTTTTGTGATTTCCTTAGAAGAAAGCATGTCTAGTATTCATGCATGATATTGTGTTAAACTCCTATGTGAATGCGATTGAGTGTTGTGTAGGCTTCGTGCCATTATTCCTGTGTGATTGAATCTGCAGTGGATGTATTGTGATGAGAAGCTAATATAATCTTCTTGAGGGTAGTGTGACATGAAATGATTAGTTAAGTATTGATATTGAGAAGGTAAGAAACACTGTTCTGCAAAGAGATATGGAAAGGCACAAACGTAGCCTAGATTATGGGCTCGTGGTCCGAGGATAGTTCCTGAAACGAGAGGTACATTACTATGTCCCGCATTTGAGGGTCGTTCCAGAGCGGAGGTTTGTGCTCAGGTCCGAGGAGTGAATCCGGAACGAGTGGTACATTGACACCATGGGTCCCCTGTAGGTCATGACTACTAAGCTATGACATCAGATAGCATGTGTGTACAGCGAGTGAGGTTATTATGGTAAATTTACTTCCGTTGTGGCTTACGTGATTGTGATTCTTGACATCTTGGTGATTTGATTGTGATTGTCCTTGGTTGACTTGTTGTGATTTATTGATATTCGTGTTTGTTGACTAGCTTGTTTATTCTATTGATTTTATGAAATATGCGTGATACTAATCTTAGTTGGCCTATGATATCTACCAGTACATAGTGTTTGTATTGACACTGCCTTGCTGCATTATTTTGAGTGCAGATTGTGATACAGAGACTGCTATTCGTCCTCACATCTAGCGTGGAGGACATTTGTTGATAGATTTTAGGGTGAGTATTTTCCCATGCCAGGTCGCCCGAAGATCTTTTTGCTATGATGTCTTTTCGTACTCTGGACATTATGGTTATTTAATTGATAGACTTCAGTTCTTAGACATGTTTTAGATTAGAGTCTTGTACGATGACTTTCGAATTTTAGGGATTTGTAATAGTTAGAACTTTCGCACTTATTTTAGTATTTTATGGCATGACATATTTCGTTTATTTGATGTGTGAATGAGTATAATCATTTGACTGGTTTAATATAAAATCGAATTTCAATGAATAGATGTCTCGTGTGTTGGTTCGCCCACTATGTTTTAGTTGGGTACCAGTAATGGCAGGTTGGGTCGTGACAGTATCTCAAGTAGTCTAGAGTTGGAAGAATGATGAGGTAGCAACATTTCCCCCTAAATTCATTCTAAGCCACCTCCCATGCTCTTCACAAAGAATGAGCTAATAAGCCAGATCTCCACACTCATTGTCCTTTAAAAATAGATTCGTGCATGGATCTTGGAAATCAGTTCTTCCCAAATATAAGCTTGAAAATGGGAAAATCTCTTAGAATTGGTATAGAATAAAACTAGAGGTGGGTTAAAACCCTCAAACCTCCCTATTAATCCAAATCTCTTATGAAGGATTCAAGTGGAAAACATTAATCTTGGGTCGCATGGTTGTCTCCAACTATTTCATGCGGATTACGATGTGGTGATGTTCGTGGCACCCGCTCAGCCATGAGGTAGGTTATGGCTTCCCTTTGGTAGACTCCGGTTAGTTTCTCATATCGTTGTGATAGATGGAACGGAGAATGCATGTGTAGGAAATCGGAGATTTGGGATGGAATTCTAGGTTGGTATTGTTGTGTGACTTGTTTGTTCAGGCTAGTGGCCTATAGATTCTTTAGGTATTAATGTGGTTTTCCTTGATCATCGGTGGATTTATGTGACTTGGGAGTAGCAGATGGAACCTATTTGTGTCTAATAATGCAAACTTCCTATAATATGTGACTAAATGAGTTATGTTATTTAGGGTGAGTCTAACCGTTAAACGAAAGGATAAAATGTACCCACGGTTGCGATTGGGTCATACTCGGCTGAGTGCCGTACTACCATTCTATTCATAAGTCACAACTTTTTGTGAACCTTTAAATTATGAAATAACGCTTCCGTCAAGTAAAACATGAAAACTTTTTAATAAAACTCTTTCATCATGTCAGGGACTTCTCCCTTATCATTAATTCAAAGAAAACCTTTAGTCATAATAAAATCTTTAAATCATTGCGTATGAACACATCGACCTATATGGCCGCTTTACACAACTGTCGACATCTCGACGCACTATCCACAGGAAACTGTCTGCAAAAGTCTCTAATATGTAACAAGATACCATAACATAATTTGGGACAGGGGCCCAACATACTCGTAATGCATCTGACTTAAGGACATACATAAGCACTCTGACTCGGCAACACCCCGAAAAGAAATGGAGCTCACCAATCCAGCTGATAGCCTGGGAACATTATATAGCAAGTGCCCTCTACTGATCTGTATACACCTGCATGGTATGAAACACAGTGCCCCCAGGCAAAGGGACATCTGTTACATCTCGGAAAATTTTTCATTGATGCACAAGTGAATAGGCTAGTGAAGAGTATGAGCATATGATATTTCAATAAGTAAGAAATGACATTCGATGAACCTAAGTAAGATTTCAAAGACATCCGATGTTAGACGAGAAAAGTTGCCAAGAGAAGGCAAGGCATACGATAGGTATCGAACGAGAATGATGAGTAACAAGTTTCAGCAGTCCTGTCGCTAGTAGCGGAAGTGAAAGAGAGACAATACAAAGATTCCATGCTAATGCATTACAGAGATGCACTCCCTCAGAAAGAGGAGTCATCATTTGAGCTTTCAGGAGACGGAGTTCTCCGATGCCGAAGCAGATTATGTGTTCCTGATGTGGCAGGTTTACACCACCAGATATTGAGAGAAGCTCATTGTTCCCGTTATTCTGTTCACCCTGGAGCGACGAAAATGTACCATGATCTTAAGTCTATATATTGGTGGAATGGGATGAAGAAAGATATAGCAGAATTCGTAGCTCAATGTCCCAACTGTCAACAAGTGAAAATCAAGCACCAAAAGTCGGGCGGATTGTTGCAAGCTATAGAAATTCCAACTTGGAAGTGGGAAGTAATTAACATGGACTTCATTACAGGCTTACCCCATTCTCGACGTAAGTATGATTCTATATGGGTGATTGTGGATAGACTCACTAAGTCAGCTCGTTTCTTACCCGTCAGAACGACATATGTGGCGGAAGATTATGCAAGGATCTATATTAAAGAGATAGTGCGACTCCACAGTGTTCCAGCATCTATTATCTCTGATAGAGGGACTCATTTTACAGCCAATTTTTTGAAATCCTTTCAAGAGGGTTTAGGGACCCAAGTGAGCCTTAGCACGGCATTTCACCCGCAGACTGATGGACAAGCTGAGCGTACCATTCAGACTCTTGAAGATATGTTACAGGCATGTATGTTAGATTTTGGAGGTAACTGGGATGATCATTTACCACTCATTGAATTTGCTTACAACAATAGTTATCATTCTAGCATTCAAATGGCATCGTATGAGGCTTTATATGGGCGAAAGTGTAGATCCCCAATTGGGTAGTTTGAAACAGGAGAGTTTAAATTGATAGGGCCAGACTTGGTCCAGCAAGCCATAGAGAAGGTTAAGCTCATACAAGATCGGTTGTTAGCAGCCCAAAGTCGTCAAAAGTCCTATGCGGACAATCCTCGAAGAGACTTAGAGTTCCAAGTTAAAGATTGGGTATTCTTGAAAGTGTCGCCAATAAAGGGCGTCATGAGATTTGGCAAAAAGGGGAAGCTTAGTCCCTGGTACATTAGGCCTTATAAAATTGTGCGTAAAGTAGGCAGAGTGGCTTACGAATTAAATCTACCTCCGGATTTGGAGTCAGTCCATCCAGTTTTACATGTCTCGATGCTTCGAAAATGCGTTGGAGATCCTACTAGGATCGTTCGAATAAACGATGTACAAGTGACATAAAAGTTGACTTATGAAGAGGTACCCATTGCCATACTAGATAGGCAAGTACAAAGGCTTAGAAACAAAGAAGTAGCCTCAGTTAAGGTTTTATGAAGAAGCAGTAAACGAGAAGAAATGACATGGGAAGCGGAAAGAAGTTATGAAATCCAAGTACCCGCATTTATTTCATCCCCCGGTAAAGGGCCAAGATGAGACATCAAGATCATAAGGTATGTATGTTTTCCTTTTATGCTTCTTGGTCGTGTGTGGACAAATTTCCATTGCTATTGTGTGGTGGCCCTGTGAGGCATTGTTATTGTGGGTTGTTGTGACAGGATGGGAGTGCCATATTATAGGGGAAACTCTGGCAAAATTTTCGTAGAATCCCCGAGTGCTTAACATTCGAGGACGAATGTTCTTAAGGGGGGAAGAATGTTACACCTCAGAAATTTTTTTGTTGATGCACAAGTGAATAGGCTAGCGAAGAGTACAAGCATATGATATTTCAATAAGTAAGAAATGACATTCGATGACCCTAAGTAAGATTTCAAAGACATCCGATGTTAGACGAGAAAAGTTGCCAAGAGAAGGCAAGGCATACGATAGGTATCGAACGAGAATTATGAGTAACAAGTTGATGACGGCTTAATGATGTTTGGGGAAGAGTTATAACATCCCTTAGATTGTTAATGAAGTGTTGAACAAGTGTTAAGAAGATCCCATAAGGATTCGAGATCAAACGAAGTAGCGAGAACAAGTTCAGTGGACTGATGGGTTATACGGCTCATTATACGGAACGTATAATGGACCGCAGAACCATCACAGTGAAGATCACTTACTGGTGGGATTATACGGACCGTATAAATTTATACGGCCCGTATAATGGACCGTATAATGGTCACAGAAACGAGTTGAAGAAAGATCCATTTCACGGTCCCTTATACGGATCGTATAAATTTATACGGCCCGTATAATGGACCGTATAATGTCCCCGACAGATCATATTTTGGGTTATTAAAAAGGGGACCAAGTTCATTCTTTCATTTCCACATTTCACCCCTTCTCTCTAAAACATCTCTCTACATTTATTCTTTTTTTTTAAAGCCAATCAGCCTGATGCTGATGGAATTTATTAAAATGAATAATAGTATTTACAGAAAAAAGAGAAATATAATGGAAAGAAATGAAGGAAAAAAGAAAATCTATACTACTCTATCCTAGGAAATGAAAGAAAAGCCTAGTCCTTGTTTGAGCAGCCAAGTGTAACAATGAAAAACTGCAAACAAGAACACTCCTTCTTTGGATTGATGCCATTATCAGTCACCTCAAGCTCTCACCAGGTACTATGGTATCAAATCTCACTGAAGATCCTTCAAGAAGCAGTGTAGTATGAAGTTCCTCCTAATTACTGTCCTTATGCTGTCTTTATGCTGACCTTATGCTGTCCTTATAATCAAGTTTACACAATCAGTCATGTGGAATGTATGTAACTGGACTAGGTAACTAAAGAAATCGTGTTAGTAGGATGAACATTCCTGTTAATACCACACACTAACAAGGATAACCTTAGTCATCCAACCAGGACTACAACAATCCTATGAAGCTGTTATCATGAGCCTTTTGTTTGTGTAACTCCAACTTGTGTCTTCACTTGTTTGCATGATCAGTTGCATGTGATCATTCTGGTTCTCTATTTCTGTATACCTTTGTTCTGAAATTAGACAGCATCATTTTATCAACATTGAGAATCTTCTTTGCACCTGTTGGCAATTCATCAAAAGAATGAAATTTAATTGTACCTGCAAAATCAAAAACCAAGTTAGCTAAAAAATTAGCAAGTGCATTGCCTTCCCTAAGGATATGAGCATACTGCACTTGGCCCTTATTCCTCCAAAAGTTGATCTTATTAACTTCCATACTAATCTTTCATGGGATCTCCCATCTCCCTTGAATAATGTTTATCATGGACAGAGAATCTGATTCAATCATTACAAGCACCAGATCATTTTTAATACAGTATTCAATTCCATCCAATATAGCTACAGATTCTGCTGTGAAGTTAGTTGTATCAATTATTCTTCTTGCCCCAGCATATATCAGGTTTCCAACCTCATCTCTAATGCAGAATGCAGCTGAGCTCAATCCTAGATTACCCCTAGAGGCCCCATCTGCATTGCACTTGAACCAGCCAGCATCAGGAAATTGCCATTGCACCATCTTATATGTTATTCTATGCCTGTAATGCTCCAAGTATTTCACCAGTTGAGGCCATTCATGTGGAACTTGTCTCAACCAAGGATATAATGTCTTCACCAGTTGCTGCAGATTATGGTTGATCCCATGTATGACCTTTAGTTTATTCATCTTACCCTCATGCATGATAGTATTTCTCCTCTTCCATAGTTGCCAGCATATGAATGTAGGTGCAGCCTGCATGATTGCTTTGAGTTTTGTAGAAGCTTGCATATACCACCATTGTACTATTGTCTGATGAATCTGGATCCTTGGCACAACTATCCCCACAGCTGCATTGTAATGCTGCCAAATTTCTGCTGCAAACTCACCTGTAAGGAATAGATGTTGAATTGTCTCCTCCTGCTGAGAATTCAAACAACATCTACATCTAGATACCATGCTTATGTTCATTCTCTTTAGTACATCATCCACTGGTAATTTGAACTTCCACAACCTCCAAAAGAAGAATGATATTTTGAATGGAACTCCTTTGTGCCACAACTTTGAAAAGTTATCTGTTGTTTGAGCCTTTCTCCTGATCATATTCCAAGCACTCCCTATAGTGACGTCTCCTGTAGTGCTAGCCATCCACCATGCTTTATCTTTCTCCTCTGAATGCTCCACTATGCTCAATTGTTGTAGGATATGATCACACACATTACTTGGCAGTTTGGCATGCAATTTCTGTGCATCCCAGCCATCTGCATTCATAAAGTGTGATACTTCCTCAATGCTAGTGTCAATCTGAAAATATGATGGTATTACCTGTTTGAGTGGACCAAGTTTAGTCCAATTATCTTCCCATACATCACATGCTCCATTTTTAGGTTCCCACCATATCTGATGATCCACCTGGTCTCTTGCCTCTAGCATTCTTTTCCACACTTGTGATCCACCTTTCCACTGCACTTCTGTAGGCTTCTTCTTCTTGCAATATATATTCCACATAAAGGCTGACCATAATGTATTTGATGTTCTAAATTTCCACCATAGTTTGGCAAAAAGGGCCTTAGACACATCATCTAGAGATCTGAATCCTAATCCTCCTTCTTCTTTTGGCAAACAAATCTTGTCCCAAGAGGACCAGTGCCTGCTTTTACCTTCTTCCTTAGTACTCCAGTAAAACCTTGCAAAGATTTTATGAAGCTCATTAATGGTGTATTTTGTGGGAACAACAGCTGACAGCATATATATTGGAATACTCTGATGCACACTATTGATAAGAACTGCTTTTCCACCAAAGGAGAGCAGCTTGCCTTTCCAATTTTGCAGCTTGTTTTTCACCTTCTTGATAAGATCATTGTAGTATCCCTTTTTCCTCCTTGAATGAAATATAGAACATCCCAAGTATGTTAATGGAAATTGATCCCTTTTAAAGCCAGTAATCTGCTCCACCTGCTGAGATAGTGCACCAGAAATCTTATCATGCATATAAAAGGCACTCTTGCTTTTATTGATCAGTTGACCAGAGATTGCCTCATACTCCTGCAGTATCTTCATGATTCTCTTCAATGACTCTCCTTCTGCAGATGCAAATATTATAGTATCATCTGCATATGCCAGATGATTGATATTTTGACTCCATTTAGGCATGGCATAGCCCACATACTCAGCATTGTTAAACTCTGCATTTAAAGCTCTTGATAACACCCTCTGCTGATAAAATAAACAATGCAGGTGAAAGTGGATCACCTTGTTTAACACCCCTAGTTGAATGAAAAAATCCTTTGGTCTGACCATTGAAGAGGATGGAATACCAGTTATTTGCAATCAACCTCCAAATCATGTCAATAAATTTACTAGCAATCCCATTCTGCTAAGTACCTTTATCAAATATGACCAAGATACTCTATCATAGGCTTTTGCCATGTCTAATTTGATCACTACATTTGCTGGTTTGCCCCTTTTTCTGATGTCTGTCACTATTTCTTGTGCCAACAGTACATTCTCAATAATGCTCCTCCCTTGAACAAAACCTGCTTGATTAATAGAAATCAACTGTGGTAACACAATCTCCAATCTATCATGAACAACTCTTGACATCACTTTGTTGATAAAGTTACTTAAACTTATAGGTCTTAAGTCTGAGTAACTGTCACGACCCAACCCCGTGGGCCGCGACTGGTACCCAAGCTGGGCACCCATACACACTCATTCACCAGAATCGGCATACAAATGACTTATTCAGATACAAAGGTTAGACATCGTCTCACGCGGTCGCATATAAACAAATGTATCACACAGAAGCCGGCAAGGCTGTCGTAAAACACATCACCTCACAAAATATATATATACAGAAATACATGTAAGCCGTTAAGGCTGTCATACCAAATGGGACCGCTTAAGACATAAGTCACGGAGACACAACAGAACAGTAACTATTCACAACCCACATGTATGTCTACAGGCCTCTAATACAGACAACAGAATCATATGACGGGACAGGGCCCCGCCGTACACTTGAATATATACATACATACATATATGCAATGGAAGAGTCTATACCAGAATTTGGGCTCCATAACAAAAGGAGCACTCCAAAACAGAAGAATAGGTGTACTAAGCTGGCGGGTCACCAGAACGAGCGTCTGTACCTGCGGGCATGAAACGCAGCCCCCGAAGAAAGAGGGTCAGTACGGAATATGTACTGAGTATATAAAGCATGAAAGATAATAATCAGAATCATAACTGAAATAAGAAGTATGGAAATACAGGTACAAAAATCAGTATACCAAACGCTTACTTTTGAAACACAAATAATGCATATCAAAATCATGCATAGGGCTCAGGAACGTGGTCGCCCCTCCCGTCGTTGGCGCCACAACACATCATACTCCAGAAGATTTCATATCTCCGTACAACCCCGAAACACATCATAACATCATAGCACATCATACGCCATAACACATCATAACGCCGTATATAAGCGGTACCCGGCCGTATGGAGAGGGACTCGGGAAACCGTAACACATCATACTTCCGAATATAACATAGTGCACACGATGACAAACTAGCCCGAGACTCGGCGAAAGATGTAAATACAGTATGCACGAGCAGAGTAGTGAGAAACTATATGCAATTTAAAAACATCATTATTTTAGACTCAACAAATAAGTAAACTAACCGACGCTCGAGGGTTAAGACGATAATCATGTGAAATCCTTTCAAAAGTCGTTAGAGCTATACAAAGGTAAGTCTCGGGGACCACGGACAGGTAGCAACCCAATTCGAGCCCGCCTACGAAAGTTATAGACATAATACGCTTTAGAACTCCCTAAGAATGTTTCGGAGCGATCCGAGCTCGTCTAAGAAAGTTAGAGACATTATTCGACATAAAACTTTTAAGAATAAAAATTTTGTATACCATTCTTTATCCAATGATACAAATAATCTAAGGACCATTGTTCGGTTATACTAGGAATGTAACATCAAGAAATGAATAAGAATCGTCGACATGCTCGGATCTTAAGAATGGAGTTACCCCAAGGCTCGTTTCATAGCTTACTTGCAACTAGGACAAGCCAAAAGAAGGAAAGGGTAAGCTTTACATACCTTGTCTGCTCCTTAAGCTAACCTGAATTTAAGCCCCGGGTTTCCCAAAATCTACAACAACACCAATGAATATCAAGCATTAGCTATAGATCTTAAGAGTCTAATTCTAAACTAATCACTTTGTCTATAAAAATTTCGGCAGCATCTCCCCTGTAAATACAACCACCCCGAGAATTCAACTCGGCCAACTTTATCAACAACCATACCAACAGTCATTCCAACAATACTAACAATCAATTTAAAACGCATTCGAATAGTAATAACCCGCTTTAACATAATTCAACGGCATTCCGTTTACATTCACTTCAACTTCATACAATCAAACCAACACCAATGCTCGCATACTCAAATACTAATCCGAAATCATTTAAACAAAATTCCAGAACATTTCAAACAATCCGCACAACATTCAAAACAATCCAACCAAAACTCCGTTCCACCCGAAATGCAACAAGAACAACAACAACACATTTTCTTCTTTCAAATTCATGAGCTATACCAACAATTCACATGCTAGCAACATTAATTTCCATAAACAAAAGAAGGGGTTTTAAAATCACATTAGCTTCTAAAACAACTCTCCAACACTTACAACTTCAACTAGAATTATTAAACTTTCATTTTCATCATAGAATCCATTACAACAACAACCAAAATACTAAGTAAAATCGATTCATTCTCTTCCACACCACACAATACTTACACGACCACAACACTACATATACACGGCCACAACATAACATCCATATTTTCATGAATTTTATCCATTTCTGCATACTACAACATACACAACCATCCATAACATATACAAAGAAGATTAAACCTTATCTTTCACCACAATTCTCACTTGGCTAGGGCTATGAATTTGCAACAAGGAGTGGTTTAATTTCTCCAAAAACTATCCCACGTTAAAGAGGACCTTCCAATTAGTAGAAATGCTAGAAGAAAATAATTTTTGATCAAATCTTTTCCAAGGTTCTTGTTTGGTTGTGTATGGCCGAATGGCCTTTTTGTTTTGTCTTCTCCAAGTTTCTTGAAATTTCGAAGTGGTGAAGATGAAAAATATGGTGAGTTTGTCATCTTTTATGAGCTTATATTAGGCTTCCATGTGGGCCTTGGCCCACCCAACTTGGACGGCCACATGGCCCTTTGGTTTCAAGACCTTTTTTTTTTTTTTGTAATTCAAGACCATTATTTTTTATTTTTTTTAATTCATGAAAAATTATTTTTCTAATTCCAAATTTGCCCTTAGCCTTCCCCAATATTACCATGAACCACCTTGTGAATTTCCCTTTTTACCCCTAGCCTCTCTTAATATTTCCACATCAAAAAATTTCATAAACAACTTGTATATTAAACAAGATCAAAATATAGCCTTGCCTTTAACTTCTCGCAATTATTCTTGAAATATCCGAATGTACAAAATACGGGATATAACATCCTCCCCCCCCCCCCTTTAGAACATTCGTCCTCGAATGTTGAATCAGTCTTGTAGGGTCTTATAAATACTTCGGGGGAATTTCCTTCATCACTATCACACACAATCCACCTATGAATCAACATAACCAATTCAGAAATTTAAATTACTTGTAGATATTGGAAACAAGTGAGGATACTTTTTCTTCATCTCTTCTTCAGCTTCCCAGGTCATCTCCTCTCTGTTATTATTCCGCCACAATACTTTAACAGAAGCTACATCTTTAGTACGCAGTCTTCTTACTTGACGATCTAGTATGGCTATCGGCTGCTCTTCGTTGGATAACTCCTCTGTCACCTGAATATCATCTATGGGAAATATTCTTGAAGGGTCACCAATTCATTTGCGAAGCATCGACACATGGAAGACCAGATGCACTGCTTCTAAATCAGACGGTAAGTTTAATTCATAAGCGACCTTGCCCACCTTGCGGACGATCTGATAAGGTCCAATATGCCTCGGACTGAGCTTCCCCTTCTTGCCGAATCTCATTACACCCTTCATGGGTGACACTTTCAGAAATACCCAATCGCCAATCTGGAATTCCAAGTGTCGACGTCGATTATCCGCATGTGATTTCTGTCGGCTCTGAACTGCTAGTAATCGTTCCCGAATAATTTTCACTTTATCCACTGCTTGTTGAACCATGTCCGGACCAATTAACTTAGTTTCACCAACATCGAACCAGCCGATCGGTGACCTGCACTTCCTGCCATACAGGGCTTCATACGGTGCCATTTGGATGCTGGAATGGTAGCTATTATTATAAGCGAACTCGATAAGTGGCAAATGGTCGTCCCAGCTACCCTTGAAGTCAATAACACAGGCCCGTAGCATATCTTCTATTGTCTGAATAGTACGCTCGGCCTGTCCGTCAGACTGCAGGTGAAATGCGGTACTAAGACTTACCTGGGTCCCCAATCCTTCTTGAAATGATCTCAAGAAGTTAGCTGTAAACTGAGCACCTCTGTCAGATATAATAGATGTGGGAACTCCGTGAAGTCTTACTATCTCCTTAATATATAACCGGGCATAATCCTCAGCCGAATAGATGGTCCTGACTAGGAGAAAATGGGCTGATTTTGTCAGCCTATTAACAATAACCCATATGGAATCATACCTTCGTGGAGTGCGTGGAAAACCTGTAATGAAATCCATATTAATCGCTTCCCACTTCCAAGCCGGAATTTCCATTTCCTGTAACAACCTACCAGACTTCTGATGCTCGATCTTAACCTGTTGGCAATTTGGGCATTGAGCAACGAACTCCGCGATGTTCCTTTTCATGCCATCTCACCAATATAAGCATCTGAGGTCATGGTACATCTTTGTTGATCCCGGATGAACGGAATACCGTGCATAATGTGCCTCTTTCATAATCTGTCGCCGCAGCCCCGCAACGTCAGGTACACATAACCTGCCTCTATAAAATAATACTCCGTCAGGTGTAATCTCGAACGGGGTCTTCTCCTCATCAAGGGCTGCATCTCTGTACTGTACCAGAATAGGATCCTTGTATTGGCGTCGCTTTACTTCTTCCATAATAGATGATTCGGCAACCCCTTGGACAGAAACCCTCGTATCTCCAGAATCGGCCAGACGAACTCCAAGACTGGCTAGCTGATGAATTTCGCGAACTATTTCTTCCCTTTCTGGCTGCATGTCGGTCAAGCTGCCCATAGACTTGCGGCTGAGTGCATCTGTTACTATGTTGGCTTTCCCACGATGATACAAAATGTCAACATCATAATCTTTCAACAACTCGAGCCATCTCCTTTGTCGCAAATTCAGCTCCTTTTGCTTAAAGATGTACTAAAGGCTTTTGTGGTATGTATAAACATCAACATGAACCCCATATAAGTAGTGCCGCCATATCTTCAAAACATGATTTACCGCTGCTAATTCCAGGTCATGAGTAGGATAATTTCTTTCGTGGTCTGAGCTGCCGGGAGGCATAGGCTATAACTCGACCATGCTGCATTAATACACAACCTATTCCAACACCAAAAGCATCACAATAAATGACATACCCGTTTGGCCCCTCGGGAAGAGTCAGTACCGGAGCTATAATCAACTTTTCCCTCAGTAACTGGAAGCTTCGTTCACAAGCATCGGTCCACTGGAATTTTGCTGCCTTCTAAGTCAGCTTTGTTAACGGTGCTGCAATCGAAGCAAAATTCTCTACAAATCTCCTGTAATATCCTGCCAACCCCCAGAAAACTATGTACCTCAGTAGGTGTCATAGGCCTAGGCCAATTCTATACGACCTTGATCTTTTGTGTATCGACCCGAATACCATCTGCTCCGACAATATGCCAAAATTCACATTTGGAGAACTTAGCGTATAAATTTTGTTGTCGGAGTGTTCTGAGTACTGTCCTCATATGATCTGAATGCTCCTCTTCTGATCGTGAATAAACCAGAATATCATCAATAGATACAATCACGAACAAGTCTAGGAACGGCCTGAATACTCGATTCATCAGATCCATGAACACTGCTGGAGCATTAGTTAGCCCAAAAGACATCACCCTAAACTCATAGTGCCGATATCGGGTCCTGAACGCAGTCTTCAGAATATCTGCTTCTCTTACCCGCACCTGGTGATAGCCCGAGCGCAAATCTATCTTCGAAAAATACTTAGCACCCTGCAACTAATCAAATAAATCATCAATCCAGGGGAGGGGATATTTATTCTTTATGGTCACTTTGTTCAGCTGCCTATAATCAATGCACATCCGTAGCGACCCATCTTTCTTCCTCACGAACAGTACCGGTGCTCCCCAAGGTGATGTACTGGGTATGATGAAGCCTTTCTCTAATAAATCCTTCACTTGTTCCTTCAATTCCTTCAGTTCTGCAGGTGCCATTCTGTAAGGAGGAATAGATATAGGCTGGGTATCTGGCAGCACATCTATCATAAACTCTATTTCCCGTTCAGGAGAAAGGCCTGGGACCTCGTTCGGAAATACATCTGGAAATTCATTAACTACTGGGACTGACTGAAGAGTAGGTGCTTCTGCTTTAATATCATGTACGCGAACCAGATGATAAATTTACCCCTTCTGAATCATCTTCCTGGCCTTGAGGTATGAAATAAACTTACCCCTCTGCGATGCTGTATTTCCTGCCCATTCTATAATTGGTTTCCTTGGAAATTGGAAGCGGACTACCTTCTTCTGACAGTCAAAGTTGGCATAACAGGAGGCTAACCAATCCATGCTCATAATAACATCGAATTCTGTCATATCCAGTTCTATCAAATCGACTTTGGTGCAACGACCACATATAATTACTGAACAATCTTTATATACCTGCCTTGCTATAACAGAATCCCC
Organism: Lycium barbarum; assembly: GCF_019175385.1. Classification (NCBI taxonomy): domain Eukaryota; kingdom Viridiplantae; phylum Streptophyta; class Magnoliopsida; order Solanales; family Solanaceae; genus Lycium; species Lycium barbarum. The sequence continues at coordinate 118,137,855 of NC_083340.1, read as the reverse complement.
GACCGGTATAGCTACCTCGAACGGCTCTATCGGTTTAGGTTTTATCCCAATCTTAATAGCAACCAGGGGGGAGATATATGATAAAGTAGAGCCTGGATCTATCAATGCATACACATCTTGGGAAAACATCAATAATATACCTGTAACCACATTTGGTGACGCCTCCTGATTCTGTCAGCTGGCCAAGGCATATATGCGGTTCGAAGGACCGCTAGAATTGGAAACTTCGCCTCAGCCTAAGCGACCTCTTTATGGCTTCTAACCACTCCGCATACTCTAATTTCCTTTAGGTTACCCTAAATTCCTATTTGTCTCTTATATCTACATTTATGAAATTTTTAGTACACTTCCCAGGGGGTCACCCATCCTAAAATTTCTGTCACCCTAGCACGCTTAACCTCGAAACTCTGATGAAATTCGATGCGTTAGTGCTGGTATAATTGCATCCACTTCTTCGCACGACCTTTATCACGTAATCTGGAGTAAGTTGGTGTCTTCACAACTTCCAAAACACTCTCGTAACATGTCTCCCTCCGAACTGGATAGGGTCTTTTACTTTTCCGACTACGCAATTATCGTATTAGCCTTTTAAATCCTCAATATTCATTTTTCATCTGTATGCATGATTACCTTGCATCCGGGGTTTCCACATTCCCACTGGTGACGGAGACACCTTAGTCGTCGTTACTTATAGATACTGGGTCATCGGCCCCTTTGGGTTTCCGCTCGCCGCTATTAAATAATGCTCTACGGAAGTTACACATACATAGAAAGTTTCAAAGCGAGCTCATATACCTGTAGCCGACCGGTCTCTAGTCTGATCTGGTGGACTGCTATGTGAAGTGTGCTCCTCATCATCGTCTGCCCGCCACCCGCTCGTCTGATCTTCGTCATTGGTCACATCTGAGTCTGAAGAGTATAGATAACCGGGCAATTCTTGGTTTACTGACGGCCAGGATAGAGGACTGGAGTAGTCCGTAACACTCACCGGGGAGGCCTGTCTAACGTAGTGCTCCACCACAGGAGCAGCTGGCATGGCCCCAGAAAGCTCCTCCTTCGGTGTCCCAAAAGAATACTCGGATGGATCTGTATCGTAACTGTCCTCTGCAGGGTCCTCCTCCCCGGGAGTCAGAAACTCTGGAGGAATTGTCGCTGGGTCCTCCGAAGGATCAGCCTCAATAGAATAGCTAAGACTCCTCGTACTCGGTCCTGAAGATACTCTAGGGGCCTTCTTAGCGCCCCCACTATCTGAAGTTGACCTTTTCATCTTTCGTCAACCCACAATCACTTGCCGGAAACAGAATCAGAAGCGATTTTCCTGGACACTTACACTATTGCTCTCTTCTGGGCATCGCTGTAGACACAACAATTCGTTAGAGAGGAACCATCCTAATAACGCAGCTCTATCGCACGATCTAAGATCGAAGGAAGGGTGACATCCTAAATGTCTTGTAGCTTCCTGTTTATAGATGTGGTGCACAACACACTGATAAACAAGACTCTACAAGACACGGCCTGTAGACATTCCAAGGATGAACCGCTCTGATACTACTTTTGTCACGACCCAACCCTGTGGGCCGCTACTGGTACCCGAGCTGGGCACCCATAGACACTCATTCACGAGAATCGGCATACAAAAGACTTATTCAGATACAAAGGTCAGACATCGTCTCAAGCGGTCGCATATAAAAAAATGTATCACACAGAAGCCGGCATGGCTGTCGTAAAACACATCACCTCACAATATATATATATATATATACAGAAATACATGTAAGTCGTTAAGGGTTTCATAGCAAATGAGACCGCTTAAGACATAAGTCACGCAGACACAACAGAACAGTAACTATTCACAACCCACATGTATGTCTACAGGCCTCCAATATAGACAACAGAATAATATGACGGGACAGGGCCCCGCCGTACCCTTGAATATATACATACATACATATATGCAATGGAAGAGTCTATACCAGAATTTGGGCTCCATAACAAAAGGAGCACTCCAAAACAGAAGAATAGGTGTACTAAGCTGGCGGGTCACCAGAACGAGCGTCTGTACCTGCGGGCATGAAACGCAGCCCCCGAAGAAAGAGGGTCAGTACGGAATATGTACTGAGTATATAAAGCATGAAAGATAATAATCAGAATCATAACTGAAATAAGAAGTATGGAAAAACAGGTACAAAAATCAGTATACCAAACGCTTACTTTTGAAACACAAATAATGCATATCAAAATCATGCATAGGGCTCAGGAACGTGGTCGCCCCTCCCGTCGTTGGCACCACAGCACATCATACTCCAGAAGATTTCATATCTCCGTACAACCCCGAAACACATCATAACATCATAGCACATCATACGCCATAACACATCATAACGCCGTATATAAGCGGTACCCGGCTGTATGGCGAGGGACTTGGGAAACCGTAACACATCATACTTCCGAATATAACATAGTGCGCACGATGACAAACCGGCCCGGGACTCGGCGAAAGATGTAAATACAGTATGCAGGAGCAGAGTAGTGAGAAACTATATGCAATTTAAAAACATCATTGTTTTAGGCTCAACAAATAAGTAAACTAACCGACGCTCGAGGGTTAAGACGATAATCATGTGAAATCCTTTCAAAAGTCGTTAGAGCTATACAAAGGTAAGTCTCGGGGACCACGGACAGGTAGCAACCCAATTCGAGCCCGCCTACGAAAGTTATAGACATAATACGCTTTAGAACTCCCTAAGAATGTTTCGGAGCGATCCGAGCTCGTCTAAGAAAGTTAGAGACATTATTCGACATAAAACTTTTAAGAATAAAAATTTTGTAAACCATTAGTTATCCAATGATACAAATAATCTAAGGACCATTGTTCGGTCATACTAGGAATGTAACATCAAGAAATGAATAAGAATCGTCGACATGCTCGGATCTTAAGAATAGAGTTACCCCGAGGTTCGTTTCATAGCTTACTTCCAACTAGGACATGCCAAAAGAAGGAAAGGGTAAGCTTTACATACCTTGTCTGCTCCTTAAGCTAACCTGAATTTAAGCCCCGGGTTTCCCAAAATCTACAACAACACCAATGAATATCAAGCATTAGCTATAGATCTTAAGAGTCTAATTCTAAACTAATCACTTTGTCTATAAAAATTTCGGCAGCATCTCCCCTGTAAATACAACCACCCCGAGAATTCAACTCGGCCAACTTTATCAACAACCATACCAACAGTCATTCCAACAATACCAACAATCAATTTAAAACGCATTCGAACATTAATAACCCACTTTAACATAATTTAACGGCATTCCGTTTACATTCACTTCAACTTCATACAATCAAACCAACACCAATGCTCGCATACTCAAATGCTAATCCGAAATCATTTAAACAAAATTCCAGAACATTTCAAACAATCCGCACAACATTCAAAACAATCCAACCAAAACTCTGTTCCACCCGAAATGCAACAAGAACAACAACAACACATTTTCTTCTTTCAAATTCATGAGCTATACCAACAATTCACATGCTAGCAACATTAATTTCCATAAACACAAGAAGGGGTTTTCAAATCACATTAGCTTCTAAAAAAACTCTCCAACACTTACAACTTCAACTAGAATTATTAAATTTTCATTTTCATCATAGAATCCATTACAACAACAACCAAAATACTAAGTAAAATTGATTCATTCTCTTCCACACCACACAATACTTACACGGCCACAACACTACATATACACGGCCACAACATAACATCCATATTTTCATGAATTTTATCCATTTCTGCATACTACAACATACACAACCATCCATAACATATACAAAGAAGATTAAACCTTACCTTTTTCACCACACTTCTCACTTGGCTAGGGCTATGAATTTGCAACAAGGAGTGGTTTAATGTCACGACCCAACCCCGTAGGCCGTGACTAGTGCCCGAATTGGACACTCATATTACTTGTTAACTATAATCATCTATAATCAGCATGCCATGAACTTAATTGTATCAAAAGGTAGGATGTTATTTTAAAGCTGTCACAATTCTGTATGTCGTAGACACCTGTCTCCTGAGGAGGTATAATTTTTAAACAACAACATACATATTTCTACGCAAGCCAACAAGGCTGCCACGATATGCAACGTACCAAACATACATATATATGCAAGCCGACAAGGCTGCCATTACTAATGGGTACGCCCTAAACATAAATCATAGTCATACAACGCATCAACAACCATAAACAGACCCACACAGGTGTCCACAGACCTCTAAGAGTAATGACAGTATCATATGGCGGGACAGGGCCCCGCCGTACCCAAATAACACTTATGCATACAACAAAGGAAGTTATACCACAAGCTAGGCTCTGGAACAAAGAAGCAGTCCAAAATAGCTGAATAGGTACCCTAAGCTGGCGGATCTCCAAAACGAGCGTCTGTACCTGCGGGCATGAACGCAGCCCCCCAAAGAAAGGGGGTCAGTACGGAATATGTACTGAGCATGTAAAGCATGGAATGTAATAGTGAACTCATACTGAGACAAGGTGTGTAGAACCCAATGCAACAACCAGATTTTTATAAGACTTTCCTTTGAACATATTTCATTTGTATCGTTCTCATATCAATGTCAATATAAAGCTTTGTAATCACAGCTGCATAATCATTCTGTATATAACATATATAACGTGTCCCAGCCCTTTAATGAGGGACTCGGTAATTAAAATCATAACATCATAAACATAAACATATACGTGTCCCGGCCCTTTAATGAGGGACTCGGTAATAAGGAATATATGCCCTCCTGGCCACCGTCTCTATATCATCATATCATCATATCATCATATCATCATGTCATCATATCATCATATCATCATATCATCATATCATCATATATATATAACGTGTCCCGACCCTTTAATGAGGGACTCGGTAATAAGGAATATATGCCCTCCTGGCCACCGTCTCTATATCATCATATCATCATATCATCATATCATCATATCATCATATATATATAAAGTGTCTCGGCCCTTTAATGAGGGACTCGGTGAATAATATAGTAAACATGTGCACGAAAACGTGTCCTGGCCCGGGACTCAGTGAAGGATATAGCGGTAAGCACGAGCAGAATAATAGGCAACCACATATATGCAATTCATCTTTTTAGACTCAGTAGATAAGCAACTAACCAGCTCTAAAGTGTTGGGATAATAACCATATTCAATTATTTTCAACTTTCATTACAAGCCATAGCAAGGAACATTTCAGCTTTCATGTACATGTGTAAATTTTCATGATGTAGTTTTTGAAAGTCAAGTATGCCTCTATTCATGCCATTCTTTTAAGAGTAGGAACTTCTATACATCTTTCATTAGTCCATCATATAGTAGGCTCGTGACAATAGCATTAAGGAAATATAGAATCATAAGTCATGCATGGAACTAGAGAATAGAATTTACCCCAAGGTTCATGTCATTTCATACTTACGTCTAGGACATGCCAAAAGAAAGAAGGAATGGGCTTTACATACCTTTAGCGTTTAGTTGTATTCTAACTTGTACTTGCTGCCCAAAAACACTTATCCTATATCAAGATATGAAGAACTACAATTAGTCTACAAGGGAATTCAATACGTATTTTGACGCTCACAATTCCTTTCTAACATTTAAACGACGTTTCGTTCGCATTCAAACCAACTAGCGTTACAAGCTAACATTGCTAATCGTTCTTTCATATATTAATCAAAACTTGTTTAAACATGACTTAGGGAGCTTGGGCAGTCCCTACACCATTCAAAACTGTTTCATACACACGGCTAAACAACACACATAGCATTTCCATTCTCACTTAGCAATTTTCCAGTTTTAACTTGCAACAACAACAACACGTTTAATAACATTACTTTCATGATTCTTGGAACTGTTTTAACCTCATTTTCATTCCTACAACAGCCCACCATCATTTCTGTTTCAACTTGAATCAATGCACTTTACTTTCACTAAACGTTTGCAACAAGAATCAACATTCAACACACACAAATTCACTTCTAACATCAAAACTGTCCACGGTTTTGGACTGCCTATACACTTCAACATAATTCATTTCTTTAACACCTCAATTCACATATTCAACATGCATACAATACACCACAATTTCCATAACAACAATAATCCAAATGTGACACAAAACAGTCCCTAAATCTCCCCTAAAACAGTCCCTTTTACACGGCTACAACACCCTTCCCACAATTTCATGATTTTCATCCGTTTATCCAACTACAATACATTCAATCCATTTCCAATACATGTTCAAGAAGATAAAGCATGACTTCATTAGAACCTTCAACACACGGCTCATTTTCATTTCAAGAAAAACAGTCCAATATCCAACATGCAACATCACAACCAAACTTCTACAATCTTTGTTCATTTACCTATGTTGGTACATATTCAATTCATCAACAATACATGCAAAATGAAATCAATCATGCCTTCACCTCACTCACGGCTCACTCTCTACTTCAACTACAACAACAATCCAACAACAACATGCATGAACTATACATTCAAATCATCATGCAACACAAGAACAAGGATCATTCTTACCTTACAACTTGTTCTTCTACCTTAGCCGAATCTTCAACACCATAGACATGCTACACCTCCTTGTTTCTTTCCAACCACTAGTACACGTTCTTATGCACTTGATAAGGAGTTGAATTGATGGAGAAATTTATTTTTTTGATCAAAATCTTGGAGCTCATCCTCGGCCAGCCATGGCCGAGAGCTTCTCTCTCTAGCTCTTGGTTTCTCTCAACTTTGTGAAGGTGAAATGATGTAGTGTAATGAGGTATGAATCAGATTTCTTGCTTATATATTCCCTACAAGACTTGGACATGTGTCCACTTAAATTATTAGGTCAAGATTCTTTGACCACTCCACCATGATGCACGGCCAAACATGGCATATAAAATGGACTGATTTTTGTCTTCCCAATCCCACTTAATAATCCAATTATGGTTAGTTTAATCCAAATTTTCCATTAATACTTCAATGCCAAACGAAATTGTAGGTAAATTGTGACTTGAAACGAAACCGGAAGTTAAAGTCTCTACTTCGTATCATAAGATAATCTTGCCTTTAACTTGTCGCGTTTATTTTAAAACATCTCAATGTATGAAAATATGGGATATAACATCCTCCCCCCCTTTAGAACATTCGTCCTCGAATGTCGATTTTATCCCGTTGGATTCTATAAGAGTTTTGGGGAGGGTTTTCCTTATTGCTAACATATAAATTGAGCAGACAATTAACACAATCAAGCAAGGGAGTTTAAATTACCTGTAGACGTGGAAAACAAGTGAGGATACTGCCTTTTCATCTCCTCTTCAGCCTCCCAAGTCATCTCCTCACTGTTATTGTTCCGCCACAGTACTTTAACCGACGCCACATCTTTTGTTCGTAACCTCCTGATTTGTCGATCAAGTATGGCAATAGGTTGTTCTTCGTATGATAGCTCCTCAGTTACCTGAATATCATCTGATTGGAACACCCTGGAAGGATCGCCTATATACATCCAAAGCATTGACACATGGAAGACCGGATGTACTGCTTCTAAATCTGCTGGTAGATCTAACTCGTAGGCAACTTGGCCTACCTTACGGATAACCTGGTAAGGTCCAATGTATCTCGGGCTCAACTTCCCTTTCTTGCCGAATCTCATAACACCCTTCATGGGTGACACTTTCAAGAACACCCAATCGCCAACCTGAAATTCCAAGTGTCGACGTCGATTATCTGTATATGCCTTCTGCCGACTCTGAGCTGTCAGTAATCTTTCCTGAATAAGTTTCACCTTATCAACAGCCTGCTGAACCATATCTGGTCCTATCAGCTTAGTCTCGCCAACATCAATCCAGCCTATAGGGGATCTGCATTTCCTGCCAACAGGGCTTCGTACGGTGCCATCTGAATGCTAGAGTGGTAACTGTTATTATAAGAAAACTCAATAAGTGGCAAGTGATCATCCCAGCTGCCCCTAAAATCAATGACACAGGCCCGTAACATATCCTGTAGCGTCTGGATGGTACGCTCGGCCTGCCCGTCAGTCTGAGGATGAAATGCGGTGCTGAGATTCACCTGCGTCCCCAATCCCTCTTGGAAGGATCTCCAGAAGTTAGCTGTAAACTGGGCCCCTCTATCCAAGATAATCGCTGTGGGAACTCCATGAAGTCTCACTATCTCCTTAAGATACAATCGGGCATAATCCTCAGCTGAGTACGTAGTCCTGACTGGAAGAAAGTGGGCTGATTTTGTCAATCTATCAACAATAACCCAGATAGAGTCATACTTCCGCGGGGTGCGAGGGAAACCTGTGACGAAATCCATATTAATTACCTCCCATTTCCAGGTTGGAATTTCCATCTCCTGCAATAGCCCTCCAGGTTTCTGGTGCTCTATCTTGACCTGCTGGCAATTCGGACACTGAGCCACGAATTCTGCTATGTCCTTTTTCATACCATCCCACCAGTACAAACACCTAAGATCATGATACATTTTTGTCGATCCCGGGTGAATAGTATAACGAGCACAGTGTGCTTCCCTCATTACCTGCTACCGTAACCCTGCAACCTCAGGTACACATGTACATAATCTGTCTTTGTATCGTAGTACTCCATCGGCTGACATCTTAAATGGGGTCTCCTCCTTATGAAGTGTTGTATCTCTATAATATACCAGAACAGGGTCCTCATATTGACGCTTCTTTACCTCTTCTACAATAGAGGGCTCAGCAACACCTCGCACCAAAACGCTACCATTATCAGAATCAGCCAACCGAACTCCAAGACTAACTAGCTGATGAATCTCACAGACTACCCCTTTCTTTCCTGGCTGTTCGCTTGCTAAACTAGCCATAGATTTACGGCTGAGTGCATCTGCTACAACATTAGCCTTCCCTGGGCGATATAGAATATCGACATCACAATCTTTCAGCAACTCCATCCATCTCCTTTGCCGCAATCTTTACAAGAATACGCGAAGGCGCTCAAATCAGCCCGAGCAATACCTTGGCGTCGTCTCATCAGTCTAGATGCAGACCTTACATTCTTCTCTTATATCTTTCAATTGATATCGGGGCTCAACTATGGCTTTTGCCCTCAGTACTAATTCTATCTCGGTACTTTGGTTCAAACCATCTTACACCTTTCCTTAATGTGTCCAGAATATCGCAACCGCATTGTTATTATTGAATCCTTACTTTTCCTATCAAGTATATATATATATATTTTATATTTTTTTTTTTTGCATACAAATATTCTTAGGTTGCATAACCTTCTTGTACAGCTCGTATAAAGTACATCCAATCTTAATCATAGTCTTTTCTTCTCCTGGTTCATTCTGCTTTGCATGTCTTATTTGTACAAAAATTCACTTGTTGTCTATCTTGTCATACTTCTTTCCTTTTCTTTATTCACCCCTTTGATTTTCTTGTATCCTACTATAGGAGATTTTCTACCCTTTCTCCTTTTGCTACTTATAAGTCACCATATTATTAACGACCAACTCCATTGCCAACATCTTAGCCTCTAATCTGGTATAGCATTGCTATCCCTTATAATATCTCTTGTCATACTCTTTCTTTTCATAAGCATCTACTTTCTAATGTCATATTATCCAAGGTCTTTACAAATAATTCTCAGCACTGTCTCAGATACCATCCTGACTTCTACCCATTTATTGTTGGCTTCCAGATCTTACTAACTTGTCCCAACGAGGGATCTCACTTAAGGTTTTAAGCACTCATATTAAATATATTGTAGTGTCCATTGTTTCCATCTCACACTTGCATTTCTGTTATCCGCTTCCCCGCTTAAAGGTGTACCTATACCATTATCTATTTATATCCTGCTCTATGTTCTCCCTCCAATCTCAAATTCATCTGATCCCTTTTTCAATTCGCTTGGTATACTGTACCATATCTATGTCTTTCTTTATAATTTATAGCTTTGATTATCCACGTTCGAAACCTTAGCAAAAATCATGAAGCGACGAGAGCCTTTCTATATATAGAGTACAAATCTCATCCGGTAATCTGTACTCGAGTAATGCGACCAATGTAGCAACTCATCCAAGGCCACATTCCACTCATTCCAATCAATAATTAATTAGTACTTGTAGTCGTTCCAAATTCTCAATTAGGTAGCACCTATATTCTGATTATAAGTGTCCAAATCCTCTTGTAACATTATCTTTATCCCAACCTATATCATCTGTTTCCTTTAATAAATTTACAATACATCACTTGCTCCTCAAGCCTACCGTCCTTGGTCCTTTAAGGATTCCACTATTTCCGAGGTGAGGTCGTGTACACGCAGTACTCCTTTATGCCTTATGTCCTTTCTCCCTTGTTGTGTGCCCAGTACCAACTTCTAACTCACTCAAGATCGTATCAGATTCATTTTAATGATAGCCTTATCTTATCACTTCGTCATCGTACTACACCTTTAAGTTCATAAATATATATTCCCCTTTCGTTCCATACTCGTACTCAATTAATTATGTCTATCTTAGGTGCTTCCTTTGGAATTCCCTTATCATTTCTCCCGCCTATGGCTATCTTTTATTCTGTGCACGAAGAATCTTATGCTACCTCTGTATCCTTCGGAAAACATCACTTGTGCATAACCCCTTTCTTATTTTCCAAGCGTATTCTGCCCATCCTTGTTTATTCTTGTCATACCAGTCATTTCTTAGCACTCATTCTACATCGTTGCTCATTTTTCTATAACTTGGTCTTTCACAGTTCCGTTATTTGTAGTATTCGTGTCTTCAGCTACACATGTCGTGACCTATTACCACACTGTTATCTCGCTTCCTTCTTATCTCCTTCTTTCAATTACTCCCATTTTTTTGTACTCGTTATCATTTCCGTTATCATATAACCTTTACTCTGAACTTTCCCTACAAAACTTAATAAATCTTCCTTATTCGTTCTATAACTCGTTTTTCCATTTCACACTTACCTTTATATTCTAGTCACATAGATCACGTCATATCTTTTAATCGCTTCCTCACTAAACTCCATTCATCTTCATAATAATCCTTATTTTATTCACTTTATATCCTGTTCGTATTCGACCCCATAGTCAATCTTATCCTTTAATCCCTCACAAGCTGTCTTACCTCACAAGCTGACTTATCAATATATTCCCATCCGTCACAATTCTTTTTCTTCTGTACTGTTGTCTTAATCATACTATTACTTCTTTTATCTATAAACTCGTCCTAATTCATCCCAGCTTATCAATTCAGTCGGTACCTCATATAACACCCTATTAAGATTTGCCAGCCTTTTCTAAATCATCTCTTATTATCATAGACCCTTCCAAATTGCCCTAGCATTTCCTTTTTACTATTTTGATATCGATCTCATAATTACTATTACTATCAATTCAACGATTAACTTATTTCTCGACTTTTGTCAACTCTTATCAGTACCGTTGACACGACCTTTCAATACATATTACGAACTAATATCTCATTCCTTTTATACTTGTGGGAAAATTTTAACAGAGTTCCCTCTGTATTTCCTTACTATCCCAGAACCTGCACACAAGAAATACCAACAATGCCTCACAGGGCCAACATATATATATATATATATATATATATATATATATATACATCATATCATATCATAGCCGCACAGGGCTCCCAATATTAACAACAGTATGAAAATGATGGACTTACCTCGTATGTCTAATCCAAACTGCACCTGTTACACTTTCCTGTTTACCTTCCCTTTCAATTTTTAACTTTACATTTCAATCGTACTTCAAATACGTTACCCGACATACATTCTTCGTACCGTTGCTTACCTGCGTGCTTTGAAACGTCCAATATCATCAGTCACTTTCTTCGGTTGATGCCGTTCTACTGCTGAAATCAAGGGTTAGTATAAGGAATTTCATTTCCTATGACTGGGCTCTATCGCACGATCTTGGATATGAAAGAAAGGTAACATCCTAAATGTCCTGTAGCTTCCTGTTTATAAATGTGGTGCACAACACATCGATAAACAAGACTCTACTCGACACGGTCTGTAGACACTCCGAGGATTGAACCGCTTTGATACCACTTTTGTCACGACCCAACCCCGTAGGCCGTGACTAGTGCCCGAATTGGACACTCATATTACCTGTTAACTATAATCATCTATAATCAGCATGCCATGAACTTAATTGTATCAAAAGGTAGGATGTTATTTTAAAGCTGTCACAATTCTGTATGTCGTAGACACTGTCTCCTGAGGAGTTATAATTTTTAAACAACAACATACATATTTCTACGCAAGCCGACAAGGCTGCCACGATATGCAACGTACCAAACATACATATATATGCAAGCCGACAAGGCTGCCATTACTAATGGGTACGCCCCAAACATAAGTCATAGTCATACAACGCATCAACAACCATAAACAGACCCACACAGGTGTCCACAGACCTCTAAGAGTAATGACAGTATCATATGGCGGGACAGGGCCCCGCCGTACCCAAATAAAACTTATGCATACAACAAAGGAAGTTATACCACAAGCTAGGCTCCGGAACAAAGGAGCAGTCCAAAATAGCTGAATAGGTACCCTAAGCTGGCGGATCTCCAAAACGAGCGTCTGTACCTGCGGGCATGAACGCAGCCCCCCAAAGAAAGGGGGTCAGTACGGAATATGTACTGAGCATGTAAAGCATGGAATGTAATAGTGAACTCATACTGAGACAAGGTGTGTAGAACCCAATGCAACAACCAGATTTTTATAAGACTTTCCTTTGAACATATTTCATCTGTATCGTTCTCATATCAATGTCAATATAAAGCTTTGTAATCACAGCTGCATAATCATTTTGTATATAACATATATAACGTGTCCCGGCCCTTTAATGAGGGACTCGGTAATTAAAATCATGACATCATAAACATAAACATATACGTGTCCCGGCCCTTTAATGAGGGACTCGGTAATAAGGAATATATGCCCTCCTGGCCACCGTCTCTATATCATCATATCATCATATCATCATGTCATCATATCATCATATCATCATATCATCATATCATCATATATATATAACGTGTCCCGGCCCTTTAATGAGGGACTCGGTGAATAATATAGTAAACATGCGCACGAAAACGTGTCCTGGCCCGGGACTCAATGAAGGATATAGCGGTAAGCACGAGCAGAATAATAGGCAACCACATATATGCAATTCATCTTTTTAGACTCAGTAGATAAGCAACTAACCAGCTCTAAAGTGTTGGGATAATAACCATATTCAATTCTTTTCAACTTTCATTACAAGCCATAGCAAGGAACATTTCAGCTTTCATGTACATGTGTAAATTTTCATGATGTAGTTTTTTAAAGTCAAGTATACCTCTATTCATGCCATTCTTTTAAGAGTAGGAACTTCTATACATCTCTCATTAGTCCATCATATAGTAGGCTCGTGACAATAGCATTAAGGAAATATAGAATCATAAGTCATGCATGGAACTAGAGAATCGAATTTACCCCAAGGTTCATGTCATTTCATACTTACGTCTAGGACATGCCAAAAGAAAGAAGGAATGGGCTTTACATACCTTTAGCGTTTAGTTGTATTCTAACTTGTACTTGCTGCCCAAAAACACTTATCCTATATCAAGATATGAAGAACTACAATTAGTCTACAAGGGAATTCAATACGTATTTTGACGCTCACAATTCCTTTCTAACATTTAAACGACGTTTCGTTCGCATTCAAACCAACTAGCGTTACAAGCTAACATTGCTAATCGTTCTTTCATATATTAATCAAAACTTGTTTAAACATGACTTAGGGAGCTTGGGCAGTCCCTACACCATTCAAAACTGTTTCATACACACGGCTAAACAACACACATAGCATTTCCATTCTCACTTAGCAATTTTCCAGTTTTAACTTGCAACAACAACAACACGTTTAATGACATTACTTTCATGATTCTTGGAACTGTTTTAACCTCATTTTCATTCCTACAACAGCCCACCATCATTTCAGTTTCAACTTGAATCAATGCACTTTACTTTCACTAAACGTTTGCAACAAGAATCAACATTCAACACACACAAATTCACTTCTAACATCAAAACTGTCCACGGTTTTGGACTGCCTATACACTTCAACATAATTCATTTCTTTAACACCTCAATTCACATATTCAACATGCATACAATACACCACAATTTCCATAACAACAACAATCCAAATGTGACACAAAACAGTCCCTAAATCTCCGCTAAAACAGTCCCTTTTACACGGCTACAACACCCTTCCCACAATTTCATGATTTTCATCCGTTTATCCAACTACAATACATTCAATCCATTTCCAATACATGTTCAGGAAGATAAAGCATGACTTCATTAGAACCTTCAACACACGGCTCATTTTCATTTCAAGAAAAACAGTCCAATATCCAACATGCAACATCACAACCAAACTTCTACAATCTTTGTTCATTTACCTATGTTGGTACATATTCAATTCATCAACAATACATGCAAAATGAAATCAATCATGCCTTCACCTCACTCACGGCTCACTCTCTACTTCAACTACAACAACAATCCAACAACAACATGCATGAACTATACATTCAAATCATCATGCAACTCAAAAACAAGGATCATTCTTACCTTACAACTTGTTCTTCTACCTTAGCCGAATCTTCAACACCATAGACATGCTACACCCCCTTGTTTCTTTCCAACCACTAGTACACGTTCTTATGCACTTGATAAGGAGTTGAATTTATGGAGAAATTTATTTTTTTGATCAAAATCTTGGAGCTCATTCTCGGCCAGCCATGGCCGAGAGCTTCTCTCTCTAGCTCTTGGTTTCTCTCAACTTTGTGAAGGTGAAATGATGTAGTGTAATGAGGTATGAATCAGATTTCTTGCTTATATATTCCCTACAAGACTTGGACATGTGTCCACTTAAATTTTTGGGTCAAGATTCTTTGACCACTCCACCATGATGCACGGCCAAACATGGCATATAAAATGGACTGATTTTTGTCTTCCCAATCCCACTTAATAATCCAATTATGGTTAGTTTAATCCAAATTATCCATTAATACATCCATGCCAAACGAAATTGTAGGTAAATTGTGACTTGAAACGAAACCGGAAGTTAAAGTCTCTACTTCGTATCTTAAGATAATCTTGCCTTTAACTTGTCGCGTTTATTTTAAAACATCTCAATGTATGAAAATATGGGATATAACATCTAATTGCTCCAACAACTATCCCACGTTAAAGAGGACCTTCCAATTAGTAGAAATGCTAGAAGAAAATAATTTTTGATCAAATCTTTTCCAAGGTTCTTGTTTGGTTGTGTATGGCCGAATGGCCTTTTTGTTTTGTCTTCTCCAAGTTTCTTGAAATTTCGAAGTGGTGAAGATGAAAAATATGGTGAGTTTGTCATCTTTTTTGAGCTTATATTAGGCTTCCATGTGGGCCTTGGCCCACCCAACTTGGACGGCCACATGGCCCTTTGGTTTCAAGACCTTCTTTTTTTTTTTTTTGTAATTCAAGACCATTATTTTTTATTTTTTTTTAATTCATGAAAAATTATTCATCTCTTCTTCAGCTTCCCAGGTCATCTACTCTCTGTTATTATTCCGCCACAATACTTTAACAGAAGCTACATCTTTAGTACGCAGTCTTCTTACTTGACGATCTAGTATGGCTATCGGCTGCTCTTCGTAGGATAACTCTTCTGTCACCTGAATATCATCTATGGGAAATATTCTGGAAGGGTCACCAATTCATTTGCGAAGCATCGACACATGGAAGACCAGATGCACTGCTTCTAAATCAGACGGTAAGTTTAATTCATAAGCGACCTTGCCCACCTTGCGGACGATCTGATAAGGTACAATATGCCTCGGACTGAGCTTCCCCTTCTTGCCGAATCTCATTACACCCTTCATGGGTGACACTTTCAGAAATACCCAATCGCCAATCTAGAATTCCAAGTGTCGACGTCGATTATCCGCATGTGATTTCTGTCGGCTCTGAGCTGCTAGTAATCGTTCCCGAATAAGTTTCACTTTATCCACTGGTTGTTGAACCATGTCCGGACCAATTAACTTAGTTTCACCAACATCGAACCAGTCGATCGGTGACCTGCACTTCCTGCCATACAGGGCTTCATACGGTGCCATTTGGATGCTGGAATGGTAGCTATTATTATAAGCGAACTCGATAAGTGGAAAATGGTCGTCCCAGATACCCATGAAGTCAATAACACAGGCCCGTAGCATATCTTCTATTGTCTAAATAGTACGCTCGGCCTGTCCGTCAGACTACAGGTGAAATGCGGTACTAAGACTTACCTGGGTCCCCAATCCTTCTTGAAATGATCTCAAGAAGTTAGCTGTAAACTGAGCACCTCTGTCGGATATAATAGATGTGGGAACTCTGTGAAGTCTTACTATCTCCTTAATATATAACCGGGCATAATCCTCGACCGAATAGATGGTCCTGACTGGGAGAAAATGGGCTGATTTTGTCAGCCTATTAACAATAACCCATATGGAATCATACCTTCGTGGAGTGCGTGGTAAACCTGTAATGAAATCCATATTAATCGCTTCCCACTTCCAAGCCGGAATTTCCATTTCCTGTAACAACCTACCAGACTTCTGATGCTCGATCTTAACCTGTTGGCAATTTGGGCATTGAGCAACGAACTCTGCGATGTTCCTTTTCATACCATCCCACCAATATAAGCATCTGAGGTCATGGTACATCTTTGTTGATCCCGGATGAACGGAATACCGTGCATAATGTGCCTCTTCCATAATCTGCCGCCGCAGCCCCGCAACGTCAGGTACACATAACCTGCCTCTATAAAATAATACTCCGTCAGGTGTAATCTCGAACGGGGTCTTCTCCTCATCAAGGGTTGCATCTCTGTACTGTACCAGAATAGGATCCTTGTATTGGCGTCGCTTTACTTCTTCCATAATAGATGATTCGGCAACCCCTTGGACAGAAACCCTCGTATCTCCAGAATCGGTTAGACGAACTCCAAGACTGGCTAGCTGATGAATTGCGCGAACTATTTCTTCCCTTTCTAGTTGCATGTCGGTCAAGCTGCCCATAGACTTGCGGCTGAGTGCATCTGTTACTACGTTGGCTTTCCCAGGATGATACAAAATGTCAACATCATAATCTTTCAACAACTCGAGCCATCTCCTTTGTCGCAAATTCAGCTCCTTTTCCTTAAAGATGTACTAAAGGCTTTTGTGGTCTGTATATACATCAACATGAACCCCATATAAGTAGTGCCGCCATATCTTCAAAACATGATTTACCGCTGCTAATTCCAGGTCATGAGTAGGATAATTTCTTTCGTGCGGTCTGAGCTGCCGGGAGGCATAGGCTATAACTCGACCATGCTAATACACAACCTATTCCAACACCGAAAGCATCACAATAAATGACATACCCGTTTGGTCCCTCGGGAAGAGTTAGAACCGGAGCTATAATCAACTTTTCCCTCAGTAACTGGAAGCTTCGTTCACAAGCATCGGTCCACTAGAATTTTGCTGCCTTCTGAGTCAGCTTTGTTAACGGTGCTGCAATCGAAGCAAAATTCTCCACAAATCTCCTGTAATATCCTGCCAACCCCCAGAAAACTATGTACCTCAGTAGGTGTCATAGGCCTAGGCCAATTCTATACGACCTTGATCTTTTGTGTATCGACCCGAATACCATCTGCTCCGACAATATGCCAAAATTCACATTTGGAAAACTTAGCGTATAACTTCTGCTGTCGGAGTGTTCCGAGTACTGTCCTCAGATGATCTGAATGCTCCTCTTCTGATCATGAATAAACCAGAATATCATCAATAGATACAATCACGAACAAGTCTAGGAACGGCCTGAATACTCGATTCATCAGATCCATGAACACTGCTAGAGCATTAGTTAGCCCAAAAGACATCACCCTAAACTCATAGTGCCCATATCGGGTCCTGAACGCAGTCTTCAGAATATCTGCCTCTCTTACCCGCACCTGGTGATAGCCCGAGCGCAAATCTATCTTCGAAAAATACTTAGCACCCTGCAACTAATCAAATAAATCATCAATCCGGGGGAGGGGATATTTATTCTTTATGGTCACTTTGTTCAGCTGCCTATAATCAATGCACATCCGTAGCGACCCATCTTTCTTCCTCATGAACAGTACCGGTGCTCCCCAAGGTGATGTACTGGGTCTGATGAAGCCTTTCTCCAATAAATCCTTCAGCTGTTCCTTCAATTCCTTCAGTTCTGTAGGTGCCATTCTGTAAGGAGGAATAGATATAGGCTGGGTATCTGGCAGCACATCTATCATAAACTCTATTTCCCGTTCAGGAGAAAGGCCTGGGACCTCGTTCGGAAATACATCTGGAAATTCATTAACTACTGGGACTGACTGAAGAGTAGGTGCTTCTGCTTTAATATCATGTACGCGAACCAGATGATAAATTTACCCCTTCTGAATCATCTTCCTGGCCTTGAGGTATGAAATAAACTTACCCCTCTGCGATGTTGTATTTCCTGCCCGTTCTATAATTGGTTTCCTTGGAAATTGGAAGTGGACTACCTTCTTCTGACAGTCAACGTTGGCATAACAGGAGGCTAACCAATCCATGCTCATAATAACATCGAATTCTGTCATATCCAGTTTTATCAAATCGGCTTTGGTGCAACGACCACATATAATTACTGAACAAGCTTTATATACCTGCCTTGCTATAACAGAATCCCCGACCGGTATAGCTACCTCGAACGGCTCTATCGGTTCAGGTTTTATCCCAATCTTACTAGCAACCAGGGGGGAGATATATGATAAAGTAGAGCCTGGATCTATCAATGCATACACATCTCGGGAAAAGATCAATAATATACCTGTAACCACATTTGGTGACGCCTCCTGATTCTGTCGGCTGGCCAAGGCATATATGCGGTTCGAGGGACCGCTAGAATTGGAAACTTCGCCTCAGCCTAAGCGACCACTTTATGGCTTATAACCACTCCGCATACTCTAATTTCCTTTAGGTTACCCTAAATTCCTATTTGTCTCTTATATCTACATTTATGAAATTTTTAGTACACTTCCCAGGGGGTCACCCATCCTAAAATTTCTGTCACCCTAGCACGCTTAACCTCGAAACTCTGACGAAATTCGATGCGTTAGTGCTGGTATAATTGCATCCACTTCTTCGCACGACCTTTATCACGTAATCTGGAGTAAGTTGGTGTCTTCACAACTTCCAAAACACTCTCGTAACATGTCTCCCTCCGACCTGGATTGGGTCTTTTACTTTTCCGACTACGCAATTATCGTATTAGCCTTTTAAATCCTCAATATTCATTTTTCATCTGTATGCATGACTACCTTGCATCCGGGGTTTCCAAGTTCCCACTGGTGACGGAGACACCTTAGTCGTCGTTACTTATAGATACTGGGTCATCGGCCCCATTGGGTTTCCGCTCGCCGCTATTAAATAATGCTCTACGGAAGTTACACAGCTCATATACCTGTAGCCGACCGGTCTCTAGTCTGATCTGGTGGACTGCTATGTGAAGTTTGCTCCTCATCATCGTCTGCCCGCCACCCGCTCGTCTGATCTTCGTCATTGGTCACATCTGAGTCTGAAGAGTATAGATAACCGGGCAATTCCTGGTTTACTGACGGCCAGGATAGAGGACTGGAGTAGTCCGTAACACTCACCGGGGAGGCCTGTCGAACGTAGTGCTCCACCACAGGAGCAGCTGGCATGGCCCCGGAAAGCTCCTCCTCCGGTGTCCCAGAAGAATACTCGGATGGATCTGTATCGTAACTGTTCTCTGCAAGGTCCTCCTCCCCGGGAGTCAGAAACTCTGGAGGAATTATCGCCGGGTCCTCCGAAGGATCAGTCTCAATAGTATAGCTAAGACTCCTCGTACTCGGTCCTGAAGATACTCTAGGGGCCTTCTTAGCGCCCCCACTATCTGAAGTTGACCTTTTCAGCTTTCGTCAACCCACAATCACCTGCAGGAAACAGAATCAGAAGCGATCTTCCTGGATGCTTACACTATTGCTCTCTTCTGGGCATCGTTGTAGACACAGCAATTCGTTAGAGAGGAACCATCCTAATAATGCAGCTCTATCGCACGATCTAAGATCGAAGGAAGGGTGAAATCCTAAATGTCCTGTAGCTTCCTGTTTATAGATGTGGTGCACAACACACTGATAAACAAGACTCTACTAGACACGGCCTGTAGACATTCCAAGGATGAACCGCTCTGATACTACTTTTGTCACGACCCAACCCCGTGGGCCGTGACTGGTACCCGAGCTGGGCACCCATAGACACTCATTCACGAGAATCGGCATACAAAAGACTTATTCAGATACAAAGGTCAGACATCGTCTCAAGCAGTCGCATATAAAAAAATGTATCACACAGAAGCCGGCATGGCTGTCGTAAAACACATCACCTCACAAAATATATATATATACAGAAATACATGTAAGCCATTAAGGCTGTCATAGCAAATGGGACCTCTTAAGACATAAGTCACGCAGACACAACAGAACAGTAACTATTCACAACCCATATGTATGTCTACAGGCCTCCAATACAGACAACAGAATCATACGACGAGGCAGGGCCCCGCCGTACCCCTGAATATATACAAACATACATATATGCAACGGAAGAGTCTATACCAAAATGTAGGCTCCAGAACAAAAGGAGCACTCCAAAACAGCAGAATAGGTGTACTAAGCTGGCAGGTCACCAGAACGAGCGTCTGTACCTGCGGGCATGAAATGCAGCCCCCGAAGAAAGGGGGTCAGTACGGAATATGTACTGAGTATATAAAGCATGAAAGATAATAATCAGAATCATAACTGAAATAAGAAGTATGGAAAAACAGGTACAAAAATCAGTATACCAAACGCTTACTTTTGAAACACAAATAATGCATATCAAAATCATGCATAGGGCTCAGGAACGTGGTCGCCCCTCCCGTCGTTGGCGCCACAGCACATCATACTCCAGAAGATTTCATATCTCCGTACAACCCCGAAACACATCATAACATCATAGCACATCATACGCCATAACACATCATAACGCCGTATATAAGCCGTACCCGGCCGTATGGCGAGGGACTCGGGAAACCGTAACACATCATACTTCCAAATATAACATAGTGCGCACGATGACAAACTGGCCCGGGACTCGGCGAAAGATGTAAATACAGTATGCACGAGCAGAGTAGTGAGAAACTATATGCAATTTAAAAACATCATTATTTTAGATTCAACAAATAAGTAAACTAACCGACGCTCGAGGGTTAAGACGATAATCATGTGAAATCCTTTCAAAAGTCGTTAGAGCTATACAAAGGTAAGTCTCGGGGACCACAGATAGGTAGCAACCCAATTCGAGCCCGCCTACGAAAGTTATAGACATAATACGCTTTAGAACTCCCTAAGAATGTTTCGGAGCGATCCGAGCTCGTCTAAGAAAGTTAGAGACATTATTCGACATAAAACTTTTAAGAATAAAAATTTTGTATACCATTCTTTATCCAATGATACAAATAATCTAAGGACCATTGTTCGGTTATACTAGGAATGTAACATCAAGAAATGAATAAGAATCGTCAACATGCTCGGGTCTTAAGAATGGAGTTACCCCGAGGCTCGTTTCATAGCTTACTTGCAACTAGGACATGCCAAAAGAAGGAAAGGGTAAGCTTTACATACCTTGTCTGCTCCTTAAGCTAACCTGAATTTAAGCCCCGGGTTTCCCAAAATCTACAACAACACCAATGAATATCAAGCATTAGCTATAGATCTTAAGAGTTTAATTCTAAACTAATCACTTTGTCTATAAAAATTTCGGCAGCATCTCCCCTGTAAATACAACCACCCCGAGAATTCAACTCGGCCAACTTTATCAACAACCATACCAACAGTCATTCCAACAATACCAACAATCAATTTAAAACGCATTCGAACATTAATAACCCGCTTTAACATAATTCAACGGCATTTCGTTTACATTCACTTCAACTTCATACAATCAAACCAACACCAATGCTCGCATACTCAAATACTAATCCGAAATCATTTAAACAAAATCCCAGAACATTTCAAACAATCCGCACAACATTCAAAACAATCCAACCAAAACTCCGTTCCACCCGAAATGCAACAAGAACAACAACAACACATTTTCTTCTTTCAAATTCATGAGCTATACCAACAATTCACATGCTAGCAACATTAATTTCCATAAACACAAGAAGGGGTTTTAAAATCACATTAGCTTCTAAAACAACTCTCCAACACTTACAACTTCAACTAGAATTATTAAACTTTCATTTTCATCATAGAATCCATTACAACAACAACCAAAATACTAAGTAAAATCGATTCATTCTCTTCCACACCACACAATACTTACACGGCCACAACACTACATATACACGGCCACAACATAACATCCATATTTTCATGAATTTTATCCATTTCTGCATACTACAACATACACAACCATCCATAACATATACAAAGAAGATTAAACCTTACCTTTTTCACCACACTTCTCACTTGGCTAGGGCTATGAATTTGCAACAAGGAGTGGTTTAATTGCTCCAACAACTATCCCACGTTAAAGAGGACCTTCGAATTAGTAGAAATGCTAGAAGAAAAAAAATTTTGATCAAATCTTTTCCAAGGTTCTTGTTTGGTTGTGTATGGCCGAATGGCCTTTTTGTTTTGTCTTCTCCAAGTTTCTTGAAATTTCCAAGTGGTGAAGATGAAAAATATGGTGAGTTTGTCATCTTTTATGAGCTTATATTAGGCTTCCATGAGGGGCCTTGGCCCACCCAACTTGGACGGCCACATGGCCCTTTGGTTTCAAGACCTTTTTTTTTTTTGTAATTCAAGACCATTATTTTTTATTTTTTTTAATTCATGAAAAATTATTTTTCTAATTCCAAATTTGCCCTTAGCCTTCCCCAATATTACCATGAACCACCTTGTGAATTTCCCTTTTTACCCCTAGCCTCTCTTAATATTTCCACATCAAAAAAATTCATAAACAACTTGTATATTAAACAAGATCAAAATATAGCCTTGCCCTTAACTTCTCACAATTATTCTTGAAATATCCGAATGTACAAAATACGGGATATAACAGTAACTTTGAATCAACTCCTTCTTTGGTAGTAACACAAGATTTGTGTGAGTGACTGATTTTGGAAGAGTATGACCCTGAAAGAAAGCCACCACCATCTTGTATACATCCAAGCCAATTATGTCCCAACATGTCTGGTAGAACACTCCAGGAAAACCATCAGGTCCACTAGCACTTGCTCCACTAAGGTTGAAAACAGCTTTTTTGACTTCATCAACACTAGGCATTTGACAAAGAAGATCATTTCTGTCTTGGTCAATCAAAACAGGAATGAGTGACAACAAATTTTCATCTCCAATTAACTCTTCTTGTGCAAATTGTTGAGAGTAAAAGTGCACAGCCTCATCTGCCATTTGATCTTCATCCTCAATCCATGAACCCTCTGAGTTTTGAATTCTTTTGATCTGCAATTTCTTCCTTCTTCCCTTTACTAGATTATGGAAAAATCTACTATTTTTGTCTCCATCTACAAACCAATCCAGACCTGATTTTTGTCTCCAGTACTCCTCTTCATAATGCAAATATCTCTTAGTCTCAGCCAGAGCTTTCTGCAAAATCACTCTATTTATTTGGCTTGGATTTTGTTCAAACAATTGTTCCTTTAACCTCACTATTTCCTCCCTTATGATCAACTGCTTGAATATATCACCAAACACTTCCCTACTCCATTTGGATAACACTCATTTTTAGCTTTTTCATCTTGCTTTTGAAGTTTATGAAAGGATCATCATGCTCCCAAATGGACCAATTCTGCCTGACTGTATCTAGGAAAGTTGCATGTTCTATCCAGAATGATAGAAATTTAAAAGGTCTAACCAGATATTGATGCTTGTCCCCATAGGTACACATAAGTGGAGCATGATCTGAACCAATTCTTGCAAGATGTTCCACTTCAATGTGTCCAAAGTTATCCAGAAGCACTGAATTCACCAACATCCTATCCAATCTCTCAAAAATACATGCTGCATCTACTCTACCATTCCACCAAGTGAAGGGACTACCCTTAAAATTTACCTCTTCAAGCTCACATGAGTTTATGCAAAAAGCAAAGTCTTTTATATCCTGGGGTTGAACAGGATTACCCCCTATCTTTTCTTCATCATTCAACACCATATTGAAATCTCCTCCTATTAACCAGGAACAAGATAAGGTATTGGAGAGATGATATATATCCTCCCATAACTCTATTCTATCAGAAGCACTACATTTAGCATATACTAAAGTAGTAATAAGATACTGATTCAAATTTTGTAAAAACAGCTTCAAAGTAATCTGCTGAGGGGAATCCATCAGAACTTCTACGTCTATATTACCAGCCACAAAATACCAGATTTTACCATTACAGTTGGCATTGGCTAAGCACATGCCCAACCTTCTTCTATACTGGTTAATTGTCCTGACCTGTTGAAAAGGTTCCATGAGAGCAATCAAAAAGAATTTGTGATGTCTGTTTAACATTTGAACCCTCTGAAAGGCTTTTTGTGTCTTCACTGACCTAATGTTCCAAATGAATGACTTCAACATCATTTAACATTAGATTTAGTAGCATTCCTCTTTGGTACCACCCTGAGTGGAATTTTCTTGTCAATAGCATTCTTCTTGTCTTTCTTCTGACCCTTATTGTTAGACTTGCTATTAGGAGATATATCTGCCTGCTTAAGAATGTTTTCCTTATTTTGCTTAATATTCTCCTCCTTGTCTTCTTTGTGTAGATCTCTAACATCCTCCTCTACCTCCCAACCATCTATATTATGAGAGATCAGGTCATGTAATTCTTTGACTGGGGAAGATTTTCTACAAAATGTCACCTGATGCTGGTCAGTCCGTGAAATCACCATATCCTTTCTGATGAGGAATGATCTGGTGGATTTGCATCTTGCTCCACATACAATTGCTCCTCATCCACTACTGTTGCCTCTATGGATTGCACATTTTCCTCCATTTTTTCTTCTCTTTGCTCAGGAATCTGAGTTATCACTGAGTGAGAACCCTCTGAAGGTTCTTTTACTCCATGTATCCTTGTATCCTCAACATCCACATGCTCATCATGTTCTTGATGATCATTTTGTTTCTGCACCTCCTCTTTGTCTGGATTATCTACTGTTCCTTTTTCTGCTGTATTGGTGCCTACTTCTCCATTAGTTTTACCATGTTCTCAATCTTCTTATTGGTTTTCTCCTATATTCAATTCCTTTTCTGCTTTATTGGTGCCAACATGTTTTGGTTCTTCCACACTGTCCCTTTTACTATAGTCTCCCTCAGTATTACTTTGTACTCCATCATCATATTGGCTTCCTCCTACTATCAATTCGTTTTCCTCCACCTCATCAGCCAAGGAGCTATGAAATTCTTTTTCCTGAATAGTGCCTGGCATACCTTCCTGAGCATCTGGTTGAGTGATATCTGCACTATTCAGCCTTGTCTCCACCTGGTGACTTTGTCCATCCTTGTAGTCATTAACATTAGAAGTCTCCCCTTCATCTTTGAATGTACTTCTACTTTGTATCTCTCCTTCCTCCACAGTGTTTAGTACATCAAACTTGTTTTGCACCATCACCTGTAGTTCTGAATCATCATCAATCTTTGCAGCACCTTGTTCACCTTTGCTTTCATTCCCCTTATCAGAAGTATTAGTTTTTGGGGATATACTTCATCATGTGATAATTTCTACCATGATACCATCGACGTGCCTCCTTTTTGTCTTTATCTTTAACAACTTGTGCCTCTTGATTTCCTATATCCTTCACCCCTTTATCTGATCCTGTAACCTCAACATTTGTTGTTTTCTTCAATTCAGGATGAAGAATCTCATCTCTAGAATGGCCTTGAACCTTACATTCAGTGCAGTATTTTGGAAGGAAATCATATTGAATTTTGAATTTCATCTTCCTGATGTCCTTTGTATCCTCATTCTCTATTTCCAACATCAGAAACTGAGGTAATTCAGCAAGGAGATCAACTTGGACCTTAACTCGAGCACAACTTGGTCGAGTTTTGTTTATAGTTGCCAAGTCCAATTGTAAAGGATTTCCAACAGCAGAAGCCATGGTAAACAATGATTCTTTGACATAGAAAGTAGGTAATAGGTTTGGAAAAGAGATCCACGCCATTTCCTGAGATGTTTCTTCATCAACTTTGAACTTAGAACCATAAATAAGAGGCCTCATCTGATATGTAACACCATCTTTGGCCTTCAAATAATATGCACCTCTAGACGTAAGATTGATAAAATCTTCCATCAAAGAGCATCTGATCAAAACATGTCTTGGCCTAAATAATCCAACCTTGGAGTCACCTTTTAATCCATATTGTGATGGTATAATGCTAAGTAGCTCATCCAGCTCCGGCCACCCATGGGAAAATTTGCCAATTACTGCATGTTGAAGGTCTTCCAATATCTCCATTCGTTTGATTTCAGCCTCGGTCCACTTCACCATTGGAATACCATCAACATACGTTAGATTCTTCCTAGGTATAGGTTCACATTGCTGCTTCATTACTGCACAGATTTCCTCTCTACCCGTTAATGTATTGGCAATGTTTTTTGAAGAATTAGGGTATGTAGAATAGTTTACGTTAGGGTTTGAAAAATTAGGGTTTGGTTTAGATGAAGAAGAAGGCAGTATATTGGATTGAGGTAAGGGTGGGAATATGATGGAGGAGGTTAGAGGGAGAGGTTGGTCAGTCGCCAACGACGGCTGACCAGTGGCCAGAATGGCCATATTACGGATAGGTTAGGGTTTGTAGTATTAGGGTTTGCATGAATTTTGAAGAGAGAGAAGAGAGCGTTTTCGTAAAAAAAGAAAAAACTGAGCTACTCAGTGCGAGGGAATATATAATATCTTGTTCGGCCGTTAAGGCACGGTAATATATATATAGCATCTTCTCTCTACATTTATTCCATACAAATTCAAGAGATATTAGTGATCATCTACATCAAACTAAGTGAATCAAGTGTGAGAAACCCAGTAAAGTTCATCCAAAGTAAGAAATCCAAGTGAAGGTGAAACTAGGGTTTTGCTCAAGTGAAGCATTTTCAACCAAGGCTTGTTCCTACAACATCTAAGGTAAGCTTTATGGTATTTCTATGTTGTTTATGATATTTGAAAGTTGAAACACTTGGACTATATGAGGAAATGGGAAATGAGTCATGAATGTGGGAATAGTGTCACTTTTGAGTAAATGTTTGGAGTGAGTTATGATTCTTGATACATCATGATTATAATCATGTTATAAATGACGTGGAATAGACTTTGTATATGAATGAACGAAATTGTGTGATATGACCATGAATATGGATGAATTGAGGTGAAATGAGGAGTAAGGATGATGTAGGTGAGTAAAGGCTATTGTGATGATATTGTGAATATTATTATTGATGTTTGGGAGTTTATATATGCTATGGAGGAATGTCGTATAAATAAAGGAGACGCTGTCCGATTTTCTCTAGTTTTAGCCATGTATGCTAGCTATCGACTTCTAATGATAGTATGACTTTAATGAAGGTAGAAACATGAGCGTTGAAGGAGAACGTGCAAGTCGTAAATAGTTGAACGGAAAGGTATGTAAGGCTAACCCTTATTTAATAAGGCATGGTTATTTGGCCAAACATCTAAATCTTCTATAAGTCTATGATGTCTTTCAAATGGTTCGATCTTCCGAGCTTTTGAGCTCACGATTCTTGATATGCTACGATGGTACTAAGTTCCTCAAATAACGAGTAAGCCTATAAAGATAAATATAATGAATGACGATAGCGATGACGATGATGATAGTGATGTTAAAGTATAAATGCTTATGAACTATTATGTAAATGTAACTATGTATGGCTATTATGAAACCCCGAGCTTATAAGACCGGGTAGAATATGTATATGATTATCTAACGCGTGCACACCTTTGCAGATGGTACGGATAAACCTGAAGCCTTGGTAGGGCTAGGTAGATGTAACCCTGAAGCCTTGGTAAGGCCAGGTATGTGTGACATTGAGCCTTGGTTAGCCAAGTATGTATGAAACACCGATCCTTCATGGTCGGGTATGCTATGCAAATGCTATGTATATGATATAGATATGAGTATAAATACGAATGTGATACGAATATGAATAAGATTATGTATATGAATACGACGATGAACGCAATGTAAATGAGTACGGATATGAGTATGGGTACGAATATGGATGTATGTACTCAAATACACATTAGAAATGGAAAGTTCCTATGAAAGGTAAGTAAGTGCTTATGACGATGATATACGATCTCCTATCCTATGCTATTCCTCATGTTGTATATTACGCTTCTATATTGATATTGATCATGCTTTACATACTCAGTACATTCTTCGTACTGACGCCCTTTTGTTTGTGGACGTTGCATCATGCCCACAGGTGCACAGGGAGACAGACTTGATCTGTAGCTACATTCTCAGGGACTACATAGCGGAGCTCCATTTCATTCGGAGCTATAGCTTTTGGGTACTTATTCTTTTGTGTACATAATTATGGGCACAGCGGGGTCCTGTCCCGCTTATGTGATATGTCATACTCTCCTTAGAGGCTCGTAGACATGTGTATATAGTTAGATATGTTTGGCCTTGTCGGCCTATATGTTGTATATCATTTTGTAGCCTCGTCGGCTTATGTACATGGGTATGGCATAGATGCCAGTGTTGATATAAAGGTGTTATCGTCCAATGGGACTAGCATGATGGATGAATAAAAATATATCTTTTATCATGTGGCTCACCTAGATGTAAGAGTAAGTGTATGATAAGGGGTGCCTAGGTGGGATAGCACCGGGCGCCCGTCGCGGCCCCTAGTCGGGTCATGACAACATCAGTACGAATAATGTACCGAGCATGTAAGGCAGAACTAAAGTAATATATCTTAACTCGAATGATAAAAGAGTAACAAACTCAATCTGTACCTATAACCAACACTGAGAATCATGTATGTACATATGAACTTTTAAAATATCATGCGTATAGATATAATGGATACCTTGTCCCTACTCGCAGCCCCTTCGAGCATAATAGCATAATGGCCCCGTCGGGCAGCCCCTTCGGGCATCAAAATCATCGTGGACCAACTAATCAGTGGTTTGCATATATAACACCATAGCCCTTTTCCCCTTTCCCATAAAATCATGTCGTACATATATATAAGTGTGCAAATGCATGATAATCTTTGTAAAACATCAAAAGACTCCCTTCGGAGCAACTTTTAGCTCAAAATGGGAACTTCTTCCCCTTTTCATTTGTCTTCTTCGAGACTTAAAAATCAAATATAAAATGCATATGAATAAAGAAGCCTTATGAATGTCCCCTTCGGGATTTAGACATCATTATGAAAACGTACAACTTATGGATGCCCCTTCGGGACTTAAGAAATCAAGGAACTCAGGATATGAACCACACTAATATAAACATAGGGACATGAGCTCCTACATCTAGGAGTGGATTCATTATGAGTATCATCACGTTCGTACTTATCATAGATCATGCCAAAATGAAAGAAGGAATAGCCTTAACATACCTTGTTGCTTCTCAACTTAACCACAACTTAGGTCTCGAGCTTCACTAATCTACAAACGATACCAAATATACCAATAATCAGATTAAGATGCTCTTTCAAACCAATCCTTAGTTAGTTAGGAATCTAACGATATTCGGGCAGCATCTTCCCTAAAAACATAATAACCATCAAGATTCCAACTTAGCAAAAATATCAATCACAATACCAACAACAACAATATCAACAAATACATATCCAAATAGAATCAAATCCATCCTTAAATCACTTCCAAAACATCCCACAATCATAATAGCAACTCAATGAACATATCGAGATTATACCGTCATTTTCTTCATTCTAATCTGCCAAAACTCTTGATAACCAACTAAATAACAAAGATAAGAATCATATACATACCGTCAACAAGAAGAACCTCCAAAATTCAAACTCCAAACACAAGTTCCAAGCTCAATAATATCATTAGGACCTTAGGAATAACTTTCTTTATATAGGCTCGGGATTCTGGGGGTCAGATCTTACCATATCAAGGTTAAAAGTGAAGAGAGCTGAAGCGGAGTATTTTTAGACTTAGGGTCTGTTCGTTTCTGAAAATAGAAAGTTCAAACGAACTATGGACATATATAGAAACTTCCTACTGAAGTTGCACCGCCCCACATCGACGGTGCACTTTGATGGCCCGTCAACATATTGATGGCTCCTCAACTTGCACCGTCGTTGTGCCACCCTACAGTTCAGGGGTTAGTGCATGTTGACGGTGGCAATCGATGCCCCATCAACATATTGACGGCTCGTCAATTTGCCCGTCAATGTGCACTGTCCCCTAGACTTCAACTTGTCTCATTCGGCTCGATTCGTCAAACCTCTAACCTTCACGTCACGTACTTATCACTTCTTAAACATAGCATGAATACTTATAACCTCAAAAATAATCTTGTCCTTGAACTTATGTTGACTAACTTATGACAAATCCAACGTACAAAAGTACGCGATGTAACATCCTTCCCCCCTTCGAAACATTCATCCTCGAATGTTAAGCTAGTTCTGCATTCCAAATACTTCCTCAAGTGTTCTCTTATTGAATTATGCCCTTCACATGCCTCTTTCGTTGGTCGATTCCCTTCAATTTACTATAAGGCGTTTTAGATCTCTAAGTAACCATTCCCGTAATATTTCCTCTTGCACTTGCCTCTCGCGGTAATAATTCCACGTCTTTGTCTATACTCTCCTCTTTTCCCTTTCCTCCATTTACTTTCTGTGCTTCTTATTCTTTTGACAACTTAAGTCCTATTCTTTTCTCCTCATCATCCATTTTTCACCATTCATCATAAATCACAACCCTCTCAGATCTTAGTTCTCTCCAAAATGATCTCACAAATTCTCAAAGTAGCCTAACAAGTATCTTAGTACTATCTCAATTACTTTCGCAGTTTACCTTGTGTTCTTTCACTCTTATCATATAATCAACATCGGAATAACCTTAGACCCAATCATGTCTACGTCCTACATTCTCTTGAGAATAATTTTATCATGACGCTTCATCTTATGTTTCCTCGCAGTTTCTTTTAATCAGTCTGTTATACCATAGACGCACAATTTTCGCTTATCAGAACCTTTAATATTCACCGTTCTTACTAAAAGCTTTCCTTTTCTTACGATAACATAACTTTCACCTCTTCATCATGTGCCTTTTATATGACTGCCATTTTCCTCTTTGTCGTTTCTTTAGCCTACCTTGTCACACACCTCCCTCTATTTTTCAATTGACCCAAAGTCGACACATTATTCTCTAATCGATTCCAGATCCTTTCCTATGAATCATTACCTTCATGTTAGTCGTAATAAGCCTCCTTCTTTCACTCAATTCATAGCACCCTACCCGTCCTATCGATTTTCCCCTAAATCTCACATGGGGTTTGTTTCTGTAAAAAACCTCTGATATAAGTCATTCTTAAATCCCTCAAACCACTGGTCATCCACTCCGTAGAAACTATCCTTCAGAATTAAGATAAAACCATTTTAAGATTCCTTTGAAAGCGACTCATGGCTAACAACTCAACATATTCACCCTATAATCTTGTTACCATATTTCCTTTTAATCATCTTCCACAGCACACACATATTCAAGTAACTTATCTTCGAATTTTTTTTTTGCAAAGTCTCCTCTGTAATTCTTACTATCACAAACCTACACCCTACCCAGAAAACACATTCAGCACCTCACAAGGAAACCATAGAAGTTAATATGATACATAACTCACCCACATAGAATTTACCTCATATACGAATATTGACAAGATATGAAACATACCTTCCTGGTCGACGAACTTTAATTCTTACCACTCATTCCAAAACTTAAGCAAATCAACTACTCATCACCAACAAAAGCATTCGGGTTAGAGTCAAGGATTTCATATCTTATAACTTAGCTCAATAGCACGATCTAGGATAAGAAAGAAGAGTAACCACCCTAAATGCCATGTAGCCTACTGTTTATAAATGTGGTGCGCAACACACAATAAACAAGACTCTACTATATACAGCTTTGCAAGCAACCCCTAGGACGAATTGCTCTGATACCACTTCTGTCACGACCCAAACCGGAGGGCCACGACTGACACCAAAGACCCTACTCAGCTGAGTGCTGTACTACCATTCTATTCATAAGTCACAACTTTTTGTAAACCTTTAAATTATGAAATGATGCTTCCATTAAGTAAAACATGAAAACTTTTTAATAAAAATCTTTCATCATGTCAGGGACTTCTCCTTTATCGTTAAGTCAAAGAAAACCTTTAGTCACAATAAAATCTTTAAATCAATGCATATGAACACATCGACCTATATGGCCGGTTGACACAATTGTCGACATCTCTAATATGTAACAAGATACCATAACATAAGTTGGGATAGGGCCCCAACATACCCGTAATGCATCTGAGTCAAGGACATACATAAGTACTCTGACTCGGTGACACTCCGAATAAAAATGGAGCTGACCAATCCAGCTGATATCCTGGGAACATTCTATAGCGAGTTCCCTCTAATCATTTGTATACACCTGCGTCACATGAAACACAGCGCCCCCCGAGAAAGGGACGTCAGTACGAACAATGTACCGAGTATGTAAGGCAGAACAGAAACAATATATCTCAACTCGAATGATAAAAGAGTAACAGACTCAATCTTTACTTGTAACTAACACTGAGAATCATGTATGTACATATGAACTTTTAAAACATCATATGTGTGTGTGTGTGTATATATATATAATGCATACCTTCGCCCTGATCACAGCCCCTTCGGGCATAATAGCATAATGGCCTCATCGGGCAGCCCCTTCGGGCATCATAATCATCGTGGACCTACTGATTAATGATTTGCATATATAACGCCATATCCCTTTCCCCCTTCCCCATAAAATCATGTCATACATATATATAAGTGTGCGCATGCATGATAATCTTTGTAAAACATCAAATGACTCCCTTCGAAGCAACTTTTAGTTCAAAATGGGAACTTCTTCCCCTTTTCATTTGTCTCCTTCGAGACTTAAAAATAAAATATATAATGCATATGAATGAAGAAGCCTTATGAATGTCCCCTTCAGGATTTAGACATCATTATGAAAACGTACAACTTATGGATGCCCCTTCGGGACTTAAGAAATCAAGGAACTCAGGATATGAACCACACTAATATAAACATAGGGACATGAGCTCCTACATCTAGGAGTGGATTCATTATGAGTATCGTCACATTCGTACTTATCATAGATCATGCCAAAATGAAAGAAGGAATAGCCTTAACATACCTTGTCTCTTCTTAAGTTAGCCATAACTTAGGTCTCGAGCGTCACCAATCTACAGACAATGCCAAATATGCCAATAATTAGATTAAGATACTCTTTCAAGCCAATCTTTAGTTACTTAGGAATCTAACGATATTCGAGCAGCATCTTCCCTAAAATCTTTATAATCCTCGAGATTCTAACTTAGCCAAAATATCAATCACAATGCCAACAACAACAATATAAACAAATACGTGTCCAAATAGAATCAAATCCATCCTTAAATCACTTCCAAAATAGCCCATAATCGTAATAGAAACGCAATGAACATATCGAGATTATAACGTCATTTTCTTTATTCTAATCCGTCAAAACTCTTGATAACCAACTAAATAACAAAGGTAAGAATCATATACATACCTTTAACAAGCAGAACCTCAATAAATTAAACTCCAAACTCAAGTTCCAAGCTAAATAATATCATTAGGACATTAGGAACAACTTTCCTTATACAGGCTTGGGATTCTGGGGCTTGGATCTTACCATATCATGGTTAAAAGTGGTGGGAAGTGAAGGGGAGTATGTTTGGACTTAGTGTCTGTTGGTTTTTGAAAGTAGAAAGTCCAAACGCCCTATGGACATATGTAGAAACTTCCCACTAAAGTTGCACTGCCGCCCATCGCTGGTGCACTTTCAGGGCTCGTCAACACATCGATGGCTCGTCAACCTACACCATCGTTGTGCCACCCTATAGTTCTGGGGTTGGTGAATGTTGACAGTGAAATCAACGGCCCGTCAACATGTTTATGGCTCATCAACTTGCCCGTCAATGTGCACTGTCCCCTGGACTTCCACTTGTCTCATTCGGCTCGATTCGTCAAAACTCTAACCTTCACGTCACTTTCTTATCACTTCTTAAACATAACATAAATACTTATAGCCTAAATAATAATATTTTCTTTGAACTTATGTCGATTAACTTATGACAAATTCAACATATAAAAGTACGGGATGTAATAATCTATTCCTCCTTATAGAATGGCACCTGTTGAATTGAGGGAGTTGAAGGAGCAACTGAAGGATTTGCTTGAGAAAGGCTTTATAAGGCCTAGTTAGTTGTTGTGGGGAGCACCTATGTTTTTTGCATGAAAGAAGGATGGCTTATTACGAATGTGTATCGACTACAGGCGGCTGAATTAGGTAACGATAAAGAATAAGTATCCACTTCAAAGAACTGATGATTTATTTGAGCAGTTGCAGGGTGCTAATTGATTCTCGAAGATAGATTTTAGGTTAGGTTATCATCAAGTGAGGGTTAGAGACAAGGACATTCCAAAGACGACTTTTAGAACCAGGTACAGTCACTTTGAGTTTCGTGTAATGTCGTTTAGGTTGACAAATGCACTGGTTGTCTTCAGGGATTTAATGAACTGTGTATTCAGGCCTTTCCTAAATATGTTCGTGATTGTGTTTATTAATGATATTCTTGTATACTTCCGATCAGAGGCAGAGCATGCAGATCATTTACGCGCTATCCTTAAAGTTCTTCAGGCTCAGAAGCTGTATGCAAAGTTCTCTAAATGTGAATTCTAGTTGAACTCTGTGACTCTTCTAGGGCACATTATTTCAGCTGATGGTATTCGGGTTGATACATAAAATATTGAAGCTATGAAGACTTGGCCGCGACCCACAA
This sequence comes from Lycium barbarum, assembly GCF_019175385.1. Classification (NCBI taxonomy): domain Eukaryota; kingdom Viridiplantae; phylum Streptophyta; class Magnoliopsida; order Solanales; family Solanaceae; genus Lycium; species Lycium barbarum. Next base: position 118,102,557 of record NC_083340.1, on the reverse strand, counting down.
CACCCACAGAGGTTCATTTTTTTTGGGTTTGGCAGGCTATAACAGGAGATTCATAGAATTTTTTCTTCTATTTCTGTACCACTGGCGAAGCTGACTAAAAAATAAGCTAAGTTCCAGTTGGCAGATGCTTGTGAGAATAGTTTTCAGGAGTTGAAGAATAGATTGACCTCGGCTACGGTTTTGACACTTCTAGAAGGATCGGAGGGCTATGTTATTTATTGTGATGCCTCAGGCGTTGGGCTAGGTTGTGTGTTGATGCAGCATGGTAAAGTAATTTACTATGCTTCAAGACAGCTGATGAAGCATAAGAAGAACTATCCAGCATATGATCTAGAGTTATCTGTGGTAATTCAGGCATTGAAGATGTTGAGGCATTACTTGTATAGTGTTCATGTGGATATTTATACAGACCATAAGAGTCTCCAGTATATTTTCAAGCAGAAGGAGTTAAATTTGTGGCAGAGGTGATGGTTAGAGTTATTAAAAGAATATGATGTTAGCATTTTGTACCATCCTAGGAAGGTGAGCGTAGTTGTCAATTCTCTTAGCCGTAAATCCATGGGCAGCTATCATGTGTTCAGCTAGAGAAAAGGGAGTCAGTTCATGAGCTTCAACAGTTAGCTAGCCTAAGAGTTCAATTATTGGAATCGAGCGTTACAGGAATTACTATTCATGATGCGACAGTTCCATCTTTAGTAGCATAGATGAAGGAGTGCCAGTATGAATACCCCATGTTAGTTCATTACAGAGATACATCTCCTCAAAAGAAAAAGTTGCCATTCGAGATTTCTACCGATGGAGTTCTCAAAATTAAGGCAAACTGTGTGTTCCTGATGTTACAGGATTACATCATCAGATTCTGGGGGAGTCTCATTGTTCCCATTATTATATTATCATGATATTAAGAAAGTCAATTGGTGGGATTGAATGAAGAAATATGTAGTAGAGTTCGTTACCTAGTGTCCTAATTTCCAATAGGTGAAGATTGAACATCAGAAGCCCGGTGGGTTGTTGCAAGCTATCGAAATTCCAATGTGTAAATTAGGGGAAATTAATATGGATTTCATTACAAGCTTGTCTTGTTCTCAGTGTAAGTTTGATTCCATATGAGTGATTGTTGATAGACTTACTAAATCAGCCCATTTTCTGCCAGTCAGGACTACTTACTAAGTCGAGGATTATGGGAAACTTTATATTAAGGAGATAGTACGACTTCATGGTGTTCTGGTATCTATCATCTCCGACAGGGGTGAGTAAATTACAACTAATTTTTGGAAGACTTTCCAGAAGGGTCTGGGAACTCAAGAGAGTCTTAGCATAACATTTAACCCCCAGACATACGGACAAGCTGAGCGTACTATTCAAACCCTTAAGGATATGCTAGGGGCATGCGTGTTAGACTTTATAGGTAGCTGGGATGATAATTTACCGCTCATTGAGTTTGCGTATAATAATAGTTATCATTGCAGTATCCAGATGGCCTCATATGAGGCTCCATATAGGACAAAGTATAAGTCACCCATTGGATGGTTTGAAGTGAGGGAAACCAAATTAGTAGGCCAGATTTGATCTAGCCAGTAGTGAACAAGGTCAACCTTATACAACATTGATTATTGGCAGCTCAGAGTCGTCAGAAGTCTTATGCAGACAACCGCCGATGAAATTTAGAATTTCAGGCTAATGATTGGGTATTCCTTAAGGTATCACCTATGAAAGGTGTTATGAGATTCGGCAAGAAGGGTAAGCTCTATCCTCGGTACATTGGGTCTTACAAGATTGTACGTAGAATGGGCTAGGTGGCCTATGAGTTAGATTTGCCTCCAGATATGGAATCAGTCCGGCCGATCTTCCATGTATCGATGCTTTGTAAGTGTACCGGAGATCCTTCCAGATTTGTACCCATTGAGGATGTTCAGGTTACCGAGCAACAATCGCATGAGGAGGTTCCCATTGCTATTCTGGATAGACAGGTTCGGAGATTGAGGACTAAAGACGTAGCTTCAGTGAAAGTCCTTTGGAGGAACTGGAATGTCGAAGAGATGACTTGGGAGGCCGAAGAAGATGTAATATCAAGGTATCCGCACTTGTTTCCACTCTCGGAGGAGGTCCATACAGGGACACCACTGCCTTTAGGTACGTAATGTTTCGTTCCTTATCATTACTGGTCGTATGAGTTCATTACTGTTATTGCTTGTTGTGGCCCTGTGCGACATTGTATATTTTGGTTTGCTTTGTCACAGGTTGGTAGTGATACACTTACAGGGGAGACTCTGCCAAAAAAATTTTAAGACCCCTAAGAGTCTAACATTCGAGAATGAATGTTCGTAAGGGGGGGGGGGGGGGGGAGATGTTATACCCCATTGTTTATACGGTGCATTTCACCATGACTTAGCCGACATGGATTTATAAAGGGACATTTTCATCAAGGTCATAAGAGATTCTACATGTTCATTCTATGTGTATGACAGTTTAAGTTATGTCTAACAAGTATCGATAAGATTGGAGGTTGAAATGAATCAAAAGAAACTGAGTGTGACAGCAGGGCAATTCCACGCCCTATCTTAATGGACCGTAGAATGGTTGATGGCCCATCAATTCCCACCATGGACCCACCATAATGACGCCACTCGACGGTCGTAGAGCAGTTCGACGGTCCGTCGAGTTGAGCGTCGAAGTTGAGGCGATGGAAAATTTTCCACTTTTTATAAATTAAAGGCCAGAACTTGGGGTTCATATTTTTCTCCAAAATAGATTTATCTAGACCCTCTAAGCTCTTCTAAACACCCATAAAGATCCCATACTATTTCAAGAGGAGATCAAGCATTAAAACCTTAAACTAATTCATAGAAAGTGGTTATTCTTCCTTCTACTAGGAGTTATGGTGAATTTGATCTTGAGAAAAGTTGTGTGTGGATAAAGTTCTTCAATTATAAGGTATGTTCTTCATCGTATTTCTTATGTTGAGTTTATTTGGAGGTTTAGTAAGTCTTAAAGGCAATAGAATCATGGTAGAGAAGTCATGAGGTATTAAGTTGAAGTTGATGACTATGGGTTGATTTTGACAGGGAGTTTTGGATTGACTTAAGTTTAATTTGAATGTAATCTCATGTGCTTTTGAGGATACATTGGTGATGTCCAAGGGGAAGTCGTTCCGGATGGAGTGATGATGGTATTTTGAGCCAGATTGGCTAGAGACAGGTAATATGAGCCTAAGGGCTGAGTATTATGACTTGGAGCGTAAGGGGATGAGTTTGTGATTTGATGCCAAATATGTCTTTGAACCCGAAGTAAAATCACGGGTTGGTATATTGACCATGAAAGTCCCCCATGGGTCACGATTCATAGAATTTCAACATATGTATATCGGAAGGTGGAAAAGGCCTTGTGTTGCATATCATTGCATATCCTATTATCTCAATTGTTTCCTTGTTTGTTGACTTACTTGAATTGTTACCTGGTTTATCTTAAATGTTAATTTGGTTGCTTGATGGATTGGGCATTTAGAAGCTTTACCTAGGCTTATAACCTGAGATTGTTGTGATTGTGGACTAATAGCGGTTAAGTGTGGAAGTGGTATTCGTAGGCCAACCCTCATCTCCATTGTTATTGTTTCCTATACACACACTACACTTCCTGCACCCTTTTTATATCCAGAGTCTATGCCTGGTATGAGTGGACCACGAGACTACTAGCTTGCTCATTGCGGAGGCTATTCCAGAGAGTTTGGGGTGAGCTACTTGACAATTCGGAGCACCAGATTTTCCTTCTATCCCTTTATCTTTTGTCTTGTACTTTCTAGATAGTATTTCAGGTTATATCCCAGACTTGTAATAATTTAGTTTATTCTTGTACTTGTGACACCATATTTTTTGGGTTGCAACTTTGTCTTTATGCTTTCATGACTATCGGCTTTATTAAGACTTTAAATCGACTTGTATGATTCCTTTTCTACATTAATTTCGTTATTAGTATTTTCAAGCGGGTTCTAGATGTCTTAGTAACTTGGTGGGAGTTAGTGCCTTCACAGTTTATTAAATTGGGTCGTAACATCATCACTCCTAAAAACACTTGTTTCAAGTGAAAAAGAGCACACGATTAAGTCTTTATTGCTTAACTTGATTTCTTATGGTTTTGCATGTCATGTTCATTTTTTATTAAGTATATCATGTGCAATTGAGGATACGTGCGTAAGGTCCGAAGGGAAATGGTTTCAGATGGAGTGATGCTGATAATATGAGCCATATTAGCTAAGTGACAAGTAATATCAGCCTACTACCTGAGTTTGATAATTTGGAAGCCATTAGAGGCTAGGAACCTGAAGGGAAATAATGTCGGGTTGGTATATAGACCTCGTGAGTCCCTCACGGGTCACGATTCATAGTATTTGAGCGTGTGTGTATCGGGTGATGGAAAAAGGCCTTGCAATGCATAGCCTTTGCATATCACATTATTTTATTGATTTCTTTTTGTATGACTTATGTAAATTGTTGTCTAGTTTTTCTTAAATGCTCATTTGGTTACTTGACAGATTTGAGAATTTAGAAACTTTTACCTAGGCTTGTAACTTGAGATTATTATGCTTATTATGATTATTATTGTAGACTAATACTGTTATATCTGGAAGTAGTATTCGGAAGACCAACCCTCGTCTCCATATTTGTTAGGGTTGATCAACGATGTTGCTGAGTACACGTTCTTTCACATACTCATGCTACACTTGCTGCCCCCTTTTTATGTGCAGATTTTTTGCCTGTTTGTCACGACCCAACCGGAAGGCCGTGACGGGCACCGGAGCTAACCCACCCGGGCACCTCTCATCATACTTTTACAATCATAACTAGGTGAGCCACATGGCTAACTCGCAATTCATGTACATCAATAATACAAATCTTATCGGGCAAGAGCACTTTTATATCAACATCATCAACTATGCCCATATACATATACACAAGCCGACGAGGCTAACAAAATGATATACAAAATACGAGCCGACAAGGATAAGAGACAGCTAGCTATACACAATTGTCTACGAGCCTCTAAAAAGAGTATGTAACGTCATAAAGACGGGACAGGGCCCCGCCATGCCTATACATACACAAAAGAATAGCACCAACAGCTTCAGCTCTGAATCAAATGGAGCTCCTCTAAGCAGTCTCTGGATAAGCAGCCTAAGGATCAAGTCTATCTCCCTGTCAACCTACGAGCATGACGTAGCGTCCACAAACAAAAGGACATCAGTACGAACAATGTACTGAGTAGGTAAGGCATAAGCAGTAACATAATAATAGCATGAAGGATAACATGAGATAGAAGAGTCATGAGATAAAAAACCATATATATACCTTTTGAGACGTTCGCCATTTTTACTTATCCTTTTTTGAATGGAAACCTTCCATACATACACATACATATATAGTAGTATCATACCCAACCATAGAGGTTCGGTGCCACACATACCCGGCCATATCAAGGCTCAATGTTGTCCATACCTAACTGCAGTGGCATGCGCGCAATGAATATCGTACCCGGCCATACAGAAAGACTTATGACACTTCCAGAAGGATCGGAAGGCTATATTGTCCTTTGTGATACTTCAGGCGTTGGGTTAGGGTGTGTGTTGATGCAACACGGTAAGGTGATTGCTTATGCTTCAAGGCAATTGCGGAAATATAAGAAAAATTATCCAACCCATGATCTTGAGCTAGCTGCAGTGATTCATGCATTGAAAATGTGGAGGAATTATTTGTATGGTGTCCATGTTGATATTTATACGGATAACAAGAGCCTTCAGTCTATTTTCAAGCAAAAAGAATTGAATTTACGGCAAAGGCGATGGTTGGAGTTGTTGAAAGATTTTGATGTTAACATCCTATATCACCCTGGGAAGGCAAACGTTGTGGCTGATGCTCTTAGCCGCAGATCTATGGGTAGCTTATGTGATGTTCAGCTAGAGAAAATAGAGTTAGCTTATGAGCTCCAGTAGCTAGCTAGCCTTGGAGTTCGGGTAATGGACTCGGGTGATATGGGAGCTACCATTCAAAATTCAGTTGTCTCGTCACTAGTAGTTAAGGTGAAAGAGCGCCAGTACGAGGATCCCATGCTAGTTCATTACAGAAATACACTCCCTCAAAAGAAAAATTCATCCTTTGAGATTTCTGGAGATGGAGTTCTCCGATGTCGAGGCAGGTTGTGTGTTCCCGATGTTACAGGATTACATCATCAGATTTTGAAAGAAGCCCATTCTTCCCGTTAATCTGTTCACCCCGGAGCAACGAAAATGTATCATGGTCTTAAATCTATATATTGGTGGAATGGAATGAAGAAAGACATAGCGGAATTCGCGGCTCAATGTCCTAATGGTCAGTATGTGAAAATTGAGCATAAAAAGCCCGGCGGGTTGTTGCAAGCTATGAAAATTCCAACTTGGAAATGGGAAGTGATTAATATGGATTTCATCGCAGGCTTACCTCAATCTCAATGTAAGTATGATTCTATATGGGTAATTGTGTATAGACTTACGAAGTCAGCTCATTTCCTACGGGTCATAACTACAGACGCAACGGAAGATTACGCAAAGCTTTATGTCAAAGAGATATTGCGACTCCATGGTGTTCCAGTATCTATTATTTCTGATAGAGGGACATAGTTTACCGCCAATTTCTGGAAGTCTTTTCAAGAAGGTTTGGGGACTCAGATGAGTCTTAGTACAGCATTTCATCCATAGACTGATGGGCAAGCTGAGCGTACCATCCAAACTCTCGAGGATATGCTACAGGAATGTGTGTTGAATTTTGGAGGTAGTTGGGGTGATCACTTACCGCTTATTGAATTTTCTTATAACAACAGTTATCATTCTAGCATCTAGATAGCCCCGTATGAGGCTTTATATGGGCGCAAGTACAGATCGCCAAATGGGTGGTTTGAAGTGGGAGAAATTAAACTGATAGGGCCAGACTTGGTCCAGCAAGCTATAGAAAAGGTCAAGCATTTACAGGATCGATCATTAACAGTTCAGAGTCGTCATAAATCTTATGCAGATAATCGTCGATGAGACTTGGAGTTCCAAGTGGAGGATTGGGTATTCTTGAAGGTGTCCCCAATGAAGGGCGTCATGAGATTTGGCAAAAGGGGCAAGCTTAGTCCCTGGTACATTGGACCTTATGAGGTTCAATGTCATAAGGTCCAATGTACCGGGGACTAAGCTTGCCCCTTTTGCCAAATCTCATGACGCCCTTCATTGGCGACACCTTCAAGAATACCCAATCCTCCACTTGGAACTCCAAGTCTCATCGACGATTATCTGCATAAGATTTCTGACGACTCTGAACTATTAATGATCGATCCTGTAAATGCTTGACCTTTTCTATAGTTTGCTGGACCAAGTCTGGCCCTATCAGTTTAATTTCTCCCACTTCAAACCACCCAATTGGCGATCTGTACTTGCGCCCATATAAAGCCTCATACGGGGCTATCTAGATGCTATAATGATAATTGTTGTTATAAGCAAATTCAATAAGCGGTAAGTGATCACCCCAACTACCTCCAAAATCCAACACACATGCCTGTAGCATATCCTCGAGAGTTTGGATGGTACGCTCAGCTTGCCCATCAGTCTATGGATGAAATGCTGTACTAAGACTCATCTGAGTCCCCAAACCTTCTTGAAAAGACTTCCAGAAATTGGCGGTAAACTATGTCCCTCTATCTGAAATAATAGATACTGGCACACCATGGAGTCGCACTATTTCTTTGACATAAAGCTTTGTGTAATCTTCCGTTGCGTGTGTAGTTATGACCGGTAGGAAATGAGCTGACTTCTTAAGTCTATACACAATTACCCATATAGAATCATACTTACATTGAGAACGAGGTAAGCCTGCGATGAAATCCATATTAATCACTTCCCATTTCCAAGTTGGAATTTTCATAGCTTGCAACAACCCGCCGGGCTTTTTATGCTCAATTTTCACTTACTGACCATTAGGACATTGAGCCGCGAATTCCGCTATGTCTTTCTTCATTCCATTCCACCAATATATAGATTTAAGACCATGATACATTTTCGTTGCTCCGGGGTGAACAGATTAACGGGAAGAATGGGCTTCTTTCAAAATCTGATGATGTAATCCTGTAACATCGGGAACACACAACCTGCCTCGACATCGGAGAACTCCATCTCCAGAAATCTCAAAGGATGACTTTTTCTTTTGAGGGAGTGTATTTCTGTAATGAACTAGCATGGGATCCTCGTACTGGCGCTCTTTCACCTCAACTATTAGTGACGAGACAACTGAATTTTGAATGGTAGCTCCCATATCACCCGAGTCCATTACCCGAACTCCAAGGCTAGCTAGCTGCTGGAGCTCATAAGCTAACTCTATTTTCTCTAGCTGAACATCACATAAGCTACCCATAGATCTGCGGCTAAGAGCATCAGCCACAACGTTTGCCTTCCCAGGGTGATATAGGATGTTAACATCAAAATCTTTCAACAACTCCAACCATCGCCTTTGCCGTAAATTCAATTCTTTTTGCTTAAAAATAGACTGAAGGCTCTTGTTATCCATATAAATATCAACATGGACACCATACAAATAATTCCTCCACATTTTCAATGGATGAATCACTGCAGCTAGCTCAAGATCATGGGTTGGATAATTTTTCTTATATTTCCGCAATTGCCTTGAAGCATAAGCAATCACCTTACCGTGTTGCATCAACACACACCCTAACCCAACGCCTGAAGCATCACAATAGACAATATAGCCTTCTGATCCTTCTGGAAGTGTCCAGTTCTACCGGAAACTAGATAATTGTTCTTATATTTCCGCAATTGCCTTGAAGCATGAGCATCACAATAGCTCAAGATCATGGGTTGGAACCATTTTTCTTCTACAATCAACATTGGCATAGCAAGAAGCCAACCAATCCATGCCCATGATAACATCAAAATCCACCATTTTTAACTCATGTAAATAAGCCATAGTACGATGATCACAAATCACAACTACAAAATTTTTATACACTTGACTAGCTATTACCGGATCACCAACGGGTGTCGATACCTCAAAAGGTTTGATTGACTCCGGTTTCACTCCAAATCGACCAGCAATATAAGGAGTAACATATGATAATATGGAGCCCAGATCTATTAATGCATATACATAAGTGAGAAAATATCGATAATATACCTGTGACAACATCAGGGGAGGACTCAAGATCCTGCCATCCAGCCAATGCATAAATATGATGCTGAGGAACACTCGAACTACAGCTCCTCCTCTACCTCTACCACGACTAACTGGTGTCTGTGAGCCTTGCCCCGGAGGGCGTATAGATGATAAAGACCCAACTGCTGACCCTGTGGCCTGAACTGTACCTCTAGTACCTCTAGAGGGGCAATCACGCATGATATGGCCTGGCCGACCACATGCATAGCAAACATGTGAGCCTAATCGACATTGGCCCCAATGTAATTTCCCACACTGAGAACATCGTGGTATAGGTGGCCTTGACCGGCCCGAATCACCTCTGTAAGGAGAACCTAGAGCTCTAAAACTCTGACTCAGCCCGGAGTGAATAGATCTATCAAATCTCTGGCCCGTAAACCGTGGAGGCGCACTAGTCTTGGAATGGCCTGAATGCCTAAAATACTGTTGTCTTTGCCCTCCTCTAAACTCGCTAGTCGGACCCAAAGATCTAGCCCGCTTGCTATAACCTCTATCAAGCTCACGCTCACTTCTTTGTTGTTTTGGCTTTTGTCCAAATTCTAGGCATGGGCTTGAATGCGAGAAATATTCATACCATCTTGAAGTGATGCAGTCAAGCACTTATCCATCAAGTGTGGCCCTAAGCCACTCACAAACTGGTGCACTCGGTCACCCATATCCCCTACCATGGCCGGAGCATACCTCGCCAAAGAATTGAAGCGGAGGCTATACTGTAGGGTACTCATGCTTCCTTGCCTAAGATTCAAGAACTTATCGGCTCTAGCCCGCCGAACCTCTGGGGGCAAGTTGTGTCGGAGGAAATCATCAACAAATTCTTGCCATACTGAGGGAGGTGCATTGACTCCCCTAGAAGACATCCAAACCGTATACCAATGAACTGCAACATCCCGTAGTCTATAGGAGGCCAATTCTACCGATTCGACGTCGGAAGCATGCATTAACCGAAGGGTCCTCAACATTCCATCACCAAAGCTTTGAGGGTCCTCATCCGGCTTTTACCCGAAGAATTCCGAAGGGTTCAAGCTAATAAAATCATGAGCTCTTGCGCTAACCACCCTATCACCATGACCCATACCCTGCCGCTGGGCCTGAGCGACAACTAACTGAGTCAGCAAATGAATGGCCTCTTTTATCTCTTGGCCTGTAGTATCTGGTGGGGGAACTGCGGGTGCTGGAGCTGGGGCTGAGGCACCCTCATGCTCATCTGAAATAAGCAACGAGTGAGAGGACCGAGATGGAACCTTATTCTAGGACTCACCCTCCACTATATCTGTCCGTGGTACTCTCTCAGTCTGCCTTCCTGCAGCTGTCTTGCCCTTTTGGGCTGCTGTAACTTTTTTCTTTACAGATATCTCTGAAATACATAACACATGGTTAAGGAAAAAGAAATCCTTATATCATGGCTTTATCGCACGATCTATGAAGAAAGAAGGTCATTCATTGCTAAATTCCCGCAGCCTCCTATTTATAAGTGTGGCGCGCAACACACCCATAAACAAGACTACTGGACACGGCTCGTAGATACACCCTAGGATGGAACTGCTCTAATACCACTTCTGTCACAACCCAACTGGAGGGCCGTGACGGGCACCCAAAGCTAACCTACCCGGGCACCTCTTATCATACTTTTACGATCATAACTAGGTGAGCCATATGTCTAACTCGCTATTCTTGTGCATCAATAATACAAATCTTATCGAGCAAGAGCACTTTTATATCAACATCATCAACTATGCCTATATACATATACACAAGCCAACGAGGTTAACAAAATGATATAAAAAATATGAAACGATAAGGCTAAGAGACATCTAGCAATACACAACTATCTACAAGCCTCTAAAAAGAGTATGTAACGTCATAAAGACGGGACAGGGCCCCGCCATGCCCATATCAACATACACAAAAGAATAGCACCAACAGCTGCAGCTCCGAATCAAATGGAGCTCCTCTAAGAAGTCTCTGGATAAGCAGCCTAAGGATCAAGTCTATCTCCCTGTCCACCTACGGGGATGACGCAACGTCCACAAACAAAAGGACTTCACTACGAATAATGTACAGAGTATGTAAGGCATAAGTAGTAACATAATAATAGCATGAAGGGTAACATGAGATAGAAGAGTCATGAGATAGGAGAACCATATATATACCTTTTGAGACGTTCATTATATTTACTTATCCTTTTTCTAATAGAAACCTTCCATACATACGCATACACATATATAGTATCATACCCGACAATAGAGGTTCGGTGCCACACATACCCGGCCATAGCAAGGCTCGGTGTTGTCCATACCTAACTGCGGTGGTGTGCGTGCAATGAATATCGTACCCAGCCATACAAGCTCAGTGTTACATAATAGCCATACGTATATACATACATATACACATAGGAGTACATAAGTAGCGTCAACATCATCATCATCAATATATCTTTCTTTAGAGGGTCAACTATCGTAGGATGAGATCAGCAATATCATGAGAGTATCAAGACTTGTGAGATTTAGCACTTCTAGAAATAGAGGCGTCATGGAAGACATTATGGATTTTACATATTTGTATACAACCACGGAATCATGCCTTAGGAAAGAAAGGTTAGCCTTAAATACCTTTATGTCTTTTTAACCACTTAACGTTCACCTCCAAAACTCGAGAAATCTACATTTAAAAGGATTCATACCAAGGTTAAGTCTTAAAGACACTCTTAAGTTCAAACTAAAATAATTCATGAGCTAGCGAAAATTGGGCAGCATTTCCCTATATCATCTACTTCTACCAAATTCCGAAACAACCCCCAAACAATAATGACATTATTAACAATACCATAATCAAGAGGCTTCATTCACGTTAAGCATCATCCAATCCTCAAAACTCCCTATCAAGATCATACATAACAATAGCTACAACACAACACCATATTTACTTACATAAGATAATTCATCAACATCATTAGCACCACCCACAACAAGATTATACTCATAGCATGCTAAGAATCATAATTCAAATTAACTTATAGCTCACAATATCCTCAAGTTCATTCTTGAACTCTATTTTCACTTTTCTTCCTCCAACCACATGATATAACAATCAAACAACCTTAACCATATGTAAAAGATGTAGAATCTTACCTTAATCACTCAAGAACAAGTCTTGGATCAACTTACTCCGCTAAAGTGAAGTCTCCAACACCAACACCATAGGAATTCTTGAGTTCCACAAACCCTGGCAAGCTTCTTAGCACTTGAATCTCTTGATATTGGCCTCTTGATCCTTGATTTAACTTTAGATTTGTGCGGGTATGCTTGGAGGAAGGTTCTAGGGCTTTTAAGAGTTTTGGGGAAGTGGAAAATCAAATGAATTAGCAAGGGTCGGTCATATATAACAAAAAAGAAAACCGGCCCTACCCGGATCTACGGCCAATTATACGGGACATACAAAGTGTAATCCTACCAGAGGTTCACCCTTTTTTGGAATTTTTCTACAGAGGAGGTCGGTCAATTATACGGACCTTAAAAATTATACAGTCTGTATGTTTGACCGTATAAACCATTTTTCCCCAAACTTATTCTCGTTGATTCGTTCAACCCCTAATCCTTATGGAACCTTATTGGCACTTGTGTAATACTTCATTAACCATCTAAGGGGCCCTATAGCTCTCCCTCAAGATGTTACTAAACAAATTACAGCTCGATTATTGAGAAACCTTCCCAAACATGACTTACATTTCACTTCCTTCGACGAACTTAGTTTCACCTATTCATATGACTTCAAAATCTTATGGTACGCACTTAAAGTTATTAAATAATCTCCTTTATATCATAAGGACTTCATGCTCAGCTTAAGCTCGCGTTGGTCTACTCATAATGCAACCATCCGCAATCTCTGAGTTGTAACACTGTTACGAGTGGATCTCGAGACTAAGCAATTGCTCGTTGAGGAGGTCATCCGGAGAGTTCGGGGTGAGCTGCATGATGATCCGTAGCTCCAGATTCTTCCTCTATTATTTACTTTCTATCCTTTTCCTTTGTAGACAGTATTTCGGGTTATATCCTAGACTTGTATTTCTTTAGTCCGGTCTTGTACTAATGACACTCAATGTAGGGGTTGTATCACCTTACTTATATTTTATGTTTATTATATTTATTAAGACGTTAAAAGGACTTGTATGATTTATTTTATGCATTAACTTCCTTATTAAATTTTTCTAACGGGTTGTGGATGGTTTATCGAGTTGGTGGGAGTTGGTGCCTTCACGGCTTAATAATTTGGGTCGTGAAAAACACAATGATATGCAACCTCCTTAATTGCAACAAAATCTACTTCTATGTTGGTGGTTTCATGGATCTCTTTTCCTTCAGCATATATCAGATCACCTAAGTGGTTCCTCAAACAGTCTCCATATGAGCTCCTTCAGGATTCCCTTCGTTTGCACTAAATCACTCCTGCTGGAGGGGGATTCCAATGTATGAACTTATATCTCATCTTAGGCTTGTATTGCTCTAGGTATTGAATCACTGCTGGAAAGTTTTATGATATATCATTCAAATTTGGATAAATAGTCTGCACCAGTTGCCAAATAGTCTTGTTAATAACGTGCACTAGACTGTTAAATCTCGTTTTTCCCCATGTATAGTGGTGTTCCTTCTCTTCCATAGTATCCACGCAATGATAGTTGCAACTACATGAATTATGGGCTTCAGAATGGGTCTACAATAATTTTTCCACTAGCTAGTTATTATGTGTGGGAGATGCTATCCCACCTGTTTTATAACTGCAAAATTAGCAGACATTCTCCACAATTTTAAGGTTGTAGGAGCGGTTGGAAAAATTTGTGATAAGGTCTCCTACTTTCGATCTTTACAACACCAGCATTTAGATGGTAAATGCACTCCTCTCCTTCATAGTATTTCATCTATAGGTATCCTAAACTTTCATGCTCTCCATATAAGAAATGATAACTTGAATGGTAAATGTTTCCTCCGCATCTAAGCATACATCTCCGATTTCTCCTCCCTATGTCGCACAAAGTCCTAAGCACTTTTGATAGAAAATCTCCCATTCTTTTCAAGTAACCACCATTTTCTGTCTAGATTTGCAGTAGGATCAGGAAGTGGAATGGTATGCAATACATGTTGCACTTATTCCTCATGTATGTACTTTCTCAATGCATGGACATCCCATCCTTCTGCATCTGAAATTTTGTTAACTTCTATTTCCTCTGCATTACATATTTCAGGCAACATATGATATAGAGCTCCTTGATTTGTCTAGTTATAAAAAACAAAAGTTGGAGTCTCCTCCCTTGACTTTCCTCCAGATTTGATGTTCAACTGATTCGCTCACTGATATTTGCTTTTTCCGTATATGTGATTTCCCTTTAGCTTGTGCAATTACGGGATGCGCTTTTTTATGGTAATTTTTTAATCATAAAAGCACACCAAAGGGAAGGTTTTATTCTAAAATTCCACTATAGTTTACAAAAGAGAGCATTTGATACTTCAAAGAGTGACCGAAAACCCAACCCCCTTTTTCTATTGGTAATGCTATGATATCCCATTTCACCCAATGAACTCCTTTTCTGTCCACTGAATTAGACCATAAAAATCTAGTGAAAAATGCTATGCATTTGCCTTATGACACCTTTTAGGGGGATTCATACCAGATAATAAATAAACTGCCATACTTTGAAGTACATGAGAGATTAGAGTTGCTCTCTCACCATATGACAATAGCTTTCCATGCCATGCTTGCACTCTTTTGGCTATCTTTTTTATAGTGCATCATTATGTGAAATCTTGTTCGTGCTATAAAATATTGGACACCCGATGTATCTGAATGGAAAAGAGCCTTGTGTTATTTTTGTAATCTATTTCGGCATTGAAACCAGACTACTTTGAACCTTCTCATGGACATAAAAAGTACTTTTGTTGAGATTACCAACTGCCTACAGACTTTCTCATATCTAGCTATCACTTGCAACATTAACTGCAAGAATTTCTTATCTGCAGATACAAACAATATAATATTATCAACATGAAAGGTGATTTATCTTGGGAGTCCATTTAGGCATACCAAAATCCATAGAGTCTGATTTTTCATATAGTGCATTTGACCTCCTAGATAATGCTTCTGCAGCCAATATAATTAGAGTAGGTAACAAAGGATTACCTTGTTTCACACCCCATGAGGACTTGAAAAAACCATATGATTGACCATTTAATAAAACAGAATATCAGTTGTTGGATAACAACCTATATACCATATCATTTGAACACCTCAAAGAAAACAAATTTCTTGAGTATTTTGGTGAGGAACTAGGAAACTTTGTCATATGCCTTAGTCATATCCAATTTCACTACCACATTTGCAAATTCAGATACTATCATTATGTCTCTGATAATTTCCTAACCAAGCAATGCATTTTCCATGATGCCTCTTCCTTTTACAAAGGCTGATTGATTTTAGAAATCAGCTCTGCTTGCAATTTCACTATTCTTTCTTGCTACACCCTAGGTAGAATCTTATTAGTGAAATCACTTAAACTGATTGGCCTCATATCAGAAAAATTATGTACATGCTCCTTCTTTGGAATAAGCACCAGATTTGTGTGTGTAATGATTCTTGATTATTCTTGTAAAAAAAAAAGGGGCTTCACCATATCAACAATGTCCACCTTTATAATCTACCAACAAAATTGAAAGAACAAGCCTTTGAAGCCATCAGGTCCACAAGTACTTTTCCCATTCAAAGAAAAAAATTGTTGCCTTGATTTCCTCCTCTTTTGGTATTTCTTCTATATGCTAGCTTTGCTCTTTTGTAACTAGAGTAGGGGTAGGTTCTAGTAATTCAAAATCAGTTGGAATCCTTTATTCGTCAAACTATTTGTGATAAAATCTTGTTGCTTCCTATTATATACCCTCTTGATTTATAAACTTGCTGTCCTCCTCATCTTCTATGCCGCTACCTCGAGTTTCTTCCTTCTTCCATTCACATAAGCATGGAAGAATTTTGTATTTCTATCCCCATCCTTGAACTATTTCATTCCCAAATTTTTCCTCTAGTATTCTTTCTTCAGATGTAGGATCTACTAAGATCAGCTTTAACTCTATGTAGTCGTTCTCTATTATTCACTGTAAGAGATGCTTCAAACGGCTCCTCACACAATTGGATTACCTTTTCAAGGGATTCTATCTATGAAAGATGTTTCCATATGTGCTTTTTCTCCATTGTCTTAGGATTGTTCTCACCTTTTTAAGTTTATGGTGAAACTTAATAAAATGATTTCACTCAAAGTCAATGGTCCAGTTATGTCTTATGATATCTTGAAAGCTATCATGTTGCACCCAAAAATGGTCACGACCTAATTTGGCTAAGTCGTGCGGGCACTTATCTTTTCCACCTCGGTAAGAGAACCCTCAACCCAATGATAATAGAGGCATAAATAAATAAATCAATTAAGCGGAACAGAATAAATCACGTAAGTCTTACAATAATAATATAGAAGAAAGTGCGGAAATAAGAAAATACACCCAAGGTCTGGTCTAATCCATACAAGAGCATCCAGATGCGAAATATACAAGTCTGGAAATATAATAATACATCAATCCGTATATGTCTCAGAATGGAAAAGTAAGACATAAATAAGAAGAGTCTTCAAGGCAACGGACATCTCGTGCTCACCCTGTGGACTTAAAGCAGTCCTAATAATGACTATCAGCCACGGGAGATGGAAGAAGATCCAACCTGGAACTCTGCACTCATAAAAGAATGCAACAAGTGTAGGTCACTACAAAATCACAGTACTGATAGGTATCATAGGCCGACTAAGTATAGCTAACATAATTCAGAAAACAAAGCACGATAGGCAGATAAATCAACAAGTCAAACATAATTGGAACCAAGTACACGTCGTCGCCTAGGTATAACCATCTAAACCCAAATGTGCCAAGTCTAAATATGTCCAATCTGAAACCAACATCACAAGTAAAACACCAGATCATCATAGTATAAGCCATAATGCAATGCAATGCAATAATGTATAAATGCAAATGCAATGTTGTGTACACATGTACTCCGAATGGAAACCTCCACATCTTGATAACACAACCTAACGTGACTCGTGAAGTCTAAGTGCTACTCGTCCTGGATCTTTGCCCAACAGACAGATGAGACTTCGAATCTTTGCCCACGGAGGATTTTTATCAGCACCACCCAGGGGGACCCATGGAGTCCATGCACTCGCTCAATCCACGATTTTGGGACAAACATCGGATATCGGACTCTCACATCACTCTCATCCAAACTGAGCTCAGATCATCACAGTGTTTCATTAAGTATCAGCAATGTATTAACAATATATTATGAAGGATGAGAATGCGTGCAATGTATGTGTCGGCATCAATAATTGATCAATATCACAAGTACCAAACACGGGTACACCAACAATATCTTGAAATACTACACAAGCCATACAGAACACTATCCTCATATCAACATCATCAAGGTACTACAATATCACAATCAAGATGTAACAATAGTCCTCAATATCTACTATCATCACGTGGCATCAAGCTAACAATAATAGCACAATCAAGTCACAACACAACGGGATGACTATCCCCAATCACACAACAGGGCCCAACCTAAGACAATATCCAACCCAACTTCATACCCAAAGGTTTACATGCTTTCTTCGATAATATCATCTAAATATATGCTTCGATACACGAAGTCTGACCAAGGGCAAGCCATAACCTATCTGGATGGCGGAACAACAATACACCAACAATCACTCCATAGCCTTGCCCTCCCGCTGAGCCTCAAGATCAAGAAAGTCTAGGCATATTTGAAATCTAGATTAGAAATCATGAAGATCGATACCTATATTGCTATCATTCAATATAAGTCAAAAACCAATCTAGAATTTGGGGAAACGAGACCCACAAGGTCAAAACGGGAAATTTGAGGGTAAAATATCCAATTAAACACTGGGAGTTCAAAAGCAATCAACCAATTTCTAAATTAACTAAAGGTTTAAACAAAATTCAAAATCCAAGCAAAACCCACAATTTTATGTATAAACCCTAAATCTTAGATTCAAGGATTCAACACTAATAATAGAAGAGATATGAGTAACAACCTTAGATACATCATAATCTAGCATAAACTCAATCAATTTCATCAGTAAAAAGCCTAGATAGAAAATCCATTAAACCCACTTTCAATCCTCCATTACTAATGAACTAACAAGAAAAGCGAGACTCTAAGATGATTAGGAATAAGGAATTTAGCAAGGGAATTAGAAGGACTTACCACCAAGAATTTTCTCCAAGAATCCTCTAGAACAGTTCCCAAGAGCTCAATTTTCGTAATAGTAATAAATGATAGACTGAGGGCTTTTAATACACACTTAATGAAAATAACAGGTCCGATGCCGTTACGGCGGCATCTAGACCGCCACGATGTCACCGCCCCGAAGTCTACTCAGACCGTGAGGACGATGAGCGTCCATCCCACCGCTACGGCGGTGCCGTTAGGATGGTACTGGTGTCGCCCTGGCGGACACTAGGTACCAGAATTCCCAAATATTTTTCCAAATCTCAATGAAAATTCTGACCAACTCCCGAGGCCATCTGCTCACAAACAACCTACATAGACCCATACAAAAACGCGCTATGAATGCACTCGTGGCCTTGGAATTCACAACTAATTTCCAACCAAAGTCCCAAAATGCATTTGAGTGCATTGGTGTTAACCCCAACCTTGGTAAGGCATGACTGGCACTCTGCACCCTACGGGAACCGAGCAAACCAAACTGTAACTCACATTTTCTGTATCTCGAAAGGCAGCATAAAACCAAGGTACCATAAACCATAGGGGCACAAGCCCAAGACATAAAATACTTACGTCTTCAAACTAATCTCGAGTGCATATGCCGGTAAAGCTATCCATAATAATGATACAACATAGTATAAGTCAAGATGATTATAAGACATCTGATTGTGCATATCTGTCTACGAGCCTCTACAGGAGTGTTTGACATAAAGTGGCCGGAACAGGGCCCCCCCATACCCATGCAAATATGTATGTAACCATGATAACTGACAGGGCAACTCCGAAGCAAGTGGAGTGCTACGACTCTGCCTGCTGAGCTGGTATCCTTACCAAAAGGTTTTTCAAGCTGTATCTCAAGACCTTCGAGCATGAAACGCAGCACCCCCGGCAAAAGGACATCAGTACGAGCAATGTACTTAGTATGCAAGGCGGAAAGTGCAACAAAATAGCCATATACTAAAGATGAGAAGAATAAGAATCAACCTGGCCTTTCCGAACTACCAATGGAAATCTAGCATATGTATACATACCTCTTCATCTTCTTATAGTCTTTACTAGGTTTATATACCCTACCATGGCCCTGGTTACCTTATCATCAAATGTTATCCGAATATGTTTTGCGGCTGCAACCCGATCCATATATGATACATGTTTCTCTATACTCTCGCATGCTTAACTATATCTAGGTATAGTGTTGTGTCTCTATCTTACTAATCATCGTGTATTAACTGTCCAACTGATCAGTGGTAACTGCCCGACCGGCAGCAGCCTGGTGGTAATAACTGCCCGTCCGATTATCGCCCGATGGTAGAGCGCAACTACCCGACTGATCAGCGGTAACTGCCCGACTGGCTGTAGTCCAGTGGTAAATATATATATCTGCCCAACCGGTCGTAGATCAGTGGTAATAACTGCCCAACTAGCCGTAGCATGGTGGTAAATACATATCTGCCCAACTGGTCGTAGGCCAGTGGTAACTACATATCTGCCCAACTGGTCGTAGGCCAGTGGTAACTACATAGCTGCCCAACTGGTCGTAGGCCAGTGGTAAATACATACCTACCCAACCGGACTTAGCCCGGTGGTAACATCTTCCCGACTAGTCGTAGACCAGTGGTATCTATAATCAACATCATGATGAAACATGTACGAGTAACCTCTATGCACTTCTCATGGCCGCCACTTATTCGCTAATGTCCACATAATCACATAAGAGTGGTAACACATCGCTGGGCCAGATCATATAGATGCATGTGCTACGGAACGTGTAGCCCAATCCAATCTCTCATATAGAATCCCTTATATAATTCTAGTACTCATTCCTTATCTATTCATTTCTAAGCGTTTCTTGTGACCATCATTTATCCGTCAACACTTATATTGTCATATAAAACTCATAAGCATATTTCTAGGCCCTTAAGACTTCTTCCCGCTTAACTAAATATTAGCCAAATCCTGAGATACATCATAAATCTCTCTTCTAGCATCAAATACCTCATTAGGGATCCTTCACTAGTACTCTATTCATGTCCCACAAAATATTCCTTAAGACACCTTCCTAAGCTCGTTGGATTATTATTATTATTATGGAACTATCGTCATCGCTATATCTCACCTTGAAGGAACAAGTATCATAAGGTGAGATCAATCACAATGAACAATTTCAAAGGTCAGGAATAAGCTCAATAATATTATAAGGATCATGAGATTCTGTTACACCTCGAAAATTTCATGTCGTTGTGTCGTAAATAGAGTAGCACAAGATTAAGGTGAACATGAGGCTCTTATGATTATAAGAAGGGTATTTGGTCGCTTTAAAGTGCATACGATAAGATTTTGAGGTTATATGAAGTAGTGGAACTAAATTCATCAAGGAAGGTGAAGTATAAGTTGGGTTTGAGGAAGATTTTGCAAACTACCGAGTTGCGGATTGATTGGTAATGCCTTGGAGAGAAGTTGTGAGGATACTTAGATTGTTAATGAAGTGTCAAACAAGTGTTAAGAAGGTTCCATAAGAGTTTGAGATCAAATGAATCGACGAGAACTAAGTTGGGGAGAAGGTGGATTATATGACCATTTATAGGGTCCATATAATATTATACGGTCCGTATAACAGTTTCAGTGAAGGGCCATCACTGATGGAGTTATACGGTCACTTATACAAACCGTATAATAGTCCGTATAATCCTATCGGGCTGAGTCATTTTCCAAGTATAAATATAAGTCCCACTTTCTATTTTCTTATTTTATCATCTTCCCCACTTCTTTCAAGACCTCTAGAGGGTTCCATACATTTCCCCAACATAAACTCAAGGTGAATCAAAGATTAAACACCAATAATTAGTGGAATCAAGTGCAAGGATGCTAACTAGGGTTCATGGAAGCTAGAAATTTCCTTGGAAATGAAGTTAGGGTTTTCTCCAAGTGAAGTATTTTCATCCGAAGCTCATTCCTACATCATCAAAGGTGATTTTTATGATCATTTCATGTTATTAAGAGTATTGAGTGGTTGAAAGACTTGGATTAAGGAGAAAAGTAGAATATGGAACTCAAATGTGAAATAATGGTATTCTTGAATAATAGTTTGACGTGAATCATGATTCTTGATATGTTGTAAATGATATAAATGATGTTAAAAAGGTATTATATGAGAACGAATACGGTGTTATGCCATAGTTATGGTCATGAATCATTTTGGTAGGGAATTGTGGGAATTGGATAATGTTGAACTTGAAGAAGTTATTGATTATGATATTATGAATGTCGTTATTGATGTTTGGGAGCTGTTATATTATATGGAGGAAGTTTTAGAAACAAAGGAAGTTCTGTCAAATTTTCGTTAGCCCTTAATCGCCTTAGCTTAGCTTCAAGTATGTTTTTGGTTATCTAACCTTAATACGAACTCTCTTGAAGGTAGAATCGTGAACTTGGAGGGGAGCGTTTAGTCGGCAAGTTAGAGAAACATAAAGGTATGTAAGGCTAGTTCCTTTCCTTCAAAGGCATGACTCTTTTCTTACATTTCCATGATTTTCTTACATCCTAAAAGATAAAAGTTAGAGATTCTCAAAAGCTTCTTATGAACTACAGATGATACATGCTTTATGACAATGATGATGAGAAT
Source organism: Lycium barbarum (assembly GCF_019175385.1). Lineage (NCBI taxonomy): Eukaryota > Viridiplantae > Streptophyta > Magnoliopsida > Solanales > Solanaceae > Lycium > Lycium barbarum. The sequence continues at coordinate 118,080,372 of NC_083340.1, read as the reverse complement.
GATGCTAGTATGAGCTTGATAATTTTAGCTTCATGACTCCATTGATGTTATATCTTGTTGCTACCTCACCTCATGTTATTATTTCTCTCAAGGTGAGGCATAGCGGTGATGACTACTCCATAATGTAATCGGAGGTTTCCGACCTTACGTCCCTCTGATAGATTTACAGTTCTTACTTGAGCTCTTATGCATGTTTCATGTTAGGAATATAATGAGGATTACACCATGCCTAGATGGTCGGGCAGCACCGCTAAGGCAGGCGGCTTACTGCACCATGTCTATATGGTATGGGCCGACTCCACTAGTGGGCGGCGTGACATGATTACCCCGGACGCGGGCTAATGATGTTATTGATCCAGACATATTATGTATGTATATGTGATATGTTTGAAAGGTAAAAGTGAGCATGCATGATTCCGCCTGAAGAGGCAAGCAGTTATCTTTTCTTCTTATGCTTTCTATGTTTCCTTATTATGTTATCATATATGCCTTACATATTTAGCTCATTGTTCGTACTAACGTCTTTTTCTTTATGGACGCTGTGTTAATACCCACAGGTAGACAGGGAAATGGCACAGATGCTTAGGAGCTTACTCAGCAGTTGTACAGGAGTACTCCACTATTCCGGAGTTGCCACATCTTGGTATATTCTTTTGTGTATATAATGGGGCATGGCAGGGTCCTGTCCCGTCCTTATGATTTCAGTCTTCAGTTAGAGGCTCCTAGATACTTATGTGTGGGTTGTAGGTGTTATGTGACTTCTTCATTGTAGATCCTGTACATCATTTTTGTAGCCTTATGGGCCCATGCTTATATATGTTTTGGGGGATGTTTGGATATTGTTTCGCGATAAGTTTGTGTTGAGAACGATATGTGCCCAGGATGAGTATGATAGTCAGTATAATAAGCGATACTCGGTAGTCAGCCCCGGGTACCCGTCATGGCCCCTTGTTGGGTCATGACAGATTCACAGGCTTCTAGCATTTATGGAAGCAACAATATTATGAATATAGTACAAAGGTTTATAACAAGAAATCATGCCTTTAGAAAGAAAGGGTTTAGCCTTACATACCTTTCAGTCTTCTTAGTCACCCAACATTTATTCTCCCAAGCTCGTATGTCTACATATAAATCATTCATACTATCATTAGACTCATTGCCACACACTTGTCTCAAGCATTTAAATGAAACCCCTTTTTGAATCTGCCGAAATTCGGGCAGCATCTCCCTTGTTTATATGCCTAGCCTGAAATCATAATCCAGCAACCAACAACAATACCAACATCAACCACAATATTATCAATACCAATATATTCCATAAAATATCCCACACGATATTCGTCCAATTTTTTCACCAGCAAATCCACTATACAATTATTCAACAACTCTACTTCCGTAAATAAACTTATATCCATATCCATAAGGAGAGATTCATACCTGATTCTCGCTAGTATTGCGATATCTCCAATATTTTTCTTGAATTCCAACTAAGATTCACCGCAATACGATAGTATAATCGCAACTACGCGCTGTCCAAACATAAATCCGGAGATTATACTTAATTCGCATTAAAATTTTGTGGAGGAAAGGTTGGGAGAATCTCTAGAAAGTTTGGGAGATTTTGAGAGATGTTTTTTGGATGAAAAATGAGGGGTTTTACCCCTTTTATAAGGTCCCAAAGTCGGTTCGGCCTGTGCGTAATAGCTCACTATTCGAGCGCTCTTGCGCCGAAGATGAATGGGGCTAAGCGATCTGCCGAAGCTGTGGGATGTAAAAATACATCGGTAAGGGAGCGTTCCGCCTTAGAGAGAAGCCTCCGCGCGAGCGGTGGTGGACGAAGCGGAAGCGAGAATGTCGGCTTGAGTAACGCAAACATTGGTGAGAATCCAATGCCCCGAAAACCTAAGGGTTCCTCCGCAAGGTTCGTCGACGGAGGGTGAGTCAGGACCTAAGATCAGGGCGAAAGGCGTAGTCGATGGACAACAGGTGAATATTCCTGTACTGCCCCTTGTTGGTCCCGAGGGTAGTAGTTACTATAACAGCGCGACTACTGTAGCACGCCGGTTACTGTAGCACGCGTTTCTGCTCTGTCAGCCTAACTTGTAACTAATATGCCCTATTTTTAATGGATTAAAACTAGTTCACAACTTATTACTATGTTTCCTCTAGTTTTACAAATTTTCAGAGTCGCCACCTAATTTTAGGAAATATTAGGAAACCAATTGTGAAAATGGAAATTCCATTCTTTAGTCTTTAAAACCTGTGAGATTCTAGGTAAGGGTTTTATTTACCCCGAGGGGAAGGTGTTAAGCATCCCTCAGAGTCTATCCGAAGACAGTTATTAAACTTAGCTTAATCAACACTAGAGGGGGATTATTTAATTATTTATTATTACTTATTTAAAGAATTGCGGGAAAAAAACTACTCTCTCAAAACTATTTGTATAAAAAGGGGGATTTTGAAGTAATTATAACTATGAGAGTAAATGCATATTTATAAAGGAAGTAGTTAATGCTAATGTGTGCATGAGAAAACTATGTTTGACAATTATTTTATATAAGAATAGTATGTACAATATAGAATAAGAAGATATATATATTTTTTTATGAGAAAATAACGTATATATGTGATATGTATATCATGAGTAACTAAAAAATAGTTATTGAAGACATGACGAATATAGATGCATATAATGTAAAGGCGACCAAGAGAATTAATGGAAATAAGGTAGTATATGTATGCTACGTGTTTAAAAAATAATAGTATGTAGGCATATTCATTGTAAAGGAAAGTAATTAATACGAGTTGTAAAATTATATGTACTGGGGATGTATATCGTTTACAAAAATAGTACATTTGTATTTTTTTGAAGATTAGGTATAAATATGATTATTGTATATAAGGACAGTATATATAATGTAGAGTATGAAAATTCATATTTTTTATGAGAGAATAATATACATGGAGTATGTTTATTGTCACACCCTAATCTTACTAGGGTGTGATGGGCACCCGACCCCACATTCGGAGCCGAGCGAACCCGCTGACTCTTATTACATACACAATCTCTTTAGATTCTTAAGTCAAAATAAGAATGAAATACACAATAAAGCTTTCAGAAGTATTCTTTTGCATCGTCCTCAAGTCAAAAAAAATCTGTAATCATAATTTATAACAAAACACAAAATGACATCCTATACCCACGACTCTGTCTGCAAAGTCTCCAACTTCGAACAAGACATCATAACATAATACTCTGACCAGGCAACACTCCAGGGGCAAATGGAGCTTGCCAACTCTGCTGGCACATCTTCTATAATGACTTCTACTCATCTGGATGTACCTGCGTGGCATGAAACGCAGCCCCCGAAGAAAGGGGGTCAGTACGGAATATGTACTGAGCATGTAAGGCAGGAATACAGAAAACAGAACCATGATCGAAACAAGCAGTACAAAAGTAAGTACATTATTCAGAATACCAAAATGCTTATTTTCCAAACACAAAACATGTATGCCGAAGTCATATGTCAGAAGAAGTATAGAAGGTAAGTAGCTTATCCAGAATATCGAAATGCTTACTTTTGAAACACAAATGATGCATATCAAAATTATGCATAGGGCATAGGAACATGGTCGCCACTCCTGTCTTTGACCCCATAACACATCATACTCCAGAAGATTTCATATCTCTGTAACACATAACACATCATAACATATACACGGTACCCGGGAATCGGACATATATACACGGTACCCGGGAACCGAACACATCATACTCCATAACATATACACGGTACCCGGGAACCGGACATATATACACGGTACCCGGGAACCGGACACATCATACTCCGGAATTTATATATATGGAACCCGGCCCTCAAGCAAGGGACTCGGTGAACCATACGCACGATACATACCGGCCCGGGTCTCGGTGAAAGAGGTAATGACACATGCACGAGCAGAGTAGTGAGAAACTATATGCAATTTAAAACATATTTTTAAGACTCGATGGATACGTACATAAATCGACACTTGAGGATCATAAACACGTTTCAATTCAATCCGAGTTAGTATACGAAAGTTAGGGACATTTTACTACAGAAACCTTATTGAACATTTCAGAAGCTATTTTTGGAAAATCAAAGCAATAGTCATATCACGTACCTTTTGAATATCACTATGGCCCAAATCAAAATAAATCTTTCGGAACCATACATACGTATCAAGACATAGCAAAACGGTCTTCGGAAGTCAAGAACGTTAGTCATCCTAGTGGCTCTAAGAATAGGAGTTTCTTTGAAATCATACATATACTTTGTCTGTTCGTTTCACAAAGATCATGCCAAAAGAAAGAAAGAAAAGGGTAAGCCTTACATACCTGTTCCACGTCCTATTAGCTACGCTTAATTGTCCAAGCTTGCTAGTCTACATTCAAGAGAATTGACATAATCATTAGACTCATCGACATATACTTGTCTTAGTCTTTCAAATGAATTCACTTATATTCTATCGAAATTTCGACAACATTTCCCCTGTAAATACAACCATCCCCGAGAATCTAACTCGGCCAAATTATCAACAACAATCCGAGAATTCAACTCGGCCAAATTATCAACAACAATCCGAGAATTCAACTCGGCCAAATTATCAACAACAATACCAACAATCATATCTTCAACTTCAACAGTTATTTCAAATGCATTCTAACACTAACAATCTTTTCTACACAATTCGACGACATTTCATTTATATTCAATTCAACCTCATATAGTCAAGCTAACACCGATGATTTCACATTCAAGTATTAATCCGAAATCATTCTAACATGATTCAAGAACACTTCAAACAATTCAACCAATATACCACTTCACCCGAAACCTTCCAAATTTAACAAAAACGATAACAACACATTTCCTTTCATTCCAAATTCATAAACTACACTAACAGTCTACTCATTAACAACTACATCCTCATAATTATGAGAAACCATACTAATGTCACATTAACTCATTCAACAATTCCTCAACAATTACAAATTCATTTCAAGTCGTCAAATCTTCATTTTTATTATGGAATCCACAACAACAACAATCAAAATACTAAATAAAATCAATTTATCACATCTACACAACACCACCTCCATTCGGCCACACCATACGCATACATATTTCATGAATTTCATCCATTTCTACATACTACAACATTCATAAATCATCCCTAACACAAGTAAAAGAAGATTGAACACATACTTTTCTCCACACATCTCTTCACTCGGCTAGCATCCAATACTTTGCTTACTCCAACAATCACTCCATGTTGTTAGGGACGTTCCACTTGGTTGAATTACTAGAAGAAAATGATTTTTCTTGATCAATTTCCATGGCCTCCATTTTTTGAGCCATGGCCGAACACTACCATATTTCTTTCTTCATGTTTCCTAAGTTGGAAGATGAAATATTTTTCTTTCTTGCCTTGTAAGCCATGGGTGGGTCCCACTCTCACACACCACACGGCCAACATGGCCCCTTTCAAGAACTTTCAAGACTTCTTGTGAACTTCCCATTTTGCCCTTAGCCTTTCACAATATTATCATGAACCATCTTGTGAATTTCCCTTTTTACCCTTAGCCTTTCTCAATATTTCCTTACTAATAAACAACTTGTATATTCAATTAACTTTGGAACATAGTCTTGTCCTTAACTTCTCGCAATTATCTTGAAATATGCGAATGTACAAAATACGGGCTATAACATCTATCATATGTAAAAATAGTATAAAGAGGTATACTTTTAGAAATAGCCATGGAAAAAATAATAATATGTATAAGTACCGTGATATAGATAAGTACACATAATGAAAAGATGATTGAAAAATAAGATAGTATGTGTGTATTAAAATAAAGTACGTACCTTGTAGTTCTTGTAAAATAGCTTTGGCCACTATATATAAGCCTGATATGATTTTGTTTTTGTTTTCAACATGAAAAATAAAGGGTGTTGGACGTTAGTTATCGAAATAGACAAATTTCTGAAAAAAATAATGATAATAATAATTGGTCTTGCTCCTATTGAAAAACAAACTTAAAATTCAGCAGTTATTTGTCCAATAAAAAAAAACTGCACTTTTCAACTCCAAAACACCTATATTTAGAGGTTTTAAAAGTCTCGTTTTTATTCCTTCAATATCTACATTTGGACTCTTAAAAATCTCACGCTTTTCTCCTTTGCTAAAAATCCATATTTTCAAGCCTTTCATTTATTTTCATTTTTTGCTAAAATCTCTCGATGTTATACTTAACCATTTCCTCGCAAGTTCATACCTAAGCCAGAAGCATATATGCTACAAACATAATCCAAAAGAAATGTTAGTCTAGAATATATGTATGTGAATGTGCTAATGTGGAGACACGAATTTTGAAGAGAGGAAGAAGGATGTGGACACTTTCGATACAAAAATAAGGGACGGCTACACACGAGCAAAAAATATGCTGTCGGCTGTTCTCTGATACTGGGCTGAAATCTGAGTTATATCACAACTCCAATGCACTCCCAAGGTTGCACATGAAGAAAAAAATAGAGAAAAACAATTAGTATTTGCATCTTGATGGATCTTACTAATAGCAACATGACTATTGTTTAACCTTAAAACGGAGAACAATTAAATTTGTATATGATGCCAAAGATATGTGGCTAAATTCAATTCAAGATTAAATAGCGAGATATGTCAATAAAATGAACAGAGAAGCAGATCTAACCGAATGTTAAATACGTATGGCCTCAGGTATAGAAACCGAGGTCGATACCCTTTTTGTTACAAGCTCTCACGAAGGTATAATAAAAAATGAACTTAAGAACAGACGCGAAGTGATTTAATAAGATTCTTATGATTGTTGATGTAAACTATTTCTCTCCTTGCTGTTGCTAACCCCCTTCATGAATGATAACCTCCTCTTTATATAGTAGAGGAGTTTCAACCCTTTTCTAAATAAAGCAAGTAAATCTGGTGACAGCTGTATTGCTGAGATCGACACTGAAATATCAGGGTAAGGGCGGATATTTCGGTCTCCCGCTAATGGCGGTCAATCGCCCTTCTTTTTTCACTTTTTGACTTTTACCAAAGGGAATTTTTACCTTCGTGTGCTCTGAATACTTTGATCTTCATATCCTCAAACCTTCAAACCTCCATATCTTCTTCTTAATTTCCTGTTCAATCTTCAAACCTTAATTTTAAACCTTTTTATCTTCATACTTTCAAAATGACGAGCAAATCTTCAAAGGCTAAGGCCGGTGAGACGTCTTCGGCTCCTAAACCAGAGCCACTGCTGACTGACTTCATTCCTCAAGACTGTTCGACCATTCGGGACATCAAAGTCTAGAAACCTTCTCAACAGGGGGATCGAGGTGTCGAAATATCAGCCTATCTGTGCACGATACCCCCGAATAAACTCGAACAAGTCAAGGAAGATTGTGGGTGGAAAGGTAAGGAGGTCGTTATTCCCGACCAAGATGAGGCCATACAGACCTACGTGGAAGGGTACTTAAGTCTTTATACTTACCCTTTCACCTTCACCACACTCGACTCTGTGGTGGTCGATTTCTGCAAGTGGTACGAGATCACCCTAGGCCAAATTCACTCATCATTTAGGAGGATCGTTGTGCTCCTCCATTATTTTGCTACAAACGTGAACATTCCGTTCACGGTGCACCACCTACTTCAACTATATAGCCCCCGTGTCTTCAGAGAGGGAATGATAAAACTTTCAAAACGAGCTGCAAAAGCACCCTTCTCCGGTCTGGACGAAGATAGAGACCGAGGCTGGCAGGGCAGGTTTGTCCGAATCAAAACAGTGGATCTGATCCCCGTTGACAAATTTTCGCTTCCCGAGAAATGGAACCCAAAACGTAAGTAACTTTATGTCGATACGATTCGGCTGCGTGCCTGCACCGATACTGAACTTTTTATTTGTTCGTGTGTATACAGCGCTTATCCGAACCCTTGGTGCGGTTCCTAAACTCGACCAGTGGATTGGGAAAATATGTTCCCAACTTACTTATGCCGAATGTACCTGGAGGTGTTTATCCCGGTCCCGTTGGGAGGCCGGGACCCATGGTAAGTCTTCCCCTTAGAGCGTCGTCCTTTCTACTCTGTGTAATATGCCACGTTAGTTAGGTAATGATTGTTCTTCTCTTTACTTCACAGGTTTGTCAAAGGCCACCAGAATTCGGGGCCAGGAAACTGCCGAGACCTCAACTGACGAGCAGGATGTCGAAGCTCCCGGTCTTGGAGACCTAGTTGAAACGAGGGAAAGAAAATCCTCCGAATCAGCTCGAGCTCCTTCCTAGTCTAGGAAAAGATCGAAGGTCATTATTCGAGAAACCTCATCAAAAGATATCTCAGCCTGTGCTTTGGACGCTGAGGTTGTTAGCTAATTATTGGACCATTCTAACGACGATGACCAGGCGTTGGGTGGGCATCGTCTTATTGACGAGCCCCTTGAGCATGATTTGGCCGATTCTGTTGCAATCACTACACCATTGATGGAAAGCTCAAGTCGAATTTCGGCTAGGTCGAGTGGTTTCTCGAGGTCGATGGACGCAGGGATCGTCGGGTAGAAAGTTGGGGCCTCCGATCACACTTCTACTCGAAGTACGGGAAAACTACCAGTCGCAGCCGCTAGATCGAAGGCAACTTCATCGGTATCAGGCTCTAAGGTACCTACTATTCCGCCTTTGTACGGTATTGGTTCCATCTTTCCAATACAAGTTGTGGCCTCATCTGAAACGATAATTTGCATACAGGATTCTCCGCCGCCATTGGTGGATATTCCTGCCGATGATGAAAAAGCCAAAGGCAAGGTGACCAAGCAAAGGGCGGCCGGTCATGGGGTTTATGAAATACACTCTCCGAGTATGTCGAGTTTCTAGCATTTGCCCATCCCGGTAGCCGACCGTTTCGGGGTTAATTCCGGTCCCGGGTTGGAGAAATCATTTCCTCCCCTAGTATCGACCCGAATCAAAAGAGGCTAATCACGTTTAAGGTGTCGGCCGATATGAACATGCTATCGGGTCCTCTTGGGGTGCCCAGCTATTTGTACCCTCTGGTGTCCCGAGAGGACCGTAAGAAAATGGCCGAAGTCAGCGAATCGTGCTTTTTCAACGAGGCTCAGCATGCATTGAATCGGGTAAGTCTCGTCCTTATGTTCTTTTTACTCAGCTTTTAATTTCATGCCTCATTTTAATAACCGTTCCTTTTCCCCTTATAGGGCTCTGTGCTTCACCATGCAAGCTTCGACCGGCTTAGGCACGAAGTGGGCCGACTCAAGGAGGAGCTCAAAAATAAGAGTCAGGAGATGGACGAGCTCATGAGTCTATATGAGAAAAAGTTGCAATATATCTCGTCTCTCCCTGATCTTTCTATCCTTAAATAGGATTTAGCAGCGGCTCGAAACGAAGCTGCCGAGGCCAAACGGGAACGTAACCAGTTGGCAGAGAATGTAAAGGCTTTCGAAGTTTACAATAAATCTTTAATAGCCAAAGCTAATGCCCTTGCTTCTCAGGCCCGAGCTTATGTTAGCCAGATTGGTCAACTCCGGGCAGCGCTTGATGGGATCAAGCCCGAGTTTGATGGCCTCCACGAAACTACCATCGGTGCTGTGGCCGAATGTGATGTTCTCCGGGAGCAACTTCGGGCATCGGTGGAACAAATGAATGGCCTTGTCTCATCACTTGTTGCGGCCGAAGTGGAACGGGATCGATTGAATCGGGTTATCACCAATCTGCAAACTGAGCATGGAAAGGCTCTTGACCAGATCTCGAGTTACGACGACATGTTAGAGCAGTACAAGGCCGATGTGACTGCTGCCGAAAAGGCCAGTAATCTTAGAGCTGAGTACGAGCGGTGCTTGTCCCGAAGGAAGAGCCTCGAATAAGTTCAAGCCACTGGTGCGGACTTATCAAATCTGATCGAGGAAGCCAAGAAGCTTGAAGCGGAAGCAAAGGCTGTGTTCGACCCTGAGGATTCGGATATCGACCTCGATTCAACCGATAAAGAGGCCGAGGGGTCAGATGAAGATTAGGTTCGGGACCTTGTGTCCCTTCTTTTGTTTTTATACCTTTGTTTTGAGGCCACTATTCCAAGCCTTTGTAAATCTACTTTATGTATGTATGAATCAAAACTTGTATTTGATATTTGCAAAGTACTCCTCGGTTCAATGTTTTGTTCGGTTTATGCCTTCATTATAATTTGCCATATTGTTTCGGCCAGGATAAAATTCAAATGGTAACGGCCCATGATTGGGTTATAGTCTGTGTTGTCGTTAGTCGTTGCTTTATTCATAATTTGCAAGATAGACCCGATCATGACAATTTTGTATTTTTAGACCGTGGTCTTTAATCGTTTTAGGTCGCAGCTTTCGAGCTTGCACATGTTTTTTAGACCGTAGTCTTTTAACTATTTACGCCATAGTTTAGACCGTAGTCTTTAACTGTTATGCCATAGTTTTTCAGTATTTGGCAACATCGGATCCTTTTGATCGAAGTAAGTTTTTTATTCAAAAAACTAGCCACAGATGCATTCGCAATTGTTGCCATGGCAAGAACAAACTAAGTGGACACGATTCAATCAATCGTTTGGTCCTTACATCTGATCCTATCGTTCAGGCCTTGGCTTTTACATAGTTATCACTTAACCCATGGTATAATAGTCCCCTAGTATTCGAGTCCGAAGTATGAGGGCTCGGGTACTATTAGCCCGGTATGTGCAGTCCCCGGTCTTCGGTCTTTGATCGATATTCTCTACATGTGTAGCACGCTGTTCGGCGCTGCCTCATCAAAAACCTTGCCGAAAACCCACTTCGGGACAAAACGGTCTAAGGAAAAAAGAGTGCAGCACGTGCTTTCAGTCCTAAGTCCATGACTTCCGAGTATCTGTTATGCTGTTTCGTTGTCCCTCGGGTTGTATCCCTGCAGGGTTAGATCTAGAGAGAAGAACGCAAAAGAAAAGTTATTCGTACCTTTAACAGTAATATCATTTTAGGTGTGCCACATTCCAGTTATTTTTTCAGCTGTTGTCCGTCTTCATTCTCGAGCTGATAAGAACCCTTTCCGGTTATTCCAGTGACTCGGTACAGTCCTTCCCAATTCGAGGCTAGTTTCCCTTCATGAGGGTTCTTCGTATGAAGTGTGACCTTCCTTAGTACCAAGTCCCCAATTGGAAAATGTCTGAGGTTGGTCCTCCGGTTATAATACCTTTGTATCCTCTGTTTTTGTGCGGCTATCCGGATATGAGCAGCTTCCCTTCTTTCGTCTACGAGATCCAGATTGTCGGACATTGCTTCATGGTTTGAGTTCCCAGTGGCATAACGGAATCTTAAGCTTGGCTTACCAACCTCGATGGGTATCAGGGCCTCGGCTCCGTATACAAGGGAAAATGGGGTCTCCTCGGTACTTGATCTTACCGTTGTACGGTAAGCCCATAAAACCTCAGGCAGAACCTCCTTCCATCGGTGCTTAGAACCGGACAGTCTCTTCTTTAAAGTCTGCAATATGGTTTTGTTAGTATACTCGGCCTGACCATTCGCACTCGGATGATACGGGGTTGATAAGATTTTCTTGATTTTGTATTCTTCGAAAAACTTGTTAACCTTGCTACCTATGAACTGCTTCCCGTTGTCACACACGATCTCCGCTGGTACCCCGAATCGACAGATTATATGATCGTAAATGAAATCAATGACCTCTTTTTCCCTGAATTTCTCGAGTGCCTATGCTTCGATCCATTTAGAGAAATAATCAGTCATAAGTAAAATAAATTGTGTCTTACCTGGGGCCCATGTCCAAGGTCCCACTATATCCATGCCCCATTTCATGAATGGCCATGGGGAGAGGACCGGATGGAGCTCTTCCCCGGGTTGATGTATTGACGGGGCGTGCCTTTGGCATTCGTTACATTTTCGAACGAAGGTTTTGGCGTCCTCCTCCATCTCGTTCCAGTAGTATCCTGCTCTGATCAGCTTGCGGACCAATGAATCGACTCCCGAATAGTTTCCACAAGTGCCCTCGTGAACTTCCCTCAGAACATAGTCGGTATCTCCTGGTCCTAGGCATCTCGCTAAGGGGCCGTGGAATGGCCTTCAATACAGCTGACCATTGACCAAACAAAATCTAGCTGCCTTGGTTCGGAGGGCCCTTGATTCCTTGGCATCGGATGGTAGCTTTCCTATTTGGAGATAGTCTATGTATTTGTTCCTCCAATCCCAAGTGAGGCTGGTCGAGTTTATTTCGGCGTGGCCGGTCTCTATGACGGATTTTGTCAACTGGACCACAGCTCCCGAATTGAATCCATCTGATTCTACCGAGGATCCCAGATTTGCCAAGGCATCCGCCTTATTATTCTAATCCCGGGGTACGTGTTCCAACGTCCACTTCTTGAATCGGCGAAGGATAACCTGCAATTTTTCTTGATATCTCTGCATTCAATCATCCTTGATTTCGAAGGTTACGTTCGTTTGGTTGACTACCAGGAGAGAATCGCATTTGGCCTCGATGATCTCGGCTCCCAAGCTTTTAGCCAGTTCTAAATCTGCAATCATAGCCTCATACTCGGCTTCGTTATTAGTTAAATCAACACACCTAATAGATTGTCTTATTATGTCACCTGAGGGGGGTTTAAGAACGATCCCTAACTCGGAACCTTTCACATTAGATGCACCATCCGTCTAAAGGGTCCAGTCTCCCGTGCTAGTCCCCGAGGAAAGAAGCATCTCCTTGTCAACCTCGAGCATCATGGCCGGTGCAATATTTGGGATTTGATGGCAGTTCGGGGTTTGTATTCAATATCATACCCGCTAATCTCCACAGCCCACTTTGCTAGTCGGCCTGAGAGTTCAGGTTTATGCATGACGTTCCTTAGGGGGTACGACGTTACGACGTTACGACGCATATGGGATGACACTGAAAGTAAGGTTTTAATTTTCTAGATGCACTTAACAAAACCAAAGCGAGTTTTTCCAGATGTGGGTACCTAGTTTCAACGTCACAGAGGGTTCTACTTACATAGTAAACCGGGTATTGCGTACCTTTCTCCTCTCAAACCAGGACACCGCTCACCACTATCTCGGACACCGCCAGGTATAGATACAACTGCTCGTTTGCTTTTGGTGTGTGGAGTATAGGCGAACTTGACAAGTATCTTTTGAGTTCTGCCAAGGCCATCTGACATTCGAGGGTCCATGCAAAGTCGATCTTTTTCTTGAGCAACGAGAAGAAACGGTGACTCTTATCTGAGGATCTAGAGATGAATCGGCTCAGGGTAGCTATCCGTCCCGTTAATCTCTGTAACCCTTTAATGTCATTTATCACGGTGATATCTTCGATTGCTTTTATCTTATCCGGGTTGATTTCGATTCCCCAATTTGATACCATGAATCTGAGAAACTTTCCCGATCCGACCCTGAAGGCACATTTTTTCGGGTTCAGCTTCATGTTGTACTTTCTCAATATGCTGAAAGTTTCCTGCAAAAATTTCAAATGGTCTTTTGCTCGCAGGACTTAACGACCATGTCATCTATATAAACTTTCATGGATCTCCCTATTTGGTGTTCAAACATTCAGTTAACTAAACGCTGATAGGTGTCACCGACATTTTTTTAAACCAAAAGGCATTACATTATAACAATATGTGCCAAACCTAGTTATAAAGGAGGTTTTTTCTTGATCTTCCGAGTCCGTTTGTATTTGGTTGTACCCGGAATACGCATCGAGGAAACTCAGCATGTCGTGACCCGCGGTAGCGTCGATCATGCGATCGATGCTGGGCAAAGGAAAGGAATCCTTCGGGCATGTTTTGTTTAAATATTTATAATCTACGTACATTCTAAACTTATTCCCCTTTTTAGGCACTACTACAACGTTAGCTAACCAATCTGGGTATTTTACCTCTCGAATGGACCCTATTTTAAGGAGCTTGGTTACCTCGTCCTTGACGAATGTATGTTTCACCTCGGGTTGTGGTCTTCGCTTTTGTTTGATCGAGGGAAAACTTGGATCCAAGCTCAACTTGTGTGTTGTCACATCCGGTGGAATACCTGTCATGTCTAAACGGGACCAAGCAAAGCAATCTGAGTTAATTTTAAGAAAATCAATAAATTCTTTCTTGAGCTCAGAGGCTAACCCCGTGCCCAGGTATACCTTCTTTTCTGGTAGATGGATGAACAGTATGACTTGCTCGAGTTCTTCAACGGTGGACTTAGTGACGTCAGAATCATCAGGCACCACAAAGGTTCTCGGTATTTTGAATTTTAACTCTTCGTCTAGCGTGTCGTCGTTCCGATCTTCCCAAGATTCCGGGATCGGGATCTGTGATTGCTATTTGGCATTCTTCCCTTCACTCCAATCTGGCACCTGTATATTCTTAACAGTTTCTTCAACCGCGGACATTTCTTTTGCGGCCTGCTATTCACCACGGACAGTTTTGACACCTTCTGGAGTCGGGAATTTCAATACCTGATGCATAGTCGAGGGAACCGCTCTTACGAGGTTAATCTACGGTCTGCCCAGCAATGCATTGTATCCCATATCTCCTTCTGTCACATAAAATTTCGTCTGCTGCGTTGTTCCTGCCATACTGATCGGTATAGTGATCTCATCCTTCGTCGTTTCACATGCTATGTTGAATCCACTTAGGACCCGTATAGCCGGCACGATCTGATCTAGTAGTCCCAGCTGTTCGATGACTCTCCATCGGATGATATTAGCCGAGCTACCTGGATCAATCAGCACACGTTTAATTCTAAACTTATTCACAAGGACAGATATTACCAGTGCGTCATTATGCAGTTGGGTGATGCCTTCCATGTCCTCATCATCGAATGTGATGAGGCCATCGGGGTCACCGTTTCGGATACGCTTTTCCCTCGTTATGCAAAATTTTTGTGCGCTTCATAACCGATCCAATGGGAATATCAGTTCCTCCCATGATCATGTGTATCACCTGCTGGGGCTCTTCCGACCTATCCAGCTTGTTGGAATCCAGGTTTTTAAAAAGGGTTTTCGCTCGTTCACTTAGGAATTCTCGAAGATGCCCCCAAATTGAACAGACGGGCGACCTCCTCCCTCAGCGGTCGACAATCCTCGGTTCGATGGCCATGAGTATGATGATACTTACAAATAATACTTTTATCCAGCTTCTCCGGGTCGGATTGGATTGGCCTCAGATGCCTTGTTTCTTTGTTTCGGATAACGGCTGCCGCTAAGGTTGCTACATCGACACAAAAGTTGTACTCAGATAACCTTGGAGTTTCTCTGTTTCCCGGTGCTCTATCGACAACATTTTTGTTTACCAAACCACGGTTATTTTGGCCTCGATCATTCCTTATATCGTTTCTCCTATCATTCTTGCCCGATTCGCTGTTACGCCCGTTCCCCCTTCGATCGAACGGGTAAGGCTGGTATATGTCATATGAAGATCTGGAATATCGATCTATCACTCTTCTTGATCGATCACCTCCTTTACTGGAATGCCATGATACTGAAGCGGCCCTCAGAATCTTATCGTCTTCGACCCTGATCTTCGACTGATACCTGTTGTGCACATCAGCCCAGGCGATTGCCGGGTATTCTATCAAGTTTTGTTTTAGTTCCATATATGTGATTGAGCTCCTCGAGTTTAGCCCTTGGGTGAAAGCCTGAACGACCCAATCGTCAGTAACTGGAGGTAAGTCCATGCGCTCCATTTGAAATCGAGCCACAAAATCGCGGAGGGTCTCGTCATCTTGTTGCTTAACGTTGAACAAGTCCGATTTTCGAGTTTCGACCTTGATGGCCCCGGCATGGGCCTTAACGAAAGCATTAGCGAGCATGGAAAATGAATCAATCGAGTGCTCGGGCAAGTTATGATACCAAATCATAGCCCCCTTTGACAAAGTTTCCTCGAATTTTTTAAGTAGCACTGATTCCCTTTCGACATCGGCGAGGTCGTTGCCCTTAATAGCGCACGTAGACGCAGTCACATGCTCATTTGGGTCCATTGTCCTATTGTATTTCGGGATATCGGGCATGTGAAATCTCTTGAGGATTTTCATCGGTGCCGCACTTGGCGGAAACGACATTTGAACAAACTTTTTCTAATCCGATCCCTTCAACACTGGCGGATCCCCCGCGATCTGATCGACCCTCGAATTATAGTTCTCCACCTTCTTATCGTTTGTCTCTATCTTCTTTTCACCGGATTCGACCCGTTTGGTCAATTCTTCGAGAATTCTTATCAATTCAGTACTTTGTCTGAAATGGTTCTCGTTACCCCGTGAGGCATGTATTTCCTCCGTATCCTGGGTCTGTTCTGATGGGGCAACATCGGGTGCCTGACCCCGATTTTGCAATTGTGCTATGATCTCTTGCTGGGCCTGTAACTGAGCCATGACCATGTCTAATTGGTTTTGGAGCTGTTGCGGCATGACCCCGTTATCCTCATCGGCCGGTACGTTGCCCACCGATGATCCAACTAGAACAGGATTAACGGGAGGCGCGTTATTGTTTGGTACGTCCCCGTCGTCATGCTCATAATGGCTTGGTTCCACTTGGAAGTTGACAGAATGGGAATCCGACTTTTTCGGTATACCTGAAATCAAACCCTAAAGAACAAGTGTAAAATATCGAGTGTGACCAGAAAGTTGTATTGAACCGCCACTACTATCTAATGCCCCACGGTGGGCGCCAAACTGTTTAACCTTAAAACGGAGAATAATTAAATGTGTACGTGATGTCAAAGATATGTGGCTAAATTCAATTCAAGATTAAATAGAGAGATATGTCAATAAAATGAACAGAGAAGCAGATCTAACCGAATGTTAAATACGTATGGCCTCGGGTATAGAAACCGAGGTCGATACCCTTTTTTTTTACAAGCTCTCAGGAGGTATAATAAAAAATGAACTTAAGAACAGACGGGAACTGATTTAATAAGATTCTTATGATTGTTGATGTAAACTATTTCTCTCCTTGCTGTTGTCAACCCCCTTCATGAATGATAACCTCCTCTTTATATAGTAAAGGAGTTTCAACCCTAGTACAATTCTAAATAAAGCAAGTAAATCTGGTGACAGTTGTATTGCCGAGATCGACGCCGAAATATTCAGGTGAGGGCGGATATTTCGATCTCCCGCTAATGGGAGTCAATCGCCCTTCCTTTATCGCCTCATCCTGGCCCGAGCTCTAAGCCTCGTTCCCGGTGAGACGATCGAATTGTGACCGAGCATAACCATGACATCGGGAAACCGAGCGTGCCTGTGTCCTCGATTTTACTTGTATACAACTATAGGAATAGCTAACTGAGATAAAGCAAGTAATTCCAGAAATTTACAACTAAGGCATTTCAATCAGGAAAAAGAAGTTATCCTTATTCGAACAGTATTGCAAATGAACACAAACACTTTATAGGCTGATGAGCCACAAGAAACAGTATTCATATCATACATAATCCAGTATTAAACGATGCTTAAATCCAACAGATAAGGTGCTGAAATCTAAAAAAAAAAAAAAAACTTTCATTCATTTTTGTGACTTAACAGCCGTTCTGTTAGTTCTTCAAATAAACAAACAAATGAAAGAGGAATTATTTTTAAAGGGACACATAAGAGACACAAAATAGTTATTGAGCTTCAAATAATATTTTCCATGATATGTTCTCATACAAGTAAATAGCAGTAAACCCACTGCCCTATAATTCATTTTTTATTTTCCATGTCATAAAATCCGAAACGAAATTATTTGAATCTTAATGGAAGCAAGTTTTTCTATTAAAACATAAAGCTCAAGGACACCATACAAGCAATCAAGGAGTGTAAATCCAAAATACGCCCTGACTACTCAATAGATACTCATCAGTTTCAAATCAAACTAATGTATATTTATTTCGGAAAAGGCTCAAATATGCCATCGAACTATCAGAAATGGCTCATTTATGCCACTCGTTGAAAGTTTGGCTCAAATATGCCACTGCCGTTACCTTTTTGGCTCATCCATGCCATTATTCACTAACGGTGGTTTTAAAATACCAGATATGCCACGTGACAAAAATTTATTGGTCCACGTCACTTAAATGAAAACCAACCAAAATAAATCCTAACTATACAACGAGTGGCATATTTGAGCCAAACTTTCAACGAGTGGCATAAATGAGCCATTTCTGATAGTTCGATGGCATATTTGAGCCTTTTCCGTAAATATATTTCAATGAAGGTAATATAAAATATAAAATAATTAATAATTAATAAAAATAGGAGTATATTCTATAACAAATTCCTAAAAAATTAGCTATTTATATTTTATATGAATTATATATATATATATATATATATATATATATATATATATATATATATATATATATATATAGAGAGAGAGAGAGAGAGAGAGAGAGAGAGAGAGAGAGAGAAAGACGCCCACGCGCACACACACATACAAATATATGTAAAAATAAACAGTAATATGTATTTGTATGTGTGTGGGCGCATGTGTATATATATACTTAATGCATCTAGTATTAAAATATCAATCATAAAAGTAATATTTGATTTTGTGATAAATTCATAAATGGATTATTCTACTTAAAGTATGAATTTAGATAAAAATGTATAAATAGGTTAAAAAATAAATTTTCTATAATATAAAAAGGTATTACATAGATGGAGGATTGAAAATGTCAAGGATAAAATAGACATTGTTTAGGATAAAGGGGGGAGAACGTCTATTATTCATAATTGAGGGGGGATTTTGATTTTTAAAGCAAAGTTGGGGGGTTGAAAATCAAATAGGACACTTTTTCCTCTATATACTTGTCTTTGCAAATGAAAAGTTTATTCCTTGATTAGAAATGTGCTTGTTGAATAATTTCAAATACTTAACGTCTCCGGATAAGTATATCCAAACTTAATAGTGAGTAATCTGGATTCTGGATAATTAACTTCAGCTTTGGAGCATAAAAGGCTCAAATATGTCATCGAACTATCAGAAATGGCTCATTTATGCCACTCGTTGAAAGTTTGGCTCAAATATGCCACTCGTTGTATAGTTAGGATTTATTTTGGCTGATTTTCATTTAAGTGACGTGGACCAATAAATTTTTGCCACGTGGCATATCTGGTATTTTAAAACCACCGTTAGTGAATAATGGCATGGATGAGCCAAAAAGGTAACGGCAGTGGCATATTTGAGCCAAACTTTCAACGAGTGGCATAAATGAGCCATTTCTGATAGTTCGATGGCATATTTGAGCCTTTTCCGTATTTATTTTTTTGATCGTTATGGCTAAACAATCCTTTCAGAGTGCTGCTAAGAGCCTTCCATAGAAATATTCGGGTTAATCATGCTGATTTTTCATCCAAAAGTTCATTGTAATAAAGCAATCGCTCTTTCAAATACTCATATACTTTGAGAGTTAAACCCACAGAGACCAATAAACATGCATATAACAGTAGGTTAAACAAGCAAGAAGCAGTTCACATATTTAGATATTTGTTTGTGAAATAACGATGTGAAAAAGAAGGTTAACGACTTAGTTAAATGCAAAATACGAATGACTTGCGGAAACAGGAAAGTTAGCCCACGACGAAGTTATTCACATGTTCGACGAATTTAATTTTCACGAATCAATAACTTTTCCTTTAATCAAGACAAGTAACTTTTTTGTCTAATCAAAATAGTAACTTTTTTTTCCAAACATCTAGAGCTAGCTCAAACTGATTTTTATTTTAGCAAAATTACATGAAAGCAGCCACTTCATCTCAACACACAAAGAACTCTCCTAAAAATAAAGCTATGACTTAAGCGAGCAACATACGGGGGGGAGACTCTATACCAATAAGACTAAGTTAAAGTAACATTTTTCTTATGAAAATAATATACTTGATCAAATAATTTTAAAAAACTTTGACATACTTCAACAATTTAAGCACACTTTACAAGTTCATTATTAACCATTTATGGGCATATCGGAGAAGCAAAGCAGTCATTGGATCCAAGCCTCTTTTCAAATATCATGAATGGATGGAAAAGAGAAGTAAGACGTTTTACTTTATTAAATTAATTCCCAAAATATTACTAGTGCAAACCCCTTTTTATCAATAGCTAAAAAAATGATAAGTTTACCAGAGAAAAAACAAGTTTCTGAATTTTTAGAGTAAGGCATTAGTTAGTCATACCACTTAAAATTCTAATGTGCAGCTAAGGTATCTAACAAAGGAACAAGGCATAATCACATAGCATCTCAAAAAAAATTAGACACTAACTCATTAGCTTTGGACATGAGTACATGCAAGATACTAATCTGGACAAAAGATGCAGTCCACTTACACCTGATTTCTAAAAGTATCAATCCCAAACAAGTTGATGAAGAATCGTTGATGCTTATATTTCCTTTCATGCGATTACAAATAACCTTCTATATACTAGTAACACGCAAGATTATTTCAGCAAATAAGTTTAAACAAAACTAGACTAAACATAACAATGACCGTGTTCCTTTTTAGAACCCTTAAGAACCTTATGATCATGACCTCTAACTCTATAAACTAACACGGGAGAAAAATTTACTTTCAAGGTATTTCAAATCAGTGAAAAGATTACACCATCCTTAACTTAAGAAAATTCAAACAGAGAAGACGCTTTTCCGGAAAAAAAAAGAGGCTTAACTAATGATGAGGACGATGGCTATTTATGAAATGGAACATCTATCAAATATACACTGAATCCTTAATTCAAAATTTTTTAACGCAGTACTGAGATCCCGCCCCTCTTACGCACCAGTTAGACCAATAGTAACAATACCCAAAGAAGAATACTACACACGTGTTTTCATTGAAATCATTATGTCCATGAAACACCAATAACATATCAGTTATGAATATATGCACATCAAAACAGTGGATAAACAGGTCCTAAGTTCAATAATACATAGCTATTTTCTTCTCTTTTCGCTTTTTCCTTCTCTTTTTATTCTAGCAAATCACTTATTTATCATAACAAGCCCATAGTCTATGTTAGCCTTTTGTAAACCGACTTTTATAAAAATAGAGACAAAATGACAGATTTATGCATACTTAGCAGAGACTTGTACAAAAAGTCGAAAATACTCGAACGATAACATTTTAATTCTGTAAACCAAAACGAAATGAGAGACGAGGGTGTTTACATGTTTAATATAAACTGGTCAAAGTTCACACCAGAAGCTCATTTTTACCTTACAACATAATACGATATCGACTTAAGATAAGTTCTTCCCAAACATAAGTAATGCTCAACCACTTACTATCCAACACAATTGCTAGGTTTTAAGAATAAAAACACTAGTAACTTATTCATGAACACACACTCAGCAGTTTTAGAGTTTCCGGCAAAGAGCCAGTTCAGTTTGTAAAACAGAACTCAAAGAAAAAGATATAGTACTATGTTATGCCATATATTTTCAAGGAAAACACAGCCAAAATGATCATAATTTCAAGTTTTCTCTGGATTTCTTATGTGCCAGCTCTTTTATCACCTTTCCAAAATACGAGTTAAAATGAATACTAACAATAGAAGATTAGACAAACGACATGGTGCGGCATACATCCAATAAATTGAATCAATAGCCCTTCTAAGTGTCCTTATTTCATTTTGACTTCTACATACAAATTTCATCAAACAAGAATAACGAAAATCAGGTTCGACAAACCTCAAATAGAAAATTAGACAAGCAAATTACGAATACAAACGTACATTTTAAAATAGAAAACCAACTGAGAGGCAAAAACACTCAAACAATTACACTCATCTAAGAACTGAAATAAAAGGAAAGTGAATATGATTACTGACCTTCTCCGGGACAAAGAACTGAGGCTATTGTCGTCGTCGAGTCTCTGAATCCGCTCAAAAAGCTTGTTGTTTTAGCAGAGAACTTGAAAAGAGACTTTGATAGCCAAAAAGAAACTTAAAGTTAAGAGAGGATTTTTCTGAGAACTTAGAAAGAACTATGGTTTTTCAGTTGTGAAGACTTATGAAAAAGAAAGGGATTTTTCAATTCGACTTTAGAGTAAATAAAAGTTTTCTCTCAAATTCTAAGCCTACTTCAAAGTGAATTTTCAGCCTTCAAAAAACTTCTCTAAAACAGCCCAGGAAGGCTGTATTTATAGCCAAATGCTGAGGGGGTTTCAACAGCTTCTTCAAGAAGCTTTTGCCTTTGAATTTTGAATTCAAAAAGGGGGAAAAATTCTGATGCTTCGGAAAAAATAAATTGATGAATAAAAAAGTGACGAATTTTCACCTTTTCAGAGTGATTTGAAGGCTAGAGGTCCAAAGCTAGTGGTTTCTTCATGGTTTAAGGCTCTAAGGGATTGGAACGAGCCTTTACCCACCGGATTGAAGAAGAGTTGAGCTTGAAACCGGTGGTTCATTGCGCTCCTCTTATACAGAGATTTAAATGAACCATTTGCTAGCTCTTTCAGTTCTTCCACAATGTCAATCAAAGGGAAAAGGGGACGTGGTGGCAATTGAGGCGGCGCCTGTGTTTGTCTGGCGGTCCGCTTGGCGTTGGGGCGGTGAGGTGACGTGAATGGGAGAGGGGTGGAGGTGATGGCTAGTTAGGTTTTTGTTAGAGAGAAGAGGGGTCATTTGGTTAGGGCTGTTTGGTTACTGATTAGAGTGAAAGAGTTAAGGGGTTTTAGTTTAGGTGTTGGACTGGGTTGGGATTTTGGGCTGGGGCGTTTTTGGGCCACAGATTTTTGTAGGATAGGAATCGGATTTGGCTCAAATTTTAGGTAGATGAATTATTTTCTCATCCCTTCTTACTTCAATCAATTAATTAAAATATGTTCTTTTGTTCTAATTAATTCCCACAAAATGTATACCTATATAAATTACAATAGAAGTAATTTAATATACGTATTTGGTTTTAAAAATATAGTAAGAAGATCATAAACATAGTAATAAATATGATTAAAGGAAAAATGTCAATGTCAATATTGATATAGGAATACCAACAGTATTTTTGAGTGATTTAATTGTAAAGAATGATGTTTAGTAATTTTTTTTAATTATAAAAAATAATGATAATGTTTGGTGATTTTTAAGAAATGATAGAAACCTTTCTTAACTTTAGAGAAATAATATCTTAAAAATAGTGTAGTAATTAGTGAAATTATTCCAAACTCATTTTTGGGGAATTTTCTCGCTTGAGAAGCATAGTGAAATTAATTAAACAAAAAGGAGGGGTCCCTCTTTGACCAGGGATGATGAAAGAGTCTTTGGGCGAAGACATTGACATAAACCCGATTTTGTCCGGACGAGTAAATCCGATTGGGTTTGGAAAGAGTACAACTACAAAGGGGGTAATCCTTTGGGGGAATGGAGAGGTGTGTTTATGAATTCAGCCGAACTCTCGTTCCTGAGTAGCCTACTGTTATATCCCGTATTTTGTACGTTTGGATATTTCAAGGTAGTCGTGGTAAGTTAAGGGAATGACCATGTTCCAAAAAAATTTTAATATATAAGTTGTTTATTAGTATGGAAATATTGAGAAAGGTCAAGGGTAAAAAGGGAAATTCACAAAATGGCTCATAGTAATATTGCGGAAAGCTAGGGGCAAAATGGGAATTTCACAAAATGCTCAAGAAAAATTCTTGAAGAAGGCCACTTGGCCGTGTGACATGTATGTATACATATACATATAATTGTGGAAAAGAGATGACAAAATACAATAATTAGTCATCTTTTATTTTAATTTTTAAGAAACTTCAAGAAAAAGGCCATGTGTTCACATGGTATTGGAAGGAACTATTTATATATATGTAGAGAGATGACCAAGCAAGACACATAGTCATCTTTTATAATTCTAGAAATTTGAAGAAAGAAAGAGAAGACAAGGGGAGCTAGGTTCGGCCAAGGTTGGCAAAAATTGAGCCATGGAAAATGATCAAGAAAAATTATTTTCTCCTAGTATTTCAACCAAATGGAAGGCCCTCATCAACATGAAGGAGTTTTTGGAGCAAGCAAAGTCTTTATTTGTGTAATTCACAGGCCCTAGCCGAGTGGAGAAGCTAAAGGATGAAGGTAAGATTTAATCCCCTTTTCTATGTGTTGGAGATGGTTGTGAATGTTGTAGAATGTAGAAATGGATGAAATTCATGAAATAGGTGTGTATAGGGATGTGGCCGAATAGGGGTTGGATTGGTGAGATGTGGTGAATTGATTTTTACTTAGTATTTTAACTATTGTTGCGGTAGATTCTATGATGTAAAATGAAGGTTTAATGGTTTGAAATGAAGTGGTAATTGCTTGTGGATTATTGAAGAAGCTAATGTGATTTTGATATAGTTTCTTGTAATTATGAGAATGAAGTTGTGATCATTGTAGAATTGTTGAAAGAGTTAGTATGACATTAATATGATTTCTTATGCTTGTAAGAATGATGTTGTTAATGTGAAGAATGTAAGTGAAGTTCATAAATTTGGAAGAAAGTAATGTGTTGTTGTCTTTGATGGTGTGGTGAGATTTCGGGTGGAATGGTATAGTAGTTGGGCTAATTTGAACATTGTGCGGATTGTATGAAATGTTTTTAAGTCTTGTTTGAATGGTCTTGGACTAGTACTTAAATGAGTGAGCATTGGTTCAGGCAAATCCCACATCGGTTAATATCGTCCCGGACGCGGGATATATGTGGCTAAATGGATCGGAGCCGACGCCTCGGCAATATGACATGTTCTATTTTCTATGTATATGAAAAAGAAATGTTTTCAAAGGAAAGCTAAGCATGCATGGCATCCGCCCTAAGAGGCACTCAGATGTACAGGTTACCCTTTTATCTCATGATATGCTCTATATCTCTATTCTGTTGTTGTTCATAATTACATCTCTTACTATGTTACTATTCATGCCTTACATACTCTGTACCTTGCTCGTAATGACCCCCTTTCTTCGAGGGGCTGCATTTCATGCCGCGCAGGTACACCCAGATGAGCTGAAGCTATTATAGAAGACGTTCCAGCGGAGTTGGAAAGCTCCACTTGTTCCTGGAGTGCTGCCGAGTCAGAGTATGTGTGCTATGATGTCTGATTAATGTTAGAGACTTTGCAGACAGAGTCGTGGGTATAGAGTGTCGGTATTGTAAACGGCTCCACCAGCCTATGTGTCATTTTATGTTATGTTATAAAGTCCATACGATCATAGATTATATTTGAATTGAGTACGATGAAAAGAAAGATTTTGAAAGTTTTACTATGTATTTCATTATATTTGATTTAAGAGTTCAAAGAGACTATGTGAGTAATAAGAGTCAGCGGGTTCGCTCGGCTCCGGGTATGGGGTCGGGTGCCCATCACACCCTAGTAAGATCGGGGTGTGACACCTACATATCTCAGGTCATAAGAGAATCAGGTCGATGTAGTTCGAACAAGGAGACGATAAAATTTTGAGAGGTCCTCAAAATTTTGCCACAGTGTCTGAATTACGAGGACACTAGCTCTCTTGTTATGGACAGGGGATAATAGTTTTGTTGGAGATTTAGAAGGTTGAGTTGTTGAAATTTTTTGAGTGATCCTCAAAAATTTCTCCCAGTGTTGTAGTTATGGTAACATGAGGTTTCGGAGATAGAAAGGGTAGTGGTTTCAACATGGGCGAAAATAGCTAGAACGGAATACGATTGGCTTGACTCTGAGTCCCCTACGTATTGAAGAGGAAGGGAATGAATTCAACTGGGTTTTAAGAAAATGAGAAGATAGAAAATTTTGAGGGATCCTCAAAATTTATCCCAGTGTCAAATGATGGTGACACTAGATGTTGTTAGGAAGGTGTGGTCAAGTTTGGAGGGAGAAGATTGCAGATGAAAAAGATCTTTCTGAAGACAGGATGTACTTTTGCTGCCTCCTGACTATAAATGTGGCGGCCGCAACACACTCATAAGCAAGACTTTACACGAATGCATCTTCGTGCGTCATAGGATCATATCAGCCCGTCGTAAAGGATTGACCCTCAGAATGGTCCCTGTATCGCATTATGACGACCTCAGGATGTGGAAGAATTTGACTGAGTCCCCAGAATGTAGATTCTCAGAGGAAGTAACTGCTTCTTAAAAATTGGAAGAAAAACTGATTGGCGAGCTAAATCGAAGAGCAGATTCATTGAGCCTAGCTTGTGAGTTTGATATCCTCATCAACCGGGGCGCCTCAGTTCGCTGTGGCAGAGATAGTTCCACGTTGTATTGTGTTCATCTGCAAAAGATGTAAAGATACATGTGCAGTACAAAGTTATAATGTAATAATAACATAAGGAAATAAAGGAAGGGATTGTAGACAAACCAGAATTGAAAGCACCGATTTACGGAGCGACTGAAATGTAAAGCTTCCGGCTGGCGGAGCAACTGTAATGTAGAGGCTTCCGGTTGGCGGAGCAACTGTAATGTAAAGCTTCCGGCTAGCGGAGCAACTCTAATGTAAAGCTTCCGGCTGGCGGAGCAACTGTAATGAAAATGCTTCCGGCTGGTGGAGCAACTATAATGAAAATGCTTCCGGCTGGCAGAGCAACTGTAATGTAAGGGCTTCCGACTGGCGGAGTAACTGTAATGTAAATTAAAAATCTTCGATTGGCGGAGTCGTTGGCAAAGTTAGACGGCGGTCCCCGATTGGCTGGGTAATTGACGTTGTTAGACAGTATCCTCGATTAGCGAAGTTAGTTGACGCAGTTAGATGGTAAATCTCCCATTGGCGGAGTCTAACGACGTAGCCTGTTTTGTTGTTTGGGGCGGACTTTCCAAGTCCTATTGTTCACGACGCACTTGCCCTGTCCTGTTGTTCGGGGTGGACTGCCCTGTCCTGTTGTTCGGGGTGGACTTGCCCTATCCTATTGTTCGGGGCGGACTTCCCCGTCCTGTTGTTCAGGGCGGACTTTCCCTGTCCTGTTGTTCTGGGCGGACTACCCTGTCCTATTGTTCGGGGTAGACTTGCCCTGTCCTAATGTTTGGGGCGGACAACCCTGCTCTTGTTACCTTTGGGCATTGGAGTAATATCGCATGACTGTGATGCAATGTGGTTGCTTAATTTTTTAGGCTTCGTGCTGGATAAGTGCTACCATATCCTTTGAGCGTCAGCATGACCTGCAAAATCACGTAGTTTCTTTAGAGTTATGAGACAAGATGAAAACAAACTAACCAATGAAAATTGATTGCTTAGTTTGTGATGGTGGGGCAGCGTCGAGGTCTTAGAACTTTTAGACTTTGTAGTTGATGTTACGTCATCCCCTTGTTATTCCTGCGCTCAAAGAAAAATACATAGTTCTTGGGAGGGTGTTGATTTTAAGTTGATCGAGAACTTGGCCCAGGAGATAACTTGTCCTTCAATATTTTGGCAGCTGTAGTGGTTCCAGTTTGACGACTGTTGATTCCAAAAGACGTTATTGTAATGCTAAGCCTTCCGGTGAAGACTTCATTTCCAGGATCTGGCTCAGTCTTGTCCTTGATGCCCAACACTCGTACTCTTTATTAGAGTTGTGTAATCGATGCGTCTTGGGATGCTAAATGGCTTTATCTCATGAATGACCCTTTCCAAGTTGCCCATTTATCGTGGCTTGAAAGAGGTATTTTCTTTATGTGATCGGGCGTGACTCAGGCTGTCTACGTACCCCAAAATAGGAATCAGGTTAGAACATAGTTCAAAGGAGAAAACACATTTTCAACAAAACAATTAGAACTAGTATAGGTTGCCAACGTATCAGATCGTAACGTCGTTCCGGATACAATCGCTAAAAGGGTGGGTGTGTGGAGAATGGTAAAGCTGATAACTACGATGAACTAGTCTTTTGATGCTTATTTTGGTCATTTGTTGAAGCAGTGTATCTTCCAAGAGGAATCTTCAAGCGTTTTCCCTTGCTACTAGTGGTTGGCGTTGTAACATCCTTCTCTATCGGTTAATCCTCTTATAGTTTGTTGTTGTCGGTCAGGTCCTGAACCTCATGCCTCGGGTTGTACTGATAGCTGATCCAGTCAATGTTCTATGTTAGATATCGCGATCTTAACTAGCCAGACACTAGGTATAGCTTCGAGAGCGTCAAAGTAGGTGTTGTGCTGCAGTGGTGTTTGCCAAAAACAAACTTGGTAATTTGTAGGGTGAAGCGGTACGACAAAGGAGATATTCTGAATCGGATTAAAAACATGACGGGGGTCTTGTTTGGTGTACCAAGAGAGAGCCTCACCGGATAGACTCATGATGAACAACTTCATTATGAGCTTCTCGTTCCTGCCAATCCCTAACAATTTGTCACAATACACTCTCAGATGAGCGCGAGGGTCGCCGGTTCCATCGAATATGTCAAACTTTGATGGCTTGTATCCGAACAGCATATCGATGTCTGTATGGATGCATAAATCTTCATAGTCCAAACTCTCGCTGCCTCGAGATGCCTGGAGATTTTTCATCTCTCGCTTCAAATCTCGGAGCTCGTTCATGAATGTTTCTCTTGCACTTCCCTCTCCTTCCCCTGTATTTGTCGGAGGTGCCTCAGTCACATGCGATGGGGGAACATATTTCTCTTGATAGGTAGCGGTGCGTGTTGGAGGTGTGAATAGAGGTGAAGATATTGGGATGTGGTGGAGTTTGGAAACTTTGTACGAGGTTGGTTGCATACAGGGTGCAGTTAAGAAGATTTCGCGAGTCTGCAGGCGTGAACGGGGATAATGGATTTGTTAAATTTGTGGTGGTAGCGGGAGGTTACGTTGGTGGAAAGCGTACAGGTACTGGAGATTCTAGTGATGGGAAATGGGGAGGTCGTTGTAGAGTAGTCACGATTGGGTGAGTCGGGTCCTTTCCTCGGTGTAGTTCTCCTTTTAGCGTCTCAAGTTGTTGCTCCAGGCGAGCAATCCATTCATCCTTTGCGACGTTTCCTCTTCTAAGACTTTCTGGTACATTTGTTAGTGCCGGAACACTTCTAGTCGGGTCAAAGTCCTCAATGTTAATCATTCCACTATTTGGCCTTAAGTTGCAGCTTAATTCGGCCAGTTCTATCGATCAACACAATCAACCTCTGTTGAGGGATAAATATATAGCGTAATTGAGAGAAAAAATAAGATATAGAAGTTAGTCCGGGCAATGTGTCAAGGAGAATGAAATAAGTATGCAAGCATATAATAATGTCAGATAAAGTGCGTCCTGACATATGCGGGACCTCTTTGTTTTTGCCAGAGGTAAGCCTACATTCCGCATATATTGATAGCAGTTTGATCCATGTTTGACACATTTCGGATTTAGAATGATTCTACATTTTCAATGACAATGAGTGTCTTGAAAATTTATCAAAAGGACTAAGGCTGAAATGAAGCCTTAATGATTCTAATGAGATTACAAAGAGACACCGTAAGGGCGTACATTTGATAATGAACAAGAGGAGTGTGCCACAAGGCGCTTTTAGTGAATGTATGTGAAAGGAGAAACCTTCACGTCGTTGATGAAAGAGCGATATAACAATGAAGGTCAAACATAGGCGAAGCTTTTAAAGACTCCACGTCCGTCGACTAGTTTTTAAGAATAAAAACTCTAGTAACTTAGTCATGAACACACACTCAGCAGTTTTAGAGTTTCCGGCAAAGAGCCAGTTCAGTTTGTAAAACAGAACTCAAAGAAAAAGATATAGTACTATGTTATGCCATATATTTTCAAGGAAAACAAACAACCAAAATGATCATAATTTCAAGTTTTCTCTGGATTTCTTATGTGCCAGCTCTTTTATCACCTTTCCAAAATACGAGTTAAAATGAATACTAACAATAGAAGATTAGACAAATGACATGGTGCGGCACACATCAAATAAATTGAATCAATAGCCCTTCTAAGTGTCCTTATTTCATTTTGACTTCTACATACAGATTTCATCAAACAAGAATAACGAAAATCAGGTTCGACAAACCTCAAATAGAAAATTAGACGAGAAAATTATGGATACAAACGTACATTTTAAAATAGAAAACCAACTGAGAGACAAAGACACTCAAACAATTACACTAATCTAAGAACTGAAATGAAAGGAAAGTGAATATGATTATTGACCTTCTCCGGGACAAAGAACTGAGGCTATTGTCGTCATCGAGTCTCTGAATCTGCTCAAAAAGCTTGTTGTTTTAGCAGAGAACTTGAAAAGAGACTTTGATAGATAAAAAGAAACTTAAAGTTAAAAGAGGATTTTTCTGAGAACATAGAAAGAACTATGGGTTTTCAGTTGTGAAGACTTATGAAAAAGAAAGGGATTTTTCAATTCGACTTTAGAGTAAATAAAAGTTTTCTCTCAAATTCTAGGCCTAGTTCAAAGTGAATTTTTAGCCTTCAAAAAACTTTTCTAAAACAGCCCAGGAAGGCTGTATTTATAGCGAAATGCTGAGGGGGTTTCAACAGCTTCTTCAAGAAGCTTTTGCCTTTGAATTTTGAATTCAAAAAGGGGGGAAATTCTGAAGCTTCGGAAAAAATAAAATGATGAATAAAAAAGTGACGAATTTTCACCTTTTCAGAGCGATTTGAAGGCTAGAGGTCCGAAGCTAGTGGTTTCTTCATGGTTTTAGGCTCCAACGGATTGGAGCGAGCCTTTACCCACCGGATTGAAGAAGAGTCGAGCTTGAAACCGGTGGTTCATTGCGCTCCTCTTTTACAGATATTTAAATGACCTCTTTGCTAGCTCTTTCAGTTCTGCCACAACGTCAATCAAAGGAAAAAGGGGACATGGTAGCAGTGGAGGCGACGCCTCCGTTTGTCCGGCGGTCCGCTTGGCGTTGGGGCGGTGAGGTGACGTGAATGGGAGAGGGATGGAGGTGATGGCTAGTTAGGTTTTTGTTAGAGAGAAGAGTGGTCATTTGGTTAGGGCTGTTTGGTTACTGATTAGAGTGAAAGAGTTTAGGGGTTTTAGTTTAGGTGTTGGGCTGGGTTGGGATTTTGGGCTGGGGCGTTTTTGGGCCACAGATTTTTGTAGGATAGGAATCGGATTTGGTTCAAATTTTAGGTAGATGAATTATTTTCTCATCCCTTCTTACTTCAATCAATTAATTAAAATATGTTCCTTTGTTCTAATTAATTCCCACAAAATGTATACCTATATAAATTACAATAGAAGTAATTTAATATACGTATTTGGTTTTAAAAATATAGTAAGAAGATCATAAACATAGTAATAAATATGATTAAAGGAAAAATGTCAATGTCAATATTGATATAGGAATACCAACAATATTTTTGAGTGACTTAATTGTAAAGAATGATGTTTAGTAATTTTTTTTAATTATAAAAAATAATAATAATGTTTGGTGATTTTTAAGAATTGATAGAAACCTTTCTTAACTTTAGAGAAATAATATCTTTAAAATAGTGTAGTAATTAGTGACCCCTCATATTTTCCATAAAATCCAAGGTCTCAATAGCTTATTTCTTCAACTCTATTTGGTCGTGAGACTTCTCGGTACTCCTCATATACCACTTTATCCATAAGTATACCCAATAATTATATCATTCCTTAAACCCAAAAGACGGCTCATCTTGATCATTATTCCACGTAGTTGTACTTAAGCTTAGCGAACGTTCATCTGGAAGTACGGGGTGTAACAATTAGGAACCGAACCAGATATACACACAAGTTTTAAATGACCATCCGTACCTCTCGAAATCGATGAATTTTCGAAAATGGTCCGTTTACCCAAAAGTCAACTTTGAGTCAACTCATTTTCGCTTTAAGCCCAAATTTTACAAAAAGCCATCCGAATTAGATCTAGATACCTTGGGAAGCTTGTCAACAGTCCTCTCGGGTCAAAAGTGAGCTAACCAAGCTCGAAAAGGGGCAAAAGTGCCGAAAAGACTGTAACGACAAAACGAATCATTGCATCAGATACTAATTAAACCATTGCACATCCTTGAGAGAATAAGGGAAAAGAGCGGGGAAGTACCTGAATCATCGAACAACTGGCATGTCGGACTCAGTCTCCCAAGTAGGCTCCTCAGTAGGACATCGCTTCCATTGCAACTTCACAGAAGCAATGTCCTTAGATCTCAACTTTCTAACCTGCGTATCTAACATTGCAATAGGCTCATCCTCATAGGTTAAATTCTCATCAAGTAATATCGAATCCCAACGAACAATGTAAGTACCATGGGTGTGGTACTTCATCAGCATAGAAACATGAAAAATCAGATGAACTTCCGCCAAACCTAGCGGTAAGGCTAGCTCATAAGCAACATTGCCCACGCGGTAAACAATCTTAAACGGGTCAATATATCTGGGGCTCAACTTACCTCTCTTCCCAAACCTCATAACACCCTTCATGGGTGACACCTTCAATAGACCCTGGTCACCAACAGCAAACTCTAAATCTCGGACCTTCCGGTCCGCAAACACCTTCTATTGAATCTGAGCTGCCAAAAGCTTAGCCTGAATGACTCTCACTCTATGAAGGGACTCTTTCAATGGATCCGTACCCCAAGGTCGAACCTCGAACCCATCAAACTAGCCAACCGGAGATCTACACCTCCTACTATATGAAGCCTCAAAAGGCGCCATGCCAATACTCGAATGATAGCTGTTGTTTTACGGAAACTCTGCCAATGGTAAGTGCTGATCCCAATGACCGCCAAAATCAATAACACAAGTTTCAGCATGTCCTTGAGCACCTGAATGGTCCGCTTGGACTAGCCATCGGTCTAGGGGTGAAAAGCTGTATTGGGATCCAATCGGGTACCTAACTCCTCATGAATGGCCCCCCAGAATTGAGAAGTGAAGATAGCACCTCTATAGATATGAAAGAAATAAGAACCCCATGCAACCACATAATATCCCGAATGTATGACGTGGCTAACTTATCCGCGATATAAGAAAATTGAACTGGAACAAAGTGAGCAAACTTAGTCTACCAATCAGCAATCACCCAAATAGAGTCAAACTTGCCCAGGGTCTTCGGAAGACCCAGAACAAAATACATGGCAATCCTCTCCCGCTTCCACTCGGGAATAGGCCTCCTCTGAAGTACACCGTCGGGTCGCTGGTGCTCATACTTTACCTGCTGACTTTTCCCACACTTAGCCATGAAATCCACTATATCTCTCTTCATCCGACGCCACCAATAGTGCTATCTCAAATCATAGTACATCTTAGTCGCCCTCGGATGAATTGGATAGAGAGAGCTATGAACCTTAGACAAGATCAACTGAATCAAATGACCAACACGAGGAACGCACACGCGTCCCTTAATCCTGAAAATTCCCTTAGGGTCAATGATGACCTCCTTGGCCTCATCCCTCAAAACCCTATCTCGAATCTTGCTCAACTGAGCATCCTCAAACTGATGAGTCCTGATCCAACCCAATAAAGATGATCTCGCCTCTACACAAGCTAAGATCCTTCCTGGGGCTGAAATATCAAGCCGAACAAAACTGTTGGCCAGAGTCTGAAACTCCATGGCCAACGAACACTCGACAACAATCAAACGAGCTAAACTTCCCATACTCACTGCCTTGCGACTCAAGGCATCAGCCACAACATTGGCCTTCCCAGGATGATAAAGGATAGAGATGTCATAGTCCTTCAGGAGCTCCATCCATCAGCGCTGCCTGGAATTAAGATCTTTCTTGGTAAACACATGCTGAAGGCTACGGTGATCGATGAAAACCTCACAATGGACACCGTACAAATAATGACTCCAAATCTTCAAAGCAAAGACCACGGCCAACAACTCCAAATCATTGGTAGGGTAATTCTTCTCATGACTCTTCCACTGAAGGGAGGCATAAGATATCACTCTACCTTCCTGCATCAACACAACACCCAAACCTATTCGAGTGGCATCACAATAGACTGCAAAATGCTTACCCTCCACGGGTGATGCTAAGATTGGGGATGAAGTCAAAAGAAGCTTGAGCTTTTGAAAGCTCTCCTCAAATCTTCTAGCCACTGGAAAGGAAAATCCTTCTGAGTCAATCTGGTCAAAGATGAAGCAATAGCAGCAAAACCCTTCACAAAATGATGGTAGTAGCTGGCCAAACCCATAAAACTACAAACCTCAATAACAGTAGTACGCCTCGCCCAACCCCTCACAACCTCAATCTTTTGGTTGTCAACTATAATCCCATCCTTAGACACAACATGGCCCAAGAATTCCACTGACTCCAACCAAAACTCACACTTCAAAAATTTAGCAAACAAGCTATGCTTCTTCAACAACCCAAGAATAGTACGAAGATGGCTCTCATGCTCCTCTCGACACTTGGAGTACACCAAGATATCATCAATAAACACAATCACGAAGGAGTTAAGGAATGGCCTAAAGATGCCATTCTTCAAAGTCATAAATGCAGCTGGGCATTGGTAAGCCTAAAAGAAATCACCAGAAATTCATAATGGCCATATCTCATCCGAAAGGCTGTCTTCGGAATAACCTCCGCCCTGATCCTCAACTGGTGATAGCCTGAACGCAAGTCCATCTTCAAAAATACTGAAGCACCCTGAAGCCGGTCAAATAGATCATCAATACGAGGCCTAGGGCACTTGTTGTGAATAGTCACCCTGTTCAGTAGATGATAATCAATGCACATCCTTATGGCCCCATCTTTCTTCTTCACAAATAACATAGGATCACCCGAAGGGGAGACACTCGGTCTAATAAACCCCTTGCTCAATAAATCCTACAATTGCACTTTAAGCTCTCTAAAATCCGTAGGTGCCATCCGATATGGTGGAATAGAAATATGGCGAGTGGCCGGATCCAAATCGATAAAGAAGTCAATGCCGCGATTGGGCGGCATACCCGGCAGATCAGACGGAAATACCTCTGCGAACTCGCTCACAATAGGAATGGACTGAAGGGGTGGAGATGCAATAGTCGTATCTGGCACATGAGCCAGATGAGCTAAACACCCCTTGTTGACTAACTTCTTCGCCTAAAGGAAGAAAATGAACTTCTTTAGAGCGGGACTAGGAGTACCCCTCCACCCAAGCCTAAGAATGCCCAGCAAGGCTAAGGCGACTATCTTGGCATGACTGTCCAAAATAGCATGATAAGGAGAAAGCCAGGAGATCCCCAAGATAATATCAAAGTCCACCATATCAAGAATCATCTAATCTATCCAAGTGTCATACCCCATAAAACTAACCAAATAGGACCGGTAAACTCAATCAACAACCACAGAATCTCCAACTGGAGTAGACACATGAACAAGTATATCTATGTGATCACAAGGAAAATCCCAACCAACGGCATAATATGCAGACACATATGAATCAGTCGATCCAAGATGGAATAACACAGATGCTACTCTATGACGGACGTAAATAGTAGCTAAAAAAATAGCATTTGAGGCCTCTTCCTCGGGCCTACTCGGAAATGAGTAACAATAGGCCCCACCACTTCCAGTCTGAGATCTCCCTCTTGCACTCTGGGACCCACCTCTAGCTGCCTGGGATCCACCTCTGGAACCCTGAGAACCACCGCAGCCCGATGAGCACCGCCTCTGTGAGAAGCACTAGCTCCACCACCAGACGAGGTTGTAGTCCTCTGTGGATGATAATCCTATCTGGGTTGGGAACATCTCCTAGCAATATGTCCAACCTCTCCAAGGCTGATAAACTGAAGCTGAGGACCCGGATGAAACAACCCTATCTACTAGTCGAGAAAACGAACTCTCGGGAGCTCTCTGTCTGGGTGGCTCATTGGAGGTAGCCTGCAAAGCTGAGTGCACCGGGCGGTCGAAATATGGCTGATACGGCCTAGAAGACTAACCGGCGCCTCTCAAACTGAAACCACCACAACTCCAAGTCTGACGCTATCTCTTGTCACCTCAACTCCAAAGAACTTGCTTGACGATGGACTGGAAGACGGCCTCCTTCTGAAGCCAAGGAGTCTGTAGAGGACCGACCAATCCACTAACAAAACGCTTAATCCTGTCAGGCTCTGTAGGAATCAAAGGGGTGAAATAACGGGCCAGATATAGATAACGAGTCACATAGACCTCCACGATCATGCCCCTCTGCTGTAGGTGTAGAAACTCCTCCTTACGCGCCTCTCTCAAAGACCGAGGCACATGCTTCTCAAGGAAGGCCCAATAGAACAGAGTCCAAGTCAGGGGAGGAGAACCCTCAGGTCTACATGCCACAAAATTCCTCCATCACGTCTTCGCGTCATCGTGAAACTAGTAGGAGACATAGTCAACTCCATGGGTCTCTACGATCCCAATCCTATGTAGCAACTCATGCATATCGAAGATGAACTCATAATAATTCTCAGAAGAAGTACCTAAAAACCTCGGCCGCTTCAACTTCTAAAACTCCCAACACGATCCTGCTCAGACACGGTCATAACAGTGCCTCCATGGGCCTAAGATAATCACCAAGGGCTGGCACTGCATCGATACGGGGAGCCATAGCTGCAGTGGGGTCTGCGTCCTAACTTTGGTCTGTGAACCTCTGCTAGGAGTAGTAACACCAGCGGCAGCCTACTGGCCATCTAGATGAAGTAAGACCCTGGCCATAGTATCCTGCATAGTCTGGTAAGAAGTATTTTCGGGCTGTGTCAGTGGGTCACACCATTCTCTGTTGCCTAGTCTCGATCCTGCTAATCCTCAAGCTCTAGAGACAGAGATCTCTCGCTTCGCTGTCCTACCGCAGGAGCCCTTCCCCTACCTGGGCAGCCCCACGGCCTCGGGCTGTCGCTTTCCCTCTGGTACCAATTTGATTGTTCCAGATACCAATTAGAATAAAGCAGCATGAAACAATGAAAGAAAGTGAGATTTCCTAAATGTCCCGTAGCCTTTCGTAAATAAGTATGGAGCTCATCGTGCCGATCCACGAAACTCTACTAGACATGCTCTTGTATTATCGATCGGGTAACCCAGGGCTCTGATACCAACTTGTTACGACCTAATTTGGTGAAGTCGTGCGGGCACTTACCTTTCCCACCTCGGTAAGCGACCTCTCAACCCAATGATAATATAGGCATAAATAAATAAATCAATTAAGCGGAACAGAATAAATCACGTATGTCTTACGATAATAATATAGAAGAAAGTGCGGAAATAAGAAAATACACCCAGGGTCTGGTGTAATCCATATAAGAGCATCTAGATGCGAAATATACAAATCTGGAAATATAATATTACATCAATTTGTATATGTCTCAGAATGGAAAGGTAAGAC
This sequence comes from Lycium barbarum, assembly GCF_019175385.1. Classification (NCBI taxonomy): domain Eukaryota; kingdom Viridiplantae; phylum Streptophyta; class Magnoliopsida; order Solanales; family Solanaceae; genus Lycium; species Lycium barbarum. The sequence continues at coordinate 118,043,209 of NC_083340.1, read as the reverse complement.
ATAAATAAGAAGAATCTTTAAGGCAGCAGACATCTCGTGCTTACCCTATAGACTCAAACCTGTCCTGATAGCGACTATCAGCCACGAGAGATGGTAGAAGATCCAACCTAGAACTCTGCACTAAAAAAAATGCAGCAAGTGCAGGTCAGTACAAAACCACAGTACTTGTAGGTATCATAGGCCGACTAAGTATAGCTAACATAATTTAGAAAATAAATCAAGATAGGTAGATAAATCAACAAGTATAAGTCAAACATAATCGGAACCAAGTACACATCATCGCCTAGGTAGAAGCATCTGCCCAAATGTGCCAAGTCTCAATATGTCCAATGCAAAACCAACATCATAAGTAAAACACTAGATCATCACAATATAAGACATAATGCAAAGCAATGCAATAATGTATGAATGCAAATGCAATGCTATGAAATGTTGTGTACTCATGTACTCCAGACTGAAACCTCCACGTCTCGGTAGCACAACCCAAGGTGACTCGCGAAGTCTAAGCGCTACTCGTCCCGAATCTTTGCCCGACAGACAGACAAGACTCCGGATCTTTGCCCACAGAGGATTTTCATTAGCAACACCCAGGGGGCCTGCGGAGTCCATGCACTCACTCAATCCACGATTCTAGGACAATCATCGAATATCGGACTCTCACGTCACTCTCATCCAAACCGAGCCCAGCTCATCACATTGTTTCATCAAGTATCAACAATGTATCAATAGCACGTCATGAAGGATGAGAATGCATACAATGTATATGTCAACATCAATAATTGATTAATATCACAAGTACCAAACACGGGTACGCCAACAATATCATGAAATGCTACACAAGCCATATAGAACACTATCCTGGTATCAACATCAACAAGTAAGGTACTACAATATCACAATCAAGATGTAACAATAGTCCCCAATGTCTACTATCATCACGTGGCATCAAGCCAATAACAATAGCATAATCAAGTCACAACACAATGGGGTGGCTAGCCCCAATGACACCACAGGACACAGCCTAAGACAATATCCAACCCAACTTCATACCTGAAGGTTTACATGTTGTATCCGACAATATCATCTAAATATATGCTTCGCTACATGAAGTCTCACCATGGGTAAGCCACAACCTACTTGGATAGCTGAGCAACAATACACCATAATCACTCCTTAGCCTTTTTCCTTCTACTGAGCCTTAAGATCAAGAAAGTCTAGGCATATTTGAATTCTAGATTATAAATCACGAAGATCGATACCTATATTGCTATCATTCAATGTAGGTCAAAACCAACCCTAGAATTTAGGAAAACGGGGCCCACAAGGTCAAAACGAGAAATTTGGGGGTAAATATCCAATTAAGCACTAGGTGATCAAAACCCATCAGCTAATTTCTAAATTAACTCAAGATTTTAACCAAATTCGAAATCCAAGAAAAACCCCCAATTTTGGGTATAAACCCTAACTCTTAGATTCAAGCATTCAACACTAATAATAGAAGATATATGATTAACAACCTTGGATACATCAAAATCTAGCATAAACCCAATTAGTTTCATCATTAAAAAGCCAAGAATATCCATTAGACCCAGTTTGAATCCTCCATAACTAATGAAGTAGCAAGAAAAGAGGGATTCTAAGATGATTAGGAACAAGGAATTTCGCAAGGGAATTAGAAGGACTTACCACAAAGAATTTTATCCAAGAATCCTCTAGAACAGTTCCTGAGAGCTCAATTTTTGTAATGGTAATAAATGATAGACTAAGGGCTTTTAATACACACTTAATGAAAATAACGCTCAGACCGTCGAGACGATCAGGACAAAACAAGCTTGGCCGCCCCAGCGGCCATCCTATCGCCATGGCGGTACCGCTGAGACGGTACTGGTGCGGTCCTGGCGGACACCAGGTACCAGAATTCTCAAATATTTTTTAAAGTCTCAACCAAAATTTCGACCAACTCTCGAGGCTATCTGGTCAAAAACACCTATACAGACCCACACAAAAACGCGCTACGAATGTACCTGTGGCCTCGGAATTCCCAACGGAGGTCTCAATGATCGAGTCAACCCAATACCTCCATTCCAATTTCCTAACCCAAATCCCAAAAGGCATCCGAGTGCATTGGGAACCAAACTAAATATACACACAAGTTCTAAACAACCATCCGGACCTCTTGGAATTGACGAGTTTTTTGGAATAGGTCCGTTTACCCAAAAGTCAACTTTGAGTCAACTCTTTTTCGCTTTATGCTCAAATTTCACAAAAGTTTGCCCGAATCAAATCCAGACATCTCGAGAAGCGTGTCAAAGGTCCCCTCGGGTTCAAAGTGAGTTAACTAAGCTCGAAAAGGGGCGAAAGTGGTGGAAATACTATAATGACCAAACGGGTCGTCACAAAAATTTAGGAACATGAAAGGTTTAACTATCACATTTGTATCAGTTGAGCATTCCAATTCAAGAAGAGAATGATCTGATCCTTTTTTAAGGAGATGAGTAACCTTCATATGGGTTAGAAGATCTATCATCTTATCATTACAAACCATCCTATCCAACCTCTTATAAATGCATGCATCTTCATCCTTTCCATTTCACCATGTGTAGCAGCTTCCAGTACATCCAAGATCACGTAGACCACAGTTACTGAGGCAATGAGTAAACTCATCTATTTCATTAAAGAGCACTGGTAAACCTCCTAATTTGTCATCCTCCAAAGGTGATAAAATTAAAATCACCACCAACTAACCAAGGTAAATCAAATTGATTATCCAAATGGTTAATAAAATCCCATAAAATCTTTCTCACAATGGCATCACAGCAGGCATAAACTACTGTAATGAGCATGTGACTTTTTAAAACTTGACAGAATAGTTTTAAAGTATGTTGCTGATCAGGATCTATCTCTACAATTCCTTGGCTATCATCAGACAGAAAAATAGATCTTACCAGAGTTATTTGCAAAGGTTGTATCCACTCCTAATCTCCTTTTAAAATTTTCCAAGTCTAAATACTCTTGAAAAGGCTCCATCAAATCAATTAAGCTATAGTTATTTCTCTTATTAAGATCAATTAACCTCTTAAAAGATTGTTGAGAGTTAACTGATGTGATGTTCCGCAATATGATCTTATTCATCATCATTAAAAATGCTTTGAGGCTGCTAGCCTTTTTGGAAAAAGTTTGGTCGGCTGTGCTAGCTCCTTTTTACTTCCTTTTGATTTTGTATTATTCTTTAGTTACTTGGCTTGCCTTGGGGATAGATTTGTCTCCACAACCAACTGCTCAATGTAAACATTAATAAAATCTTCCTCAACCCTATCATTCTAGGTAATGATATTATGTGTTCTTATAGCAGTACTTGATATATTATAGTTTGGGGTCATCATCTGTTTCTGATCCTTCTCATTTGCTTCTTTACTAACAGATTTCTGCTCGTTCATTGCAGATTATGTAGCTGAGCTTTCTCCAATAACAGACTCATTTACTACATCTTTCACCACTCCTAAAACACTTGTATCACCTGAGTCTCCAGTATTAACTATTGCTATAGTCTGTGTTTGTTCACCTTTAGCATTAATCCCCCCCCCCCCCCCCCCCCCCATGTCTTGATTGTTCTTAAGCTTGTACTTTTGGTTCTTTACTTGGAATACCCTCCTGAGCCTTCTCTACTAATTGTGGAGATGATTCCATTGCAACCTCTTTTCCTCAACTTCTTTTCACTTCTTATAAAACACTTATATCTCCAAAATCCACAATATCATCTTTTATGAGCTTCAGTGCTAGTGAATCCTTTGCATTTAGTCCATCATATAACCCTAAGGTATCATTCTTTTGGACCATTTTCTCTGTATCATGTTGCTCCTGAGAATGATCTACATTAACTATCTCTTTCACCTTTGTAATTCCATCTCTTAATGTGTCTTTTGTGTAGTATCTGATGGCTTCTGATTTATCTTCTATATGGGTGTGTTTACAGTTAATTGTTTACCAAAAGATGCTTCCACTCTTGGTTTTGTTTTCTCTTTTGGTTCCACCTTACTATTACTTATGTTCTCCTTTTGTTCGTCAACTTCTTGTTCTTCCCCTTGATTATCAAGAACACTAAAAGATTTTTTGTTTTCACACTGCTAATTTGCTCTTTGCCATTATCCTTTTGCCGTGCTTCCAATTCTTCAGTCTCCAGTGGCTGATTAAAAACTCTCTTGTCTTTAACAACTCCCCATCCATTAATCACTATAGCATGTTCCTCCTGCTTCCCATCAGCTTTTTCAATAACCTTTTCTGCAGGCTTGGTCGGTTGATTTTTAGTAGGAACTGTATTGGATTGCTAAACATCCTTCATCCTAGATTCAAAATTTGTTTGCTAAATTTTTATAAGAGCAAGTTTATCTTGTTGGTTTCCTATAATCTTCCCACTTGACATAGTTCTAACAGGTTCATTATTCCTTGGTTCTTCAACCGATCAAGTATGATGTACTTCCCGTCATCCTTCAATTTTCGTGTATCATCTCTTCCGTTTTTCCCATTTTTCAAAGTCTAGAACATATATAATACAAAAGCAAAATTCTTTATAAAAATTAGGAACATGTCAAGTGATCTTCTATTTAATTTTATTAACACTTATTATTAGTGTAGCTATCACAAATTGACAATCATCATTTGCTATTAATGCTTAATTTGATTTGTATTTGTCATAATATATTTTTTCCCATGGAAAACTGTAAGTTTCACTTTTAAGGGGGATATAGATGCCCACAATAAGAGTTCTGGTCAAGACAGACTAACAAAAAAATAGAATGTACATCAAGAACATCATCTATAAAGACGTATTAGGTAACACACAAATATATTACATGATTGAACCAAACAACAAGAAAATGTACTAACTCATAATACATTCCAACTACCACACTTAATATTGTTTTTTGAATTTTGCAGGTTCATAGAATGGATAATCATTTGTCTTCCAACAAAGACGTCATTTGAATAGGTTGATTGTTCATCAATTTCAAATTGTATTTTTCCGTTTAAAAATTTGTTGATACTGATTACAATATGGTTTTAACATGACTGAGAACATATGTACTTCTTTTGTAGGACTCACGTGGAATGTGTCCAAGACTAGTTATATTTAAAGTGGAAAGCATATAAGGTTAGAGTTGAATTACGAAAATGTCCATTAAAAAGTGAGTGACCATTTTTACCCTTAAAATGTCTTCTATAATTGAATAGATTTAGATACATTAAAGTGGGAAAATTGTTTCATCTCCATTACTTATTGTAGGAGGTTGTTAATAAGCAAATTCTTTTTTGATTGTTCATATTTATAAGATCAACCTCTTCATATTTCAATTTATTTGTTTAGCAGTTTCAGCATCCATGATGTATTTTGTACAGTCTTTCCATATTCTATATTACTCTATAAAGAGAAAATACCTAAAATCCCCCCTTAACTTATTCCCAAAACTCATTTTAGCAATTTAACTTTATGGGCGATTAGATACCCCCCCCCCCCAAACAAATTTCAAGTGAATTATGTTCAACCCCCCATTATCCAAGCCAAGTCAAAGCTGGGCGTTGTTGAGCCACTCACTTTCTGATTTGGCCACGTCATTTAATGAGTTTTTTTTTTTTTATATATAATTCGACCAAATTAAAAAAATAATTATAAACTTAACAAAACCAGACCCATTATACCCTCTTCTCTTCTTATTCCATGTGTTAATGATGAAGCAAATAATAATGATGTCCGTCGAAAAATACACCAGCTTGATCTATAAAATCTCACCGGTGTTGGGACGTTTTCGGCCAGATATGATACAAACATAATAAAAACACCAGATCTCGATTGGACCGCCAAAGAACCACTGTCGTCCTCCCTTTCTCTCCATCAATGTACACCACCCCTCTCCATCTCTTCTCATTCACCTCCATTGAAAATAACCATAGGATAGTGATGTGATTCTTTGAGTTAGCAAGGAATCAATCAACCAGGATCTTGTTCTTGAAGCGATTGGATGGGCAGATTCAAACTGGCATATCTCAAGCTATAGGGCTCGTAATTAAGTAATTCAAAAATGAGGTGAAAGATGACGATTTAAACCACAAAAATAACTATTTACCCATTTAAAATAAGTAAATATTAAAGATGAAATGATGAAAGGAAAGTTAAAAGTTCTGGGTACGAAATAGAATGAATTATAAATCAAGAAACATGTTCTTGAATGATCAAGAACCTACAAAGCTCCTAAGTCACCACTTGAAATCAATAAATGTGATAAAGAAACACCACACGCAACTGAAAATAGGGTAAATACTATCACCACCTTGCTTGGAACTAAAAACAAGGATAAAGAACACCAAATAGAGAAAATAACTCTATGGCAAACTACGGTTTAAGATAAAAAAATGTGAATTTCCTATTGCATGTCATGAGAACGCTTTATATATGCCTAGGGTCTCTTATTTTATGACTACAAATTCCTATTCTACCCTAGAAAGGAAATAGCTAAAAACAAGGAAAGTAAAATCCATATTCTATAAGGAAAAGAATAAAGAAAACTAGAATCCTGCTAGAACTAGGATAAAGATCCTATTAATTATAGGAAATTAAATCCCTACTATAACACTCCCATGTCTATGTTGTGTTTAGTTCAGCCATATGCAAAGCTTTCTTTCAACATAATGAAGCTATATGACAAGCTAGAAAAATGCAACTTAGAGCCTAGTGAATATGGGCTGTTCTCAATTTTTTTTACTATCATTCACCACTTATGGAGCCTTTAGACTTGAGGATGAGTATTTCTCAACAAGGGGAGAATGATGAAAGATCAAAAAGACCAAGTGTAACGACCCATGTGGTCGTTGTAGCACTTTTGACCCATTCTTGAGTTATTTTAGCAATTGATTAGTAGGATTGAACTCCTAGAATGTTGAGTTGCATATTTCACTTTCAAAATACCCATTTTACTATTGTGGGCCCGTTTCCCCTTTCTCCATAGTTGATTTTGATTCGAAAGATTATAGGAATATGGGCGTTGTTCTTTCTTGTTTCTAATTTACAACTCCATTATGAATAGACTTTGTATATTTGGAGGCACTACAAAAGGGAAAGGCAAAGGTGTGATTGATCATGGCTCTCGCTCGACTACCAAGTAGGTTACAACTTACCTTATGGTTAGACTTAATTAGCGAAGCATATGTAGAGTGAGTGATTATTGGAGAAAGCATGATACACCTTTAGGAATGAAGTTGGGATGGATTACCTAGGTTGGTACGGTTGTTTGACTGTGGTTTGTTTCCTTGTTGTGATCTGTTGTCCTGTTGCCACATTTGTGATACTAAACCTGATATTGGTAGATTCTCGCGATGTGTCCATTTGTGGCACCGTTGTTATTGATAGATTCTTATGATATGTGTCCATGTGTGGCATTGTTGATATCGATTGATTCTTGTGATATGTGTCCATGTTTGGCACTGTTGATATTGATAGATTCTTCTAATATGTGTCTATGTGTGGCACCATTGATATTAATAGATTCTCTTAGGATTGATATCATTCATGCATTCATGCTTATACATTTAGATTGGGTTTCGTTCCGCAACATACTTTATATTGGATCGGGTTGCGCGCCGCAACATATTCTATACATATATTAGATTGGGTTGCACACGACTACATATATTAAACCAATTTTGGACTGGGTTGCACGTTCTGCAACATATGCAACCATGTCCAAAATAGGTTTAATATATGTTGCGGCACGCAACCCAATCCAATAGCTATACGCCGCAGCAGGTACATGGACTTTGTGGGTCCCTCATAGGTCATGACTATCGAGGTGTGGAGGTATTCTACCTAAAAGGTGTGTATCATTGCATTGCATATACATTCATCATTATCATCTCACTTGCACCTATTGATTAGATTTGTGCACTGTATTTGTGGTTGTGATTACTTGAGGAATTGTGGGAAACTTGGAGACTTGTGTTTAGATGCTTTACCATAGGCTATGATCCTGTTGTTGATATTTCTTGACTTGTGATATATTTTAGACTGTGTTGATTGATACTTGATTGTTAGAATGATTATCTTTCAGTCTCTTTCTTTATATATGTTACCTTTCTGTTGTCAGCCTATGATACCTACCAGTACATAGTGTTTGTACTGATACTACCTTGCTGCTTTCTTTTATGAGTGCAGACTTCCTGACAGGGTCAACTTCCTCTCCTCGTGGCTGATTTCCCGAGGATTTGCTGATGAGCATCCAGGGTGAGCACATGGACGGATCCGCAGCCTGGATGCCTCTTCTTAGCTACATGTCTTATTTTGACATTCTGAGATAGTATTCGATTTTCAGACTTGTAATATATGCAGACTTGTAGTATTTGTAGTAGTGGCCCTTGTACAACCTTAGACAAAATTCCTTGGGATTGTTGTATTATTTTCCGCACTTATTCATTTATCCTTACTATTATCTACATTTGAGACTTATATTTTTGGTTGTCCTGATAACTTTATTATGGTTGAATGAATGAATTGGAAAGAGTTCGCCTACCGAGATAGGAAATGGTAGGTGCCTACACGTTTCTCGATTTAGGATGTGACAAGTTGGTATTCGAGCCATAGGTTACCCAGTCTATACGTGTAAGGGCACGTCCAGTATGGTCTTGCGGATCGGTATGATGAGCTCCGTACTTATCTGCGAGAGGCTACGGGACATTTATGAAACTTCTAATTCTTTCGTTCTTTCATGCTACTTTATTCAAATTGGTATGGGAAATTTTTGAATTGGCATCTAATTCATTTCTATTCTCTCACAAATGGTAAAAACAGGAGCTATGATCGCGAGGAACGAGGTACCCGAGCCCGCCACTGGGGCCGGCACTAGAGGTTGTGGAGCTGCACCGGCCAGGGGCATGGCCCCTGTCGCTGGACAGAGGCCAGTACGATAAGCTTCTCCAGAGCATGTGCCTGAGCGATAGCCAACGAGAGAGCAGGCAATCGGGGGAGGTTTGGGGCCAGCCTACACCTACCTTGAGGTCATGTACGACCTAGTTTTCTAGGACATCATGGCCTGTTTCCTCTTTCATCTCCAAGCCCAACATGCTATGGGTGGTGCCGCTACTCTTGGTGGTGGTTCCCAGACTAGAGAAGGAGTACGGACTCCTGAGCAGTGGTCGATTATGGGGATGCAGACTGCTGCTGTCCTGGCCTCACATATTGATGGTATACCTGCCCTTGAGGGGGTTCTCAGGCTAGTAGCTATCCATGTTTTGACAGTTGGAGATCAGGATCTCATCACTCGGGTTTTAAGATGGAGCCGCCTAAGTTTTTTAGCACGCCTAGCGAGGATGCATATAAGTTTCTTATAGATATGCATGAGATGCGTTACAAGATGAACATCATGGAGTCTAGCGGTGTGGATTATGTACCTTTTCTATTTTGCGGAGATGGGAAGTCATGGTTGAGGTATTTTATTGAGGGTAGACCTGTTGGTGAACCTCTACTCGGGCACAGTTTCACTAGCCCTTCTTAGAGAAGTACGTCCCGCGTACTTTGAGGGATCAGCGCAGGGATGAGTTTGCCCATTTGTAGTAGAGAGGTATTTCTATGGCAGAGTATAAGGCCAGGTTTTTTGTTTTTGGCCCGATATGCGACATAGTTGATTTCGATCGAGCCAGAGAGAGTTTGTAGGTTTGTTGGTGGACTTGTGCTTCCACTTCATATAGCTTGTCTCCAACTAGTGGCCATGAGGTCTTCCTTCCAGGAAGTTGGCGATCATGCCATGAGTGTTGAGTCTGCCAGGGCTCAATCATTTGGAGGGTCGAGTGTGAAAAGGCCTTGTAACCATGGCCAGTACACGGGTCCAGCTATAGAGGCGGGGATCAGCCTTCCAAGACCTATCAGTCAGCCCCAAGCCTTCTTATTTAGTACGCATTGCAGACATCTCTTACTAGCCCTTCTAGATAGAGTGGATATGGGGACGGGCAGTCTCAGGGAGGATCCTTCCCACGACCAGCCAACCGAGGTTGTCCATCTGATTCTTCGACTTTTATACATCAACCTCCAACACCCAAAGCTTGTTATGTTTGTGGTGAACCCAGTCACATCATGAGAGATTGCACTCTATCTACTCAGAGTGTCACTCAACAGGGTTCCTGGTTCCAAACCCCGAAAACCCCGATATCTTCTGTTAGCCGGGGTGGTTTTTCAGCGAGAGGAAGTGCTCATTTAGGTCATGGTGGTTTGCATTCGTCCCGGGGTTGATATCAGTCAAGTAGGAGTGGTTCCTAGGTCTCCAAGGGGAGAAGCGCAGTCTTGCTAAAGGGGCCGTGGTGGTGTGCATTTCTATGCTTTTTCGGGTAGGCTTGAGGTCGAGGCTTCTGATGCTTTGATCTTAGATAACATTTTTGTTCATCACCGGAAAGCTTCGGTCTTATTTGATCCCGATTCTACTTAATCATATGTGTCTACTTATCATTTTGTTGGTTGGCATTTGACTTGTGGTCATCTTGGTGTACCTATTTATGTGTCTACCCTGGTTGGAGATTCTATTATGGTGGATCGAGTCTATCAGTCTTTCTTAGTTACTTTTATGGGGTATGACATATGGTTAGACTTGATCATCTTGGATATGGTAGATTTTGATATTATTTTGGGTATGAGTCGGTTGTCCCCATACCATGCAATCTTGGACTGTCACATCAAGAAAGTCACATTAGCTATTACTGGCATCCCTATACTTGAATGGAGGGGTACTCCAAGCCCCGCTCCGAAGAATATCATTTCTTATCTCCGCATAAAGAAATTAGTCCACAATGGGTGTTTGGCCTACTTAGCCCATGTTTATGATACTAGTGTTGATTCTCCGCCCCTTGATTCTGTGTCTATTGTATGTGAGTTCACGGAGGTATTCCCTTCTGATTGGCCAGGTATGCCACTCTATCGCGATATTGACTTCTGCATCCAGTTAGAGCCGGGCACTCACCCTATTTTCATTCCGCCATATAGGATGACACCTGCCGAGTTGAGAGAGTTAAAGGAGTTGTTGCAGGATCTTTTGAGTAAGGGATTCATTAGACCGAGTGTCTGCTACTGGGGCACTCCCGTGTTATTTGTAAAGAAGAGAGATAGGATGATGGAGATGTGCATAGATTAACGTCAGTTGAACAAGGTCACCATTCGTAATAAGTACCTTATTCCTCGCATTGATGACTTGTTCGACCAGCTTTAGGGAGTTTCTATGTTTTCAAAGATTTATTTGAGGTCAGGCTATCACCATCTGAAGATTCGGGTCGAGAATGTTTTGAAAAAGGCCTTTAGGACTCCTTATGGTCATTACGAGTTCCTTTATATGTCATTTGGGCATACAACTGCTCATCAGCTTTCATGGACTTGATGAATGCCATTTTTAAGCCATACTTGGATTTCTTCATCATAGTATTCATCAATGATATCTTGGTGTATTCAAAAAGTAGAGAGGACCATGAGCGTCATTTGAGTATTGTCCTTGAGTTATTGAGAGAGAAAGAGCTTTATGGAAAGTTTTCGAAATATAAGTTTTGGCTTGATTCTATGGCATTCTTGGGCCACGTGGTGTCAAAGGATAGGATCATGGTTGATCCTAAGAAGATTGAGGCATTTAGGAACGGGCAAGGCCCACTATTGTTACTGAGATTCGTAGCTTCGTGGGTTTGGCTAGTTACTATCGTCGATTCATGAAAGAGTTTGCTTCTATTGCTTCTCACCTGACCAGATTGACTCAGAAAGAGATTCCTATCCAGTGGCCTGATGCCTATGAAGAGAGCTTCCAAATGATCGGGACTCTGTTGACTATAGCTCCAATGTTGGCATTACCCATGGAGGGTAAGGACTTCTCAATCTATTGTGATGTGTCTCGTGTTAGTTTGGGTGTCGTATTGATGCAAGAGGGAAAAGCCATTGCCTATGCTTCTAGGAAATTGAATATCCATGAGAAGAACTACCCTACTCATGATTTGGAGTTGGAAGCAGTAGTCTTCGCGTTGAGGATTTTGTGGCATTATCTATATGGGGTCCATTTTGAGGTGTATACTAATCATCGCATCCTTTAGTATGTGTTAAATTAGAGGGATCTAAATTCTAGACAGCGTAGATAGATGGAGCTTCTGAAAGATTATGATCTCACTATATTTTACCATCAGGGTAAGGTTAACGTGGTAGCTGATGCCTTGAGTCACAAGGCAGTGAGTATGGGTAGTTTAACTCGGTTGGTTCCTTCTGAGCATCCTTTATCCATGGAGGTTGAGACTCTAGCTAAAAGTCTTGTGCGATTTGATATTTCAGATTCGAGCAGAGTTTTAGCGTGTGTTGAGGCGAGGTCATCTCTCTTGGAGCAAATTTGGGCTCAGCAGTTTAAGGATGCTAAGTTATATAAGATTCGTGATAAGGTTTTTGAGAGGTGAGGCCAAGGAGGCCATGCTTGATGCTGAAGGGATTCTGAGGATCAAGGAAAGCATGTGCAATCTTCGTGTCGGCGGTCTGATTTGATTGATTCTAGAGGAGGCTCATAGCTCCAGTTATTCTATTCATCCAAAGGCGACTAAGATGTATAGTTATTTGAGATAGCACTACTTGTGGGGTCGAATGAAGAGAGATATTGGAGATTTTATTGCTCAGTGTGGGAATTTCCAACAAGTCATGTATGTGCACCAGAGACCTGGTGGGGTGCTTCAGAGGATGCCCATTCCCAAGTGAAAGTAGGAGAGTATTGCCATGGAATTCATTGTGGGTCTTCCGTAGACCCTAGGCAAGTTTAAGTCAGTTTGGGTTATTGTTGATCAGTTGACTAAGTCTGCTCATTTCATCCCCGTTCAGATTACTTATATTGTAGAGATGTTGGCCAGGATTTATACCCTAGAGATAGTGCGAATGCACGGGGTTCTTGTTTCCATTATTTTTTACCGAGGGACTCAGTTTACCTCAAAGATTTTGAGGATGTTGCAGGCAGAGTTCGGTACTCAATTAGACCTTAGCACTGCATTTCATCCATAGATTGATGGGCAATCTGAGAGGACTATGCAGGTGCTTGAGGTATGTTGAGAGCATGTGTTGTTGATTTTGGTGGTCATTAGGACCAGTTCTTACCCTTGGCAGAGTTTGCGTACAACAATAGCTACCATTCCAGTATTGATATGGCACTGTTTGAGGCTTTATATGGTAGGAGGTGTCGTTCTCCTATTGTTATACCCCGTGTTTTTATACGTTGAATTATTCGCAAGGAATCGACGCGAGTTAAGAACGGAACCCCAATTTTTTTTAATTTCTAAATTAGAATTAATTGTTATAAATTTTATTTAGTGTAAAAATATTATTATTGGAGGTTAGGAATTATTTAATTGTGATTAGATTATTAAGTAGGGGTTTGTGATTAATTAAATTAATTAAGATTAATTATACAAGTGGGCCCCACCCGATTTTTTTTTTTTTTTTAAAAAAGGAAGTCATCAATTAGATGACACCTAGTGGACACGTGTGGGGCTTAGAAGCCTCCCATATATATTGCAAATGATGCTTTGAACATCATTCACAAAGCTTGAAACAAGAACAAAGGAAAGAAAAATTTTCTTGAACACAAAGAAAGGGTTCGGCCATGGCAGCTTGAACCCGAGGGGAAGATTGAAGAAAAAAAAGGAAATTTTGGAGTGTGAGATTGTTGTATCATCCAAGTGATTAGCAAGGTTAAGAAGCCAAGTTGATTAAGGTAATATTTGATCTCTTTTATACACATTTTGGAGACAATTAAAACTTGTATAAATTTGTAGATATATGATGAAAACAAGAAGTTGTAGATATTGATGTTGAAATATAAATTGAGCCGTGTAGGGGGCTGTTTTTATTAGGCGTGGTAATTAATTTTAAGTCGCGTTATAGTTTTTGTTATCATGGATTATATGGCGAAAGGATTAGAAAGTTAAAGTTGAAACTGTTTTGGTCCGAGCATATTGTTGTTTTTGTGGAATTGAAAGAATTGAAGATATGATTGTATCCATATGTTGTTGTTGGTATTTCTGTGTCAACAGGAGAGCAATTGGAAATTTTGGATAGGTGAATATATAGGGGAAGTGCTGCCGGATTTTCGCTAAATTTTTAGATAATAGGAAATCCTAAATGAGAATATATATAAACTGAAATGTAGGTCCTATAAAAGAATGAACTATAGATTTGCGAACTAGAAAATGTAGTTACTAACGATAACGTTACTTCTATATAAATAGGCTAAAAGAGGGACGAGGCGAAAAGGATACACAAATAGTCGCTGACAGGTATGTAAAGCCTATCCCTTCTTTCTTTTGGCATGTCCTAGACGTAAGTGATGAATGACATGAGCTTTGGGATAATTCCATTCATAAGTTCCGAATATGATTCATGATTCTTATTCACTTCTTGATGTTAGAGCTTTTAAAGTATTTAAGCTACTGCCCTCGAACTTTCTATATGTTGGATAGTATAATCGTATGTATAAGTTTCTATTCCTAAAGGCTCTATAATGACTAATGTCCTTAACTTTCATAAGCTGGCTCGTATTGATTTGATACCTGTCTATGATCCCAGAGACTTTATTTGATATAGTTCATAATGATATTCAAGGAGCACTGAATATGACTATCATCCTGAACTCGAGCGTTGGTTAGTCTACTTATCTATTGAGTCTCAAAAGATGATTTATATGCATATGGTTACTCACTACTCTGCTCGTGCATACTGTTGTTATATCATTCACCGAGTCCCGGGCCGGGTATGTTATCATGCATAGTTTTACTACATTATTCACCGAGTCCCATAATGGGCCGGGTACGGTATATGACGATATGATGATATAATTATTCACCGAGTCCCATAATGGGCCGGGTACGGTATATGATGATATGATTATTCACCGAGTCCCATAGTGGGCCGGGTACGGTATATGATGATATGATGATATGACTATCCACCGAGACCCATGATGGGCCGATCTGCTGATATATGTATATGTTCATTCAGGGGTACGGCGGGGCTCTGTCCAATCATATGTTACTGTTGATACTCTTAGAGGTCTGTAGACATATGTGTGGGTTGTATATAGATGTTGTTCAGTTGTGTTAGCATGACTTGTGTTTGGGACGTTCCCATTCGTAGTGGCAGCCTTGTCGGCTTGCGTATATATATGTTTTGGGATGTTGTATGTAGTGGAAGCCTTGTCAGCTTACGTATATGTATGGTTGGGACGTTCCTATATGTTACGATAGCCTTGTCGGCTTATGTACGATGTTATCCGTTGATAGTGTGACTCTACCGGAGACAGGTTGCTTTGGTGTATATATATATATATATATATATATATATATATATGTGACAGTTTTGAGATGACATATTGTTCCTAAGAATTTCCATATTATGTTCAGTTCGAATGGATTATAGCTAACAGGTGTGTACGAGTGTCCAGCTTGGGCACTAGTCACGGCCTACGGGGTTGGGTCGTGACAAAAGTGGTATCAGAGCAGTTCATCCTCGGAGTGTCTACAGACCGTGTTTAGTAGAGTCTTGTTTATCGATGTGTTGTGCACCACATCTATAAACAAGAAGCTACAGGACATTTAGGATGTTACCTTTCTTTCATAACTAAGATCGTGCGATAGAGCCAAGTCATAGGAATTGAAATTCCTTATACTAACCTTTGATTTCAGTAGAAGGACAACATCGACAGAAAGAAGTGACTGACGATATTGGAAGTTACAAAGCACGCAGGTAAGCAAAGGCACGAAAGATATATGTCGGATAAGGTATTGAAGTACGATTGAAATATAAAGTTTAAAATTGAAAGGAAAAGTAGACAGGAAAGTGTAACAGGTGCAGTTCGAGTTGGATATACGAGGTAAGTCCATCATTTTCATACTGTTGTTGATATTGGGAGCCCTGTGTGGCTGTGATATGATATGATATATATATATATATATATATATATATATGTTGGCCCTGTGAGGCATTGTTGGTATTTCCTGCGTGCATGTTTTGAGATAGTAACAAATATAGAGGAAACTCTGCCAAACTTTTTCTAGAAATGAAACGAGAGTGAGATATAGGTTTGTAATATGTCTTGGAAGGTCGTGCCAATAGTAATGATAGGATTTGACTGGGTTGCGAGTACGGCGGACCTCGAGAAATAAGTTAATTGCTGAATTGATGGTAATGGTAATTAGGAGGTCGATACTGATATGGTAAAAAGAATTTGGAAAGGACTTGTGATACTAAGAGATGATTTAGAAAAGATTGGTAGATCTTGATAGAGTGATATATTAAGGCACCGACTGAATTGATAAGCAGGGATAAATTGTGACGAGTTATAGTTAAAAGAAGTAATAGTGTGATTAAGACAAGAGTACAGAGGGAAAAAGAATTGTGACGGATATGAATGTATTAATAAGACAGCTTGTGAGATATTAAGGATAAGATTGACTAGGAAGGGTACAAGGTTAAGTACGCTTACTCCACCGAGTGTAATTAACCCATAGTAAGAATCGTGAATAAGGTTAAGAAGTGTTACACTGTGGGATTGAATATGAACAGGATATAATGTGAATATAATGAGGATCGTTATGGAAATAAGTAAAGCCTAGTGAGGAAGTGACTAAAGGATATGACGTGACCTATGTGACTAAAGTGTACAAGCGAGCTATAGAACGAATAAGAAAGATTTATAAAGTTCTTCTATAGGGAAAGTTCAGAATAAAGATTATGATATAACGGGAATGACAGCGAGCACCAGAAAAGAAGGAGTTAATTGAAAGAAGGAAATATGAAGAGAGCGAGATAACAGTGTAGTAATAAATCATGACATGTGTAGCCAAGGACACGAGTACTATAAGTGTTGGGACTAAGAAAGACCCAGTTATAGAAAGATGAGCAACGAGGTAGAGTGAGTGCTAAAGAATAACTAATATGATAAGAACAAATAGGGATGAATGAAAATACATTTTGAAAATGAAAAAGGAGTTATGCAGAAGCGATGCTTTCCGAATGATACAGAGGTAGCATAAGATTCCTCGTGTGCAGAATAAAAGATAGACATAGACGGGAGAAATGATAAGGGAATTCTAATGGATTCACCCAAGATAGATGTAATTAATTGAGCATGAGTATGGGACGAAAGGGGGATATACAGTTATGAACTTAAAGGTGTAGTACGACGACATAGTGATAAGGTAAGACCATTATTGAGGCGAACTTGGTATGTTGTTGAGTAAGTTAGAAGCCTGTGTTGGGTACACAATAAGGGTAAAAGGGCATAAGGCATAAAGGGGTATTGCGTGCACACGACTTCACCTCGAAAATAGTGGAATCTTTAAGGGACAAAGACGGTAGGCTTGAGGAACAACTGGTGCAATATAAATTCATCAAAAGAAACAGATGATATAGGTTGGGATAAAGATACTATTTCAAGAGAACTTTGGACACTTATCGTCGGAATATAAGTGCTGCCTAATTGAGATTGGAACGAATACAAGTACTAATTAACTATTGATTGGAATGAGTGGAATGTGGCCCTGGATGAGTTATTACCTTGGTCGCATTACTCGAGTACAGATTATCAGATGAAATTTTGCACTATATATGGAAAGGTTCTCGTCGCTTCGTGATTTAGTCAAGGTTTCGTACGTGGATAATCAAGTTATAAATTATAAAGAAAGATATGGATATGGTACAGTACCAAGTGGAGTGGAAAAAGAGATTGGATGAATTTGAGATTGGAAATAGGGACATAGAGTAAAGTATAAACGGATAATGGTATAAGTACACCCTTAAGGGGGGAAGCGGGTGCGAGAAATGCAAGTGTAAGATGGAGACGATCGACACTGCAATATATTTGATATGGATGCTTGAGCTTCAGGTAAAATTCCTTGCTGAGACAAGTTAGTAAGATCTAAAAGCTAGCAATAGATGGATAGGAGTTAGGATGGTATTTGGGACAGTGTTGAGAATTATTTGTAGAAATCTTGAATGATATGACATTAAAAAGTGGGTGCGTGTAAAAAGAAAAGAATACGACAAGAGGATGGTACCGAGTAATTTAAGAGATATTGTGAAGGGTAGCAACGCTATACCGGATTGGAGGCTAAGATGTTGGCAATAGAGTTGTTCGCTAATGATATTGCGACTTATAAGTAACAAGGGAGAAGGAATAGAAAATCCCCTATGGTAGGAAATGAGAAAATCAAAGAGTGAATAAAGGAAGGAAAAGGAGTATGACAAAATAGGACGAGCGAGTTTTAGTATGAATGAGATATGTAAAGCAGAATGAACCAGGAGACGAAAAGACTGTGTCTACCTTATACAAATTGTCCAAGAATAGTTATGCAACCTACAAATATTTGTATGTTAAGCGTAAGACCAAGTGAGTGAGCACTTGATAAGAGGAGTAAGGATTCAGTAATAACAATGCAGTTGTGATATTCTGGGGTACATTACAGAAAGATGTAAAGATGGTTTAAGCCAAATTACTGAGATAGATTTAGTACTGAGGGCAAATAGAACATGGCTATGGTTGAACCAAAGATCTATCCCGGTACCAATTGCAAGATAAGAGAGGAGAATCCAAGGTAAAGCATAAAGATTAGTGAAACGACGCCAAGGTATTTCTTGGGCTAATTTGAGTATCTTCGCATATTCTCGTAAAGATTGCAACATAATGTGTGAACAGGAAAGTTAAGAGCAAAACCTGAGTAAAGAGGCAATAAAAGAATTCGAATTAAAGATAAAGAATGACACGAGATAATATGCCCAGAGTGCTACAAGTTGGGTTAAAGGAATTATAAAATGGTTTAAGCGAGACGATCAGAACAAGCAGGTTACTAGATGACAGTAAATTTATATGTCAAATCAAAAATTCTTTCAGAGTATACCAGTCAATAATAGACAGAGCACAGATCAGCTATGTAAAGTCGTTATATGAGGGAATTCCAGTGCTACTCGGTAGCCAACTCTAAGGATTGAGATTAAGAGCCAAAAGGTAGAATACCAATTAAAGTCTTCTAAAGAAGTCGAAAAGTAATACATGAGGCTGAAGATTCCAGAATATGGACTTCATCTCAGGCTTACCTCGCACTCCACGGAAGTATGACTCTATATGGGTTATTGTGGATAGGCTGATAAAATCAACCCATTTTCTCCCAGCCAGGGCTACCTATTCAGCTAAGAACTATGCGAGGTTATATACCAAGGAGATAGTGAGACTCCATGAGGTTCCCACATCTATTACATCAGAGAGAGGAGCTCAGTTTACAGCTAACTTCTGGAGATCATTCCAGGAAGGATTGGGGGCACAAGTGAGTCTTAGCACAACATTTCACCCTCAGACTGACGGACAGGCCGAGCGTACTATTCAGACGCTAGGAGATATGTTGCGGGCCTGTATTATTGACTTCATAGGTAGCTAGGACGACCATTTGCCACTTATCGAGTTTGCTTATAATAATAGCTACAATTCTTGTACCCAGATGGCACTGTATAAGGCCTTGTATGGTAGGAAATGCAGGTCACCCATTGGTTAGTTCGATGTTGGTGAGACTAAGTTAATCGGCCCAGATATGATTCAGCAAGCTGTTGATAAGTTGAAGCTTATTCACGAAAAGTTAGTAGCAGCCCAGAGTCGACAGAAGTCATATGCAGATAACTGACGTCGACACTTGGAGTTCCAAATTGGTGATCAGGTATTCTTGAAGGTGTCACCCATGAAGGGTGTAATAAGATTCGGTAAGAGAGGGAAGCTTAGCCCGAGATATATTGGGCCTTAACAGATTATTCGTAGGGTAGGCAAGATTGCCTACGAGTTAGGCCTACCAGCTGATTTGGAAGCGGTGCATCCAGTCTTCCACGTGTCAATGCTTCGCAAATATATAGGCGATCCTTCCAGAGTGTTTCCCGTAAATGATATCCAGGTAACAGAGGAGTTAGCCTACGAGGAGCAACCTATATCCATACTTGATCGACAGATTAGGAGGTTGCGAACTAAGGACGTGGCTTCCGTCAAAGTGTTATGGCGAAACAACAGCAGGGAAGAGATGACCTGGGAGGCCGAGGAGGAGATGAAGAACAAATACCCTTACTTGTTCCCTACGCCTACAGGTAGCCTAAACTCCTCACTTGGTTATATTAATTGCGTGATAAAAACTATATGTTATGACGATAAAGGGAACCCTTCCAAAACTCTTACAGGACCCGACGGGATTAAGTTAACATTCGAGGACGAATGTTCTAAAGGGGGGAAGGATGTTATACTCCGTGTTTTTATACGTTGAATTATTCGCAAGGAATCGACGCGCGTTAACAACGGAACCCCAATTTCTTTTAATTTCTAAATTAGAATTAATTGTTATAAATTTTATTTAGTGTAAAAATATTATTATTAGAGGTTAGGAATTATTTAATTGTGATTAGATTATTAAGTAGGGGTTTGTGATTAATTAAATTAATTAAGATTAATTATACAAGTGGGCCCCACCCATTTTTTTTTTTAAAAGGAAGTCATCAATTAGATGACACCTAGTGGACACGTGTGGGGCTTAGAAGCCTCCCATATATATTGCAAATGATGCTTTGAACATCATTCACAAAGCTTGAAACAAGAACAAAGGAAAGAAATTTTTTCTTGAACACAAAGAAAGGGTTCGGCCATGGCAGCTTGAACCCGAGGGGAAGATTGAAGAAAAAAAAGGAAATTTTGGAGTGTGAGATTGTTGTATCATCCAAGTGATTAGCAAGGTTAAGAAGCCAAGTTGATTAAGGTAATATTTGATCTCTTTTATACACATTTTGGAGACAATTAAAACTTGTATAAATTTGTAGATATATGATGAAAATAAGAAATTGTAGATATTGATGTTGAAACATAAATTGAGCCGTGTAAGGGGCTGTTTTAATTAGGCGTGGTAATTAATTTTAAGTCGCGTTATAGTTGTTGTTATCATGGATTATATGGCGAAAGGATTAGAAAGTTAAAGTTGAAACT
Source organism: Lycium barbarum (assembly GCF_019175385.1). Taxonomy (NCBI): domain Eukaryota; kingdom Viridiplantae; phylum Streptophyta; class Magnoliopsida; order Solanales; family Solanaceae; genus Lycium; species Lycium barbarum. The sequence continues at coordinate 118,022,183 of NC_083340.1, read as the reverse complement.
GTGTTGGTCCGAGCATATTGTTGTTTTGTGGAATTAAAAGAATTGAAGATATGATTGTATCCATATGTTGTTGTTGGTATTTCTGTGTCAACAGCAGAGCAATTGGAAATTTTGGATAGGTGAATATATAGGGGAAGTGCTGCCGGATTTTCGCTAAATTTTTAGATAATAGGAAATCCTAAACGAGAATATATATAAACTGAAATGTAGGTCCTATAAAAGAATGAACTATAGATTTGCGAACTAGAAAATGTAGTTACTAACGATAACGTTACTTTTATATAAGTAGGCTAAAAGAGCGACGAGGCGAAAATGATACACAAATAGTCGCTGACAGGTATGTAAAGCCTATCCCTTCTTTCTTTTGGCATGTCCTAGACGTAAGTGATGAAAGACATGAGCTTTTGGATAATTCCATTCATAAGTTCCGAATATGATTCGTGATTCTTATTCACTTCTTGATGTTAGAGCTTTTAAAGTAGTTAAGCTACTGCCCTCAAACTTTCTATATGTTGGATAGTATAATCGTATGTATAAGTTTCTATTCCTAAAGGTTCTATAATGACTAATGTCCTTAACTTTCATAAGCTGGCTCGTATTGATTTGATACCTGTCTATGATCCCTGAGACTTTATTTGTTATAGTTCATAATGATATTCAAGGAGCACTTAATATGACTATCATCCTGAACTCGAGCGTTGGTTAGTCTACTTATCTATTGAGTCTCAAAAGATGATTTATATGCATATGGTTACTCACTACTCTGCTCGTGCATACTGTTGTTACATCATTCACCGAGTCCCGGGCCGGGTATGTTATCATGCACAGTTTTACTACATTATTCACCGAGTCCCATAATGGGCCGGGTACGGTATATGACGATATGATTATTCACCGAGTCCCATAATGGGCCGGGTACGGTATACGATGATATGATTATTCACCGAGTCCCATAGTGGGCCGGGTACGGTATATGATGATATGACTATCCACCGAGACCCATGATGGGCCGGGTACGGTATATGATAATGATATGCATGACTTGTTTTGTAAGGCACAAGTACAGTGATTTATTGATTATCATACTTGTCTCCTGGAATCTTTACTTCAGTTATGATCTTCCATATTGTATTTCATGCTTTATATACTCAGTACATATCTCGTACTGACCCCCTTTCTTCGGGGGCCTGCGTTCATGCCCGCAGGTACAGATACTTGATTTGGTGACCCTCCAGCTTAGGACTTCTACTCGGCTGTCTTGGAGTGCTCCATTGTTCCGGAGTCTAGACTTTTGGCACAGATCTGCTGATATATGTATATGTTCATTCAGGGGTACGGCGGGGCCCTGTCCAGTCATATGTTACTGTTGATACTCTTAGAGGTCTGTAGACATATGTGTGGGTTGTATATAGCATGACTTGTGTTTGGGACGTTCCCATTCGTAGTGGCAGCCTTGTCGGCTTGCGTATATATATGTTTTGGGATGTTGTATGTAGTGGCAGCCTTGTCGTCTTGTGTATATGTATGGTTGGGACGTTCCTATATGTTACGATAGCCTTGTCGGCTTATGTACGATGTTATCCGTTGATAGTGTGACTCCACAGGAGACAGGTTGCTTTGGTGTATATATATATGTGTGACAGTTCTGAGATGACATATTGTTCCTAAGAATTTCCATATTATGTTCAGTTCGAATGGATTATAGCTAACAGGTGTGTACGAGTGTCCAGCTTGGGCACTAGTCACGGCCTACGGGGTTGGGTTGTGACACCTATTGGGTGGTTTGGTACTTTTGAGGTTCGACCTTGGGGTACAGATCTGCTTAGAGTCTTTGGACAAGGTGAAGCTTATTCAAGAAAAGCATCTGGTAGCTCAGAGTCGGCAAAAGATGTATACAGACCGAAAGGTCCGGGATCTAGAGTTTATGGAGAGTGAGCAGGTTCTTCTGAAGATTTCACCCATGATGGGTGTTATGAGGTTTGGGAAGACGGGCAAGTTGAGTGTTACACCTCGGAAAATTTCATGTCGTCATATGGTAGATAGACTAACGCAGGGTAAGAAGTATATGGTGTTTCTTCAAGTAAGAAGTGGTATTTAACGGTTTTAATTAAGATTCCAAAGGCATTTGAGGCAAGAGAAGAAAGTTCGTTAAAGAATGTCAAGGATAAGTCGTGTTTTGAAGAAGGGTTTGCAGAGTACCGAGCTAATGTGGATTTAATAATGTGTTGAGGAAGAGTTATAACGCTTCTTAGATTGTTAGTGAAGTGCAAAACAAGTGCTAAGAAGGTTCCATAAAGATTGGAGATCAAATGAAATGACAGAAATAATTTCAGAAAAGTGGAGTTATATGACCACTTATACGGTCAGTATAACTTTATACGGTCCGAATAAGGGTCCTTATAACCCCCAACAGGAAAGAAAAATCCCTAATGGTGAAATACGGTCACTTATACGGACTGCATAATATTATACGGACCGTATAAGGGTCCATATAACACCCGACAGGCTGAGTATTTTCCAAGTATAAAAAGGTGATCCCACTTCTAATTTTTCATTCTTTCCACTTCTCCACTTCTCTCAAACTCTCTAGGGGTGCCTGCCCGGCGAACTAGGCACGGTGTAGCCATAGCTACCCACTACGCTCATCGTAGTGGTATTTGCCCGGACAAATAAGCACGGTGTCGTTATCATCATAGCTGCCCACTACGCTCATTGTAGTGGTGTCTGCCCGGCCAACTAGGCATGGTGTATCATCATCATATACACAGCATCAAGCATGCATGAGAGCTCAAGTAAAATCTACAACACTATCGGAGGGACGGAAGGTCGGTAACCTCCGATTACATTATGGGATCATCGTCATCGCTATGTCTCACCTTGAAGGAACTAATATCATGAGGTGAGAAAACAACAAGAAATAACTGTTATACCCCGCATTTTCAGAGCCTGAGCGTGACACGTGCTTCCTCAGACATTGACAATCACGTTGTTACTACATAATTTAAACTCACGTTGATAGTATTATATTTCGTATTTTTGCACGTCGGATTAGTCGTAAGCGGAGGTGGGGCCCACACATCGAGATTTTTTTTGGAACACGTGACAAGTTATATGAACCACATATGTGAAGTTAAATACAACTCAAGAAGAACCCATGAGCCAAATCAAAGTGGAAACCCTCCAAACAAATATTTTTAAGTTACGTTTTTGGGTGATCTGACTTCGGGAGGCCATAACCCCATCAGTGTTTGGGACTTTGGGAAAGCTCCCAGAATGAAAGTTGTAGATAATTGAATTAGCTTTCCAACCATAGGTAGTGGGTCCACAGTTGACGTCGGGATAAGGAGATATGGACTTTTTAAGGCAGAAAGGTCAGTGGGCTAGGCCCAATCCGGGCCCAACCGGGTTAGGCCCATGACCCATGCCTATTTAAATGAGATTTCAGCCATTTATCCTCATTTTTCAGACCAAAACACCCAGAAAATTCTGGAGAGAGAGAGAAAAAAAGAGTCTTGGAGAAGAAAAACCAATTTTGATCGAAATCTGAGCCCCGAATCCCGAAGCTCATGAAGAGAAAAGTGGTGTACGTCGCATTGTCTTCAATTTGAACTAAAAATCAACCAAAAATAAGAGGGTGGACGTGGTGGCTGCACACTTGAGGTAAGATTAAGGTTCCTTTTCATATCTAGCAAGTTTATTTAGAGTTTTAACGAACTAGAACGGAGAAAATAGTGTGATAAATTCGTTTATCGGTGTGGTTGGATTATGGTTTGAGGTGTGAGGAGAATTTTGGATAAAATGTATATTTATGTATTTATCTTGTAGGATGGAAGTATTGATGTTATTGGTATTAACTTCGACGTCTTTGCGGAAATAAAATTATGAAATAGCTATATCGCAAATTTGGTTGGTTGAGAAATTTAGAAAACAGTGTGCGGGCTGTTTTATGGAATACGTCGGTATTGGAAATGATGTTAATATTATTGGTATTGTTGTTGATGTTGTTGGTTGTTGAGTTGGAATCTCGGGCTAGGCATATAAACAAGGGAGATGCTGCCCGATTGTCGGTAGAAAATAAAAGAGTTTAAATTGAAACTTGGGATTGTATGTGACTAAATTGAATGTAAATGAAACTTCGTCGGATTATGTAAAAGGAGTTACTAACGTTAGAATGCGCTTTGAATTAATTGTTGAAGTTGTTAGTGTGGTTGTTCGTATTGTTGTTGATAATTTGGCCGAGTTGAATTCTCGGATTGTTGTTGATAATTTGGCCGAGTTGGATTCTCGGGGTTGGTTGTATTTACAGGGGAAATGCTGCCGAAATTTCTGTAAATGAAGTGCTAGTTTAGGATTGAACTTCTAAGTATCTATAGCTAATGTTGGTATCTATTAATATTGTTGTAGATCTTGCGAAAGCCAAAGACTTAAGTTCGGATTAGCTTAGGAAGCGGGCAAGGTATGTAAGGCTTACCCTTTCTTTCTTTTGGCATGATCCTTATGAAACGAGCAGATGACGTATATGTATGATTTCAAAGAAATTCCTATTCTTAGAGCCACTAGGATGGCTAATATTCTTGACTTCCATAAGCTATTTCATATGGTTTTGATGCGTATCTATGATGTCCGAAGATCTATTTGATATGTTTCCGAATGGCATTCGAGAGATAATTGATATGACTAATGTCTTGATTTTCAAATGATAGCACGTTTGATTATTCCATTGAGTCTTTGATATACTTTGATACGTACATATGGTTCCAAAAGATCTATTTGATTTGATCCATAACGATATTCGAAAGGTACCTAACATGATTGTTGCTTTGATTTTCCAAAAATGGCTTCTGAAACGTTCGTAGAAGGTTCTGTACTAAAACGTCCATAACTTTTTCATACTAACTCGGATTGACTTGAAACGTGCTTATGATCCCCAAGTGTCGATTTATGTACGTATCCATCAAGTCTTAAAATTTGTTTTATATGCATATGGTTTCTCACTACTCTGCTCGTGCATGCCTCAATGTATCTTTCACCGAGTCCCAAGCCGGGTATGTTATCGTGCGCACTCCACTGCATTGTTCACCGAGTCCCTCATTAGAGGGCCGGGTACGGTATATGTGTATGATGATATGATGAGATGATGATGTGTTATGGCGGCCAGGAGGGCATATGATGATTTGATTCACCGAGTCCCTCACTAGAGGGCCGAGTACGGTATGTATATGATATATGATGTTCATATGCATGATTTTATCCACCGAGTCCCTGAATGGGCCGGGTACGATATGATATCATTCACCGAGTCCCTCACTAGAGGGCCGGGTACGGTATATATATATGTATATGCATATGCATGTATGATGATATGAAAGTGTGATGGCATGATTTTATCCACCGAGTCCCATAACGGGCTGGGTACGCTATGTGATAATGATATGCATGATCAATGCTTTAAAGGCAAGAGTTTTGGTATTCTGGACACTGTATATGTTTCTGCACCCCTTATATCAGTTATGATTCTTTTACTGCGATTCTTGCCTTACATGCTCAGTACATATTCCGTACTGACCCCCTTTCTTCGGGGGCTGCGTTTCATGCCGCGCAGGTATACCCAGATGAATAGAAGCCATTATAGAGGATGTTCCAGCGAAGTTGGCAAGCTCCATTTGCCCCTGGAGTGTTGCCGGGTCAGAGTATTATGCTATGATGTCTTGTTCGGAGTTAGAGACTTTGCAGACAGAGTCGTGGGTATAGGTTGTCAGTCTTGTAAGCGGCTCCGTCAGCCGATGTGTCATTTTGTGTTTTGTTATAAATTATGATTACGGATTTTGTTTGATTTGAGCACGATGAAAAGAAAGTCTCTGAAAGTCTTACTATTATTTCATTTTATTTGAGTCAGAGGGTTCGCTCGGCCCTACGTAAGGGTTGGGTGCCCATCACATCCTAGCAAGATTAGGGTGTGACAATAACATCAATGAAGTCATAAAAATGGTATTATCAAGCTCATATTAGCATCATCTCATAGGCTTCGGAATCTCTAGAAATAGCATCATCATCATCATCATCATTATCAAAGAACATATCTCATCTCTAGCTCATAAAAAACTCTTACGAATCATGAACCTTCAGCTTTTGGGATATAAGAAGGTCATGGAAGTATATAGAAAATGGTAATCTAAGAGTCATGCCTTTATGAAAGAAAAAGACTAGCCTTACATACCTTTATCTCCTCTTAACAACAAAACGTTCTCCTTCCAAGCTCACAACTCTACATTCAAGAGAATTCGTACTAAATTAGATCATTCTAAATATGCTTAAGTCAAAGCTAACGCGACTAAACAGCTAACGAAAATTGGGAAGCATTTTCTTTGTTTGGACTACTTTCTCCATATAATAAAACAACTCCCAAATAGCCATAGCAACACCCATAATATCATAATCAATAGATTTCTTCAAGTTAAACATCTTTCAATTCTCAAATTCACTTTGAAAGTCATGCATACCCATAACTACAATACAACACCGTATTCACTTTTCACATAATACTACCTCAACGTCATTAGCATAATTCATAACAAGATTATACTCATCTCATACTAAGAATCATGACTCAAGTTAACTTACTACTCACAATGCCATTATTTCCATATTTGAGCTCATATTCTACTTTCTTTTCTAATCCAAGTCTTTCAACCACTCAATACTTTTAATAACATGAAATAGATGTAAAAATAACCTTTGATTATGGAGGAATGATCTTTGGATGAAGATTCTTCACTTAAGAAAGCCCCAACTTCAATTCCAAAGAAATTCTTAACCTCCACAAACCCTAGTGAGCTCCTCTACACTTGATTCTCTTGATTCTTGATAATTAATCTTTGATTTCTCTTGAATTCATGTTGATATGGTATGGAGAATGTTCTAGAGCTCTCTTGGTGTGTGGAGAATGGGAGAAATGAAAAATAAGAACTTGGGTCCTCCTTTTATAAAAAACTAAAAGCTGCCCGACATGGTTATACGGACACTTATACGGTCCATATAACTTATACGGTCCGTATAATTGACCGTATAATACCACTAGTGAGTGAACCTTCTCTGGAGAGGTTATACGGACCCTTATACGGATCGTATAAGTTATACGGACCGTATAAGTGGTCGTATAACTCACTTTTTCCGAAATTGCTCCCGTTGATTCGTTTGACTTCCAATCCTTGTGGAACCTTCTTGGCACTTGTATAATACTTCATTAACCATCTAAGGATACTTATAGCTTCTCCTCAAGACGTTACTAAATCAACAGTAGCTCGGTTGTTACGAAATCTTCCCGAACACGACTTATATTTCACTTCCTTCGACGAACTTAGTTTCACTGATTTGTATAGTCTCAAAATCTTGTAGTACACACTCTAAAGCTATCAAGTACTCTCCTTAAGGTTGCGTTAGTCTATTCACAGCTCACGTATGAAATGTTTGAGGTGTATATTCTCCCCCCTTAAGAACATTCTTCCTCGAATGTTAGGCTTTCGGGGATTCTACAAAAATCTTGCCAGAGTTTCCCCTATAATACGACACTACCATTCTGTCACAGCAACCCAAGATAACATCACCTCACAGGGATACAACAACAATGGTGAGAAAATATGTACATAAACGACCAAAATCATAAAAAGAAAGCATTACATACCTTAGGACAATGGCGTCTCATCCTGAGCTTCTTCTGGGGGTGGAAATAAACGCGGATATCTGAACTTCATATCTTCTTATGCTTTCAAAGTCATTTCCTCTCTATTGTTGTTTCTCCATAAGACCTTGATTGAGGCTACATCTTTGTTTCTGAGCTTCCGCAGTTGCCTATATATTATGGAAATGGGTACCTCTTCATAAGATAACTTCTTGGCAACTTGAACATCAACTACCGGTATGATTCTAGAAGGATCTCCAACACACTTACAGAGCATCGACACATGAAAAACTGGATGAAGTGACTCAAGTTCTGAAGGTAATTCTAGCTCATAAGCCACTTGGCCTACCTTGCACACAATCTTATAAGGTCCAATATACCGGGGACTAAGCTTTTCCTTCTTGCCGAATCTCATTACGCCTTTCATCGGCGACACCTTTAGGAATACCCAATCATTAACTTGGAATTCCAAGTTTCGTCATCGGTTGTCTGCATAAGATTTTTGGCGACTTTGGGCTGTCAACAATCGGTCTCGAAAAAGATTGATCTTGTCCACCGCTTCCTGAATCAATTCTGGACCAATTAATTGCATCTCTCCTACCTCAAACCATCCAATTGGCGATCTACACTTTCTTTCGTATAGAGCTTCATACGGGGCCATTTGGATATTGGAATGGTAAATTTTTTTTTTGGTAAATCTGGAATGATAACTATTGTTATAAGCAAATTCGATAAGTGGCAAGTGATCATCCCAATTACCTTCAAAATCTAGTATACATGCTCGCAACATATCTTCCAAAGTCTGAATAGTGTGTTCAGCCTGTCCATCGGTCTGTGGATGAAATGCTATGCTGAATCTCACTTGAGTCCCCAAACCTTCTTGAAAATACTTCTAGAATTTAGCAGTAAAATGGGCTCCTCTGTCTGTGATAATGGATACTGGAACACCATGAAGTTGCACTATCTCTTTAAGATACAACCTTGCATAGTCTTCCGCTGAGTAAGTAGTTCTGACTAGAAGAAAATGAGCTGATTTTGTGAGGCTATCAACAATTACCCATATGGAGTCATACTTACACCAAGAACGAGGTAAGACTACCGTAAAATCCATATTGATCACTTTCCATTTCCAGGTTGGAATTTCCATAGCTTGCAATAATCCTCCTGGCTTTTGATGCTTTATTTTCACTTGTTGACAATTTGGACATTGAGGTACAAACTCTGCTATATCTTTCTTCATCTCGTCCCACCAATACATTGACTTGAGATCATGGTACATCTTTGTCGCCTCTGGATGAACAGAATAACGGGAATAATGGGCTTCTTCCAAGATATGATGGCGTAACCCCGCAACATCAGGAACACATAACTTGTGTCAATACCTAAGAATTCTATCTGTAGAAATATCAAATGGTGACTTCTCCTTCTGGGGAAGTGTATCTCTGTAATGACTCAACTTGGGATCTTCATATTGGCGCTTTTTCACCTCCATGTCTAGGGATAAAACAGCTGGATTATGAACAACTACCTTTGCATTGCCTGAATCCACTAAGCGAACTCCTAGCTAGCTAGCTGGTGGAGCTCACAGACTAATTCTTTCTTTTCCGATGGAACGTCACATAGACTGCCCATGGATTTACTGATAAGAGCGTCGGCCACCACATTCGCTTTCCCGAAATGGTATAAAATACACACATCATAATCTTTCAATAGCTCTAACCACTGCCTCTGCCGTAGATTTAACTCCTTTTGCATGAAAATATATTTGACCGTATAAATATCAACATGAACGCCATACAAATAATGTCTCCACATCTTTAGTGCATGAATAACAACAGCTAATTCAAGATCATGGGTCGGATAATTCTGCTCATGTTTCCGCAGTTGCATAGAAGCATAGGTAATAACCTTGCCGTGCCACATCAGCACACAACCTAACCCAACACCGGAGGCATCACAATTGACAACGTAGCTATCTGATCCCTCTGGAAGTGTCAGGACTGGAGCTGAGGTCAATCTATCTTTCAATTCCTGGAAGTTGCGCTTACAAGCATCAGTCCACTGAAAATTTGCTGATTTCTGAGTTAGCTTCGTCAATGGTGCAGAAATAGAAGAAAATCCTTCCACAAACCTCCTATAATAACCTGCTAAACCCAGAAAGCTACGGATTTTCGTAGGCGTTGTAGGCCTTAGCCAAGTCTTCACAGCCTCCATCTTCTGAGTATCTACCCGAATACCGTCAATTGAGATAATATGGCCCAGAAAAGTTACAGAATTCAGCCAGAACTCACATTTTGAAAACTTGGCATATAATTCTCAAGTCTGAATAATTCTAAGGACTATACATAGATGATATGCATGCTCTGCTTCTGACCGAGAATATACCAAAATGTTATCGATGAACACGATTACTAATAGATCTAGGAAAGGTCTAAACACATTATTCATCAAATTCATAAATATTGCCGGAGAATTAGTCAACCCGAATGACACAACCCAAAATTCATAATGACCATATCGGGTTTTGAAAGCCGTCTTTGGAATATCTTCTTCTCTAACTCTCACTTGATGATATCTTGATCTCAGGTCTATCTTTGAAAACCACTTAGCACCCTGCAATTGATCAAACAAATCATCGATTCTCAGAAGTGGATATTTATTCTTGATTGTCACCCTATTCAGCTGTCTATAGTCAATGCACATTCGTAGGGAACCATCTTTCTTTATTACAAACAAGACAGGTGCTCCCCATGGCGATGAACTAGTCCTAATAAATCCCTTCTCGAGCAAATTCTTCAATTGTGCCTTTAACTACTTTAATTCTACAAGAGCCATTTTGTAAGGAGGAATGGATATGGGCTTGGTGTCCGATAACACATCAATAGTAAAATCAATTTCTCTTTCCAGTGGAAGACCTGGAAGCTCATCTGGAAACTTATTTACTACCGGGACAGATTGAAAAGTCGGCGGTTTTGCTTCGATGTCATGAACACAGACTAAATGATAAATATAGCCCTTAGCAATCATCTTCCTCGCTGTGAGATAGGAAATAAAACTACCTCTTGGAGATGCGGCGTTACCCTTCCATTCAAGCACTGGTTCTCTCGGAAATTGGAACTGAACCACTTTCATTCTACAATCCACATTATAACATCAAAGTCTAACATTTCTAGCTCAATCAAATCAGCTACAGTATGACGGTCACAGACCATAATCACACAATTTCTATATACTTGTCTACCTATTACCAGGTCGCCAACAGGAGTAGATACTTCAAAAGGTTTGATTGGCTCGAGTTTCACCCCAATACGACCAGCAATATAAGGAGTGCTATACGACAAAGTAGGACCCGGATCAATCAATGCATAAACACCATGAGCGAATATGGATAATATACCTATGATAATGTCAGGGGAGGACTCAAGATCCTGTCGTCCAGCTAAAGCATAAATACGAGGCTGAAGGCCACCTGAATTGGATGCTACCCCTCTGCCCTTACCACGGCCTGCTGAAGTATGGGGAGTCTTCCCTACAGGGCGCATAGATGAAGAAGAACCGGCTACTGATCATGTGGGCTGAGCCCCACCTCTACTACTCATCGAGGGACAATCACGCATCATGTGCCCAATCTGACCACAGGAATAACAAGCATCTGAGCCTTGGCGACACAGACCCGAATGTAATCTACCACACTGGCTGCATCGCGGTACTGCTGGTCTCCTCTGACTGATGTCATCTCCAAATTGGGAACCCGAAGCTCTCAAGCTCTTACCCGGACCGGAATAAACGGGGCGATCAAATCTCCTACCTGCAAATCGAGGAGGAGCACTAGCTGTAGATTGACCTGAATATTTGGAATACTGTTGCCTCTGACCCCCTCTATACTTACTACTAGTACCGTCAGATCGGGCCTTCTTACTATGCCCCCTATCAATATCACGCTCGCCCTTATGCGGCCGCTGTTGCTCTTCCAAATTCTGAGCGTGAGCCTGAATACGGGAGATGTCTATCCCCTCCTATGGTGAAGCTGTCAAGCAATCATTGATCAAATGTGGCCCTAAGCCACTCACAAATCGATGCACCCGGTCTCCCATATCGGCTACCATGGTCGGAGAATACCTAGCCAATGAGTTAACGTGGAGGCTGTACTCCCGGGCACTCATATTTCCTTGCTTTAGATTAGAAACCTATTAGCTTGATCTTGACGGACCTCAGGTGGCAAATAATGGCGGATAAAAGCATCCACGCATTCCTGCCAAACCGGGGGAGGTACATTTTCCCCTCTTGAAAGTATCCAATTATTATACCAAAGAACTGCTACATCCCGCAACCTATAGGATGCCAACTCCACTGACTCAATATCAGAAGCATGTATTATTCTTAGGGTCCTCAGCATTTCATCTATAAAACCCTGCGGGTCTTCATCCGACTTTGATCCGAAAAATTTCAAAGGATTCAAACTCATAAAATCACGGGCTCTAGCATTAGTCACCCTGTCGCCTGGATCAGCACTCTGCCGCTGTGCCTGAGCGGCGACTAACTGGGTCAATAACTGAATAGCCTCAGTAATCTATTGGCTTGAAGCACCCAGTGGAGGAACTGGAGGCATTGGAGCTGGTGTAGAAACCCCTTCATACTCCTCTAGAATGGGCGAAGTATGAGAAATACGAGATGGAGCATCATTATGGGATTCACCTTCCTCTATATTCACTGGTGGCTCCCTTTTAGTCCGCCTTCCTATCGTAGCCTTGCCCTTCTGGGCAGCTGTTGCTTTATTCTTCACGAGCATCGTTGAAATCATAGCGCACAGTTAGAGAGAAAAGAGGAATCTTACATTATAGCTCCATCATAGGATCTATGAAGAAGGAGGACGATCATTATTCCTAAATGCCCCGCAGCCTCTTGTTTATAAGTGTGGCGCGCTTCACACCCATAAACAAGACTCTACTGGACACGGCTCGCAGACACACCCTAGGACGGAACTGCTCTGATATCACTCCTGTCACGACCCAACTAGTGGGCCATGACGGGTACCCGGAGCTGGCTACCGAGCAGCACTCATCATGCTAACTATCATACCCAACCTGAACATATATATGATTTCTCAAAGTATTGCGTAGTATGGAATGGTCACTACCCATCTCCCAAAACATGCATTTAAATACAAAGTCCCATGAGGCTACAAAAATGATGTACAAACATACACGGAAGGGGTCGCATAACCTCTATTACCCATACATAAGTATCTACGAGCCTCTAAATGGAACTCTATAATCATAAGGACGGGACAGGACTCCGCCATGCCCCAATATAGACACAAAAGAATATTCCAAGAAGTGGTAACTCCGAAGTAGTGGAGTGCTCATGTATATCTACTGAATAAGCTCCTAGGAATCCGGAGCGTCTACATGTGGGCATGAACATAGCGTCCATAAAAGAAAAGGACATCAGTACGAACAATGTACTAAGTATGTAAGGCATGTATATCAAACATAATAAAGGAATGAGAGAATATAAGGTAAAGGGGGTAACCTGTAACTGATTGCCTCTTAAGGCGGAATCATGCATGCTAACTTTTACATTAAATAACATCATATCATATATACATATATATAAGCTGCTCGACCATATAGGAACGGTGTGATCATCATTAGCCCGCTTCCGGGGTAACCAACTCATGCCGGCCACTAGTGGTACCTGCCGGGCCAACTAGGCACGGTGTAGCCATAGCTACCCACTACGCTCATCGTAGTGGTGTCTGCCCGGCCAAATAGGCATGGTGTATCATCATATACACAACATCAAGCATGCATGAGAGCTCAAGTAAAAGCTACAACTCTATCGGAGCGGCGGAAGGTCGGTGACCTCCGATTACATTATGGGATCATCGTCATCGCTATGTCTCACCTTGAAGGAACTAATATCATGAGGTGAGACAACAACAAGAAATAACATCAATGAAGTCATAAAAATAGGATTATCAAAAGCATAATAGCATCATCTCATAGGCTTCGGAATCTCTAGAAATAGCATCGTCATCATCATCATCATCATCATCATCATCACTATCACAGAACATATCTCATCTCTAGCTCATAAGAAACTCTTACGATTCATGAACCTTCAGCTTTTGGGATATAAGAAGGTCATGGAAGTATATAGAAAATGGTAATTTAAGAGTCATGCCTTTATGAAAGAAAAGGACTAGCTTTACATACCTTTATATCGTATTAATGACTAAACGTTCTCCTTCCAAGCTCACAACTCTACATTAAAGAGAATTCGTGCTAAATTAGATCATTCCAAATATGCTTAAGTCAAAGCTAACGCGACTAAAAAGCTAACGAAAATTGGGCAGCATTTCCTTTGTTTCGACAACTTTCTCCATCTAATAAAACAATTCCCAAATAGCAATAGCAACACCCATAATATCATAATCAATAGATTTCTTCAAGTTAAACATTGTTCAATTCTCAAATTCACTTTGAAAGTCATCCATACCCATAACTACAATACAACACCATATTCACTTTTCACATAACACTGCCTCAACGTCATTAGCATCATTCATAACAAAATTATACTCATCTCATACTAAGAATCATGACTCAAGTTAACTTACTACTCACAATGCCATTATTTCCATATTTGAGCTCATATTCTACTTTCTTTTCTAATCCAAGTCTTTCAGCCACTCAATACTTTTAATAACATGAAATAGATGTAAAACTCACTTTTGATTATGTAGGAATGATCTTTGGATGAAGATTATTCACTTAAGAAAGCCCTAACTTCAATACCAAAGAAATTCTTGTCTTCCACAAACCCTAGTGAGCGCCTCTACACTTGATTCTCTTGATTCTTTGTCACGCCCCAAATCTGGAGCGGTGTGACCGGCACTCGGTGCCAAACTAGGCCCGAGCGAACCACTCTAAGTCTGAAACTCTGATGAGGCCTACCTGCACACAGACAATACCAACAAGCTTGCGAGGTCGTACTTCCCATAGCTTGTACCTTTCAAGACTTCACGTGAGGTATAAACACAACACTTTATGACCTTTCCTCCATTACTATTTCCACTTTTAAGACTTGATAAACATTCAAATCAACTCAACATAAGAGATAGGATGAAGAACATACTTTATACTTGAATAACTTTAGCCACACCAACTTTCTTCAAGACCAAACTCACCACAACATCATGTAGGAGCAAGAACAATCACCTTTCATGGACTAGTTTGGTGTAATCTTGATTTAATGGGCTATAAATATTTGGAGAATGTGTTAGGAGATTTTTAGAACCTATGGGAGTGTAAAATGCTGAAAAAATGGGGTTGATGGGGTTTTTTTTATACCCCCTCATAAGTCAGTTCCACCGACTTTCCCAAGTGGGACCCACAGAAGCCATTTGGCAGCTTGGATGAGTCATCTTAAAATGGACATAACTCTCTACTCCGATATCGTTTTGACGAGAGGTTTGTTGTGTTGGAAACTAGACTCAATGAAATTCAATTTAGGCATTTAAAATTCCTTAAAAATTCTAATATACCTAGAGATCTACCCCTCCAAAGTTGGCCCAAAATTCTGTCCAAAATTCTGCTAACCTTTTTCCAAATTTTCGACAACTTATGTTCTTCGACTTGCTTGGTCCCAGAATATTCCAAAACTCTGCATACATGATATTTATCATTAATCATACTTGATAATGGTCATATCCTTTCGTTCCAAGGTTTTCGTTCCCGGTTACGACTTACGAGATCGTAATTCATCCTTTACTTCATTAGTCTTCTTTCTTATCCTCCCAATTCTCTGTCGAACCCATTCATTAGTTCCATATTCTCATGTTCTTACGTATGTACCCAGTGGTCAAATGGTATCTAGCTACCGTCCTGAGACCTGTTGCTATTGGAACGGTCTTAACTCATGATTGCTACGGCTCCCTGCCGACCTGTGAGCTTTTGATTGTTGTACTGTTTTACCTTGCTCCTTATTTCTCTACTAGTAGACAAACTCTCTTGTTCAAATATAGCACCTTTCTTTGTTTGCTTCTCTGGTGCTATTTTAGATTATCCCTTTTTGTGCCAGCCGACCTTATATACATACCATATTATCTCCTTTTAATTCCTTGGTCGGACCCCTCTTAATTCCTTACAATATCATCATATTCATATTTGAACTTTTCCTCCAATTTCCTCTCCTCAGTTTTAGCATAATTACAAAATAATTTCATGAATAGGGAACTAAGATAAAATCCTACTTAATCATAATTTCCTTCCAATACGAGTATGCTTCCCTCCTTATGTCCTTGGCTCTCTTATACCGGTGACTAATTGAGACATAAACTAACCTCCATTCTTCTTCGGCACCTTATAGTCGTCGTTGCACCATTCTGTTAGCCATTTTATCATGGCGACTGTTTATATGGTTCTATCTCATACACTCTCACAATTGATATAACCGGCGGCTTGGAATTTCATGATTTACGAGTTACTCCCTTATCTCAGGCAGTACTGCTATCTTGCTATCCATAGGCACACTATCTTCCTTTCCTTTGGAGATCATTGAACTCCCTATAATTATTCCTTGTTAAAACTTTCATCTCTTTTAGTGCTAAGATTTCCCTTTTTGTAATCCCGATTGTCCTTTATACTTACTCTTTGGTCAGCTTGCAGACCCTTGTTACTCCAATCCAATATATTTCCCTCTCTTGAGCTTCGAAATATTGTAGCTCATCTTAGGACTGAATTTGTTCTTCCCCTCTTTTAAAGGATGTTCTCATAGACCGTAACCTTTGAGTGATAACTGTCTTTGATAGTCATCTAGCCGACCTTAGCGATCCTTTAACTCCTCTATTCCATATGATACCGGAGTTCTTTTCATCGCATGGTTTAACTTGTTTTCCTTTTTGCTAATTGAGTTCTTGTATCAAATCAAAATGCTTATACATATCAGATACGATTCAAATTCCTTCTTTATTGTCTTTTCACTTCCACCTTTCATGACTAGTAGTCCCCTAGGCTAATGAATTAATGGGGACACCGGAATTCATTATGCCCCTTATGGAATGTCCGACTATACCATGCTCCTTTAGCCCTAGTCTTTCTCTACGACTATCTTCTTAATATCCTTGAAATTCTCCTTGCTCTAGGTTCCCAATTCCGATTTATGTCTGTACTATACCCTTTAAAGTTGATATTCCACACCATCCATTCCCACGACTCGACCTTTCATTAGCTTATCTCATTTTTTCCCGTAATTCTTCTTAACTACTTGTTTACATCACAGCTATGCATCATAGTCCTTTTAGTGTTCTGTAGGTTCTTGTTCTTATCATGAAATCCTCACAAAGTACACCCTTTCCTTTCTTCTTTCATCAAGTCTTCATCTTCCTTTATGATATCACAACTTGTGCACACATATGTAGATATATATCTCGAATTTTCTCGACTTTCTTCATGATCGCATCTTTGCATCTTTCACCTAACCTTTGCCTTATAACTTCAATTTGTTTCCCCTTAGGCAAGCCTACTGATTCACTAACCTTCTCCTTGTTGTCGGCGGCCACATAATTCCCTTTAGCCATTTCATTGACACCTCCTCCTTCCTTTAGTCCTCATAGTTTCTTTTACTTGTAAAATGCCTATTTCCATTAGTCATCTTTTAATCTTAGGTTAGGAAACTTTGGAGTGTTTCGTTACGAGTGTGAATCCCTTTTAACGCTGAAAATCTCTTCTTGAGGTACTTTCTTCCCTTAAATAGGCGTACTAATCATGGGTTCACATCCATCCCCCTGGATAAGTTTCAGGAGTTTAAAATTTCCTCGTCGCTCTCATAAGACCTGTTTATTTCTTCTCAAGGATGCACCTTTGTCCATTATTTACAACCTTCTTGGTTCTAGTTATGAAGACGTATAGGCTGGTTCCGGGGTCCTTACGTTCACCCTTTGTCACGTATAACATTACTCTATCTCCCGTTGATTTATTTAAAGTTGATCCTATTGTCTGCTTTCTTGCTTTCATCCTAACCTTTTCCTCAAATATATTTTACCTGACCCTCAATGGGTATACGTTTTCCTTGTCCAAGTTTCTCTCTCCTTCATGATATCATAACCTTCTTTTTCCTAATGCTCGTGCTTACATATTTGGTCGCGTTACCGCTATCCGACTTTAATTCCCGAGAAAACCCAATCTTGATTCTTTCTGTAGCGCTTGCTGCCTCAATTTTGACATACATCACAATCAATATTTTTTAACATGTCGTAACAGCAATCATAAAGGTATACATAATACTCGATGTAGCCACTCGTGACTTATCTTTTTATCGCTTTTCAACACCTTTTCTTGCAAGATATTCCATTGCCATTTGATTTTGTCATGAATCTGTGGCTTTAATACATCTCCCCTCTCTTTTTGCCTAGTTAGCTAGATAATTCTAATTGTAAAGCTCATATGCTCCTAATTTCCCTCGGGCTATTCTGGTTTCTCATATTCTTTTTTTCATATGTCCAAATTTGTAAGCCTTCCTAGCATACCTTCCTACATTCTAATTGTAACACCTGGCGATATAACTTTACTTAAAAATCTTTACTCATACTTGTACCCTGCCTCTTTGTCTAAAATAATCAACCTCACATCCTTTACTTTCCTGTAGCAACCGAATCGATCCTTGCGATATTTTATCTTCACTTGTACACCTACTCTCTTCTTTCCTTACACATAAGCCGACATCGTACCTAATTTCTCTATCGTCAAATAACCTTCACAACATCCGTCTTAAAAAAATTGAGGTGAATCCTTCTTATAAGGATTAGCTAGAAATACACTACATATTCCTAAGGTTGATACAATCTCTACTTCCTTCGTCGGCCACACAACACCACATTTAGAAGTTATATAAGCAATCTAGAAGACAATCATAATTACATTCCAACTTACCTATCCAGTTCTCATTCTTGAGTTCAAGGTCATCATTAATACCCAAAGTAACTTAGCCATAATGATTGTCAGAATAGTACCAACTATCAAATACTCAGAAACCCCCTTGAAGTCGAATGACTGGTGACTTCTGAATCCCAATGTAAACTCACATCATATGACTGGTGACTTCTGAATCCCAATGTAAACTCACATCATATAGGAAAGTCTGATAAAACGAGTCTGTGCGACTATCATCAACCTGTCCTGGTCTTATGTATGTATAAACTTCTAGAGTAAAACTTTTCCTTACTTGTTAACTTCCTTTCCCATATTAATATCTTTTCGGTATCTCTTACTCACCAATCTATAAATCATAATACTGCATTTGAATTCTTATTGCCAACTTTCCCTATATCTTCAATAAATCTCAATTCCCTGAAATCTCAAATGCACTCATTCCAACTCCTTTAATTACTAATCATTTTCCCCCTCCAGGTTTCTTCCCTTAAATTAAAATCATTCTAAAACTTCTCTTTAAAAGCGTTTCATAATGGTTCATTCAATCATGACTTACCAAACATCCGATTCAATAGCATTTTCCCTTCATTCTTTCTCTATAGCATAGACATTCGGACAATTCAATTTGTAAAAATTTTGGCAGAATTTCCTTTATACTTCTTACTGCCTCATTCCTCCACACAGCCCAGAAAACACATCCAATGCCTCACAGGGCGATCATAAATGCTCGTAACATATAGCTCGAGTTCTTGTATCAAAGACTATCAATATCAATAAGGCAGGAAACATACCTTTCAGAGTAACAACTTCAATTCTCATCAATTATCTCATAGCGTCATAATCAACTGCTTATCCGCAACCAAAACGTTTAGGGTTAGAATCAGGGACATCACATCCTATAATTTATCTCTACGGCACGATCTAAGATGAGAAAGAAAGGTCAATCATTCCTAAATGCCCTGCAGCCTCTTGTTTATAAGTGTGGCGCGCTTCACACCCATAAACAAGACCCTACTGGACACGGTCTCTAGACAACCCTAGGATAGAACTGCTCTGATACCAAGTTTTCCTTGCCCCAAATCTGGAGAGGCATGACCAGCACTAGGTTCCAAATTAGGCCCGAGCGAACCACTCTATGTCTGAAACTCTGATAAGGCCTACCTGCACACAGACAATACCAACAAGCTAGCGAGGCCGTAATCTGGATATGTATATGTATATATATATATATATATATATATATATATATATATATATATATATATATATATATATATATATATAAATGCTGACTATCTCGTCTGACTGGGCACACATACACCCAAAATATATATACATAACTGAGCAAGACGATGAGGCTGCTATGCATGTTGTACAACAAAAATGGGAGCCGACAAGGCTACATAACATCCCAACTACATACAACTATCTACAGACCTCTAGCGAACACGAGTTGTAGAAAGGACAGGATAAGGCCCCGTTATACCCATATATATATATATATATATATATATATATATATATGTCAAAATAGCATACCAAGACGGACTGTAGCTCCGAACCAAGTGGAGTGCCCTGACTGCAGCTAAGTGGAAAACCTACTGAGCCAGATCGTCTTTCTAGCTATCTGAACCTGCAGGCATGAACGCAGCGCCCCCAAGCAAAAGGGACGACAGTACGAAACAATGTACTGTGTATGTAAGGCAATGGAATAACTGAAACTGAACTGAAAATAATACAATCTGGAGGCCAAAGAATGTCCTGAAAATCTCACCTGACCTGTCCCATAGGAAATGCAATATAATACTATTATATATCTCACTGAACAAGTGGCCAGGCAACTAAAAATTCTCATTGACCCATCAGCCAGGCTATCTGTCTCACTGACCCGTCGGCTAGACATTCTGTCTCACCGACCCACAGGCCAGGCATATCTGTCTCACTAACCCGTAGGCTAGGCAAAATAAAAATGTCTCACTGACCAAGTGGCCAGGCTAAAGAAAAATATATATGTATATCATGCAGTATATCATGCATATGCCGAAAACACTGATACTGTAACATGTCTCGTCTGTCTCTCTATAAACCCAAGGACATAGGGAGGGGATGTGGCCCCTTAGAAAGAATAACATAACACCCGGGACTAGACAATAATATGACAAGCTCTACTTTGACAAATCTCAAGTCATAAGGTTTATCATGCTCTTACCATATATGGAAACATGGCAAGAAAATAAGGAACAACCTTAACATACCTTTACGGTCGCCTTAACTTTAACTATTTAATGCTTATCCTCCCAAGCTCGTAAATCTATATCCAAGAGAATGCATATTGTTAGGCTTATCGTCATATGCTTGTCTTAAGCCCTCAAATTAATTCCTTTTAAAATCTGCCAAAATTCGGGCAAAATCTCCCCTGTTTATATCCCTAGCCCGAAATCACAATACCAATAAAACAACAACAATAGCAATACTAATATCGACAACCTCATCATCAATACCAAAATATTCCATAAACATCCCACACGATGTTTTTCAACAAACAAAAAAAATATATACGTCCTTTCTTCCCAATCAAGGAGCATAATTTCATCAACACACCAACAACGTTAGATACTATCAATATTCATGGAAATCCGCCCAACCACATGGCCACAACATGCTCAAAACGGTCCCTAAACACAACACTTTATGACCTTTCCTCCATAACTATTTTCACTTTTAAGACTTGCTAAACCTTCAAATAAACTCAACATAAGAGATAGGATGAAGAACATACCTTATATTTGAAGAAATTTAGCCACACCAACTCTCTTCAACACCAAACTCACCACAACATCAAGTAAGAGCAAGAACAATCACCTTTCATGGACTAGTTTGGTGTAATCTTGATTTAATGGGCTATAAATGTTTGGAGAACGTGTTAGGAGATTTCTAGAACCCATGGGAGTGTAAAATGCTGAAAACATGGGGTTGATGGGGGGTTTTTATACCCGTCATAAGTCGGTTCCACCGACTTTCCCAAGTGGGACCCGCGGAAGCCATTTGGCAGCTTGGATGAGTCATCTTAAAATGGCCATAACACTCCACTCCGATGTCGTTTTGACGAGAGGTTTGTTGCGTTGGAAACTAGACACGACAAACTTCATGTTAGGCTTTTGAAACACCTTAAAACTCCTAATATACCTGGAGATATACCCCTCCAAATTTGACCCAAAATTCTATCCAAAATTCTGCCAACTTTTTTTCAAATTTTCGACAACTTATATTCTTCGACTTGCTTGGTCCTGGAATCATCCGAAACTCTCCATACATGTTATTTATCATTAATAATACTTGATAATGGTCATATCCTTCTGTTCCAAGGTTGTCCTTCCCGGTTACGACTTACGAGATCGTAATTCATCCTTTCTTTCATTGTTACGTACTTCCCATGGCTTGTACCTTCCAAACCTTCATGGGACGTCTCCGATATTCCATTAGTAAAGTGAAGTACATGGCATGCTCATGCTCTGAAAGTGAGAAATGTAACATTCTTTCTAATTAATCTTTGATTTCTCTTCAATTCATGTTGATATGGTATGGAGAATGTTCTAGAGCTCTCTTGGGGTGTGGAGAATGGGAGAAATGAAAAATAAGAACTTGGGTTCTCTTTTTATAAGAAACTAAAAGCCGCCCGACAAGGTTATACGGACACTTATACGGTCCGTATAAGTTACCGTATAATACCACCAATGAGTGACCCTTCTCTGGATAGGTTATACGGCCCGTATAAGTTATACGGACCATATAAATGGTCGTATAACTCACTTCTTCTGAAATTGCTCCCATTGATTCGTTTGACTTCCAATCCTTGTGGAACCTTCTTGGCACATGTATAATACTTCATTAACCATCTAAGGATCCTTATAGCTTCTCCTTAAGATGTTACTAAATCAACAATATCTCGGTTGTTACGAAATCTTCCCAAACACGACTTATATTTCACTTCCTTCGACGAACTTAGTTTCACTGATTTGTATAGTCTCAAAATCTTGTAGTACGTACTCTAAAGCTATCAAGTACTATCCTTAAGCTTGCGCTAGTCTATTCACAGCTCACGTACGAAATGTTTGAGGTGTAACATATAAGCTATTGTACGGATCACCGAATTCCAAGACAAGCAAGGATGAGTAAGGTGTAAGACAAAGGGAGTACGACTAATTACTGTCAAGAGCAGTGACAGTAGGACGATTAGGACAACAATGGAATTCACCCCTCGAATCCCAAGTAACACCATCGCCCAAGAATTGAACTCACTCGAGGAATAGTATGCTAAGGACCAATGATCAGATAAGGGG